>NW_011888877.1:5115525-5127968 GCF_000151845.1 Pteropus vampyrus | reverse complement strand
TGTGACATTGACGGTCCAGTCAGGAAACCAATGACAAACAAGCAAACTATATAATCAGTAAGTTAGGTGGTAGTAAGTGCTAAAGAAGAGACAGAGCAGGAAGGAGCAGAGGGAATTGTGCATGGGAGTATAATTTTAGATACCGTGGTCAAAGAAGGCTTGGCCAAGATGACATTGGGGGATATATTAGGGGACAGAGTGTTCCAGGCAGAGAACAGGAAGCTGAAAGGAATGGGCCTGAGCGTCCCAAGGAGGCCAGTGTGGCTGGAGCAAAGGGAAGGGGGAGAGCAGTGGAGATGAGGTCAGAGGTAAGAGCATGGTGCCCGGTAGTGTGGGACCTGGAGCACTGTAAGCACATCACCTTTGACTTCAAATGAGATAATCCGATGCATTTTTTTCAACACCACCAAGCAATTCTCTGAATTCTCAGTGGACACTAGCTGGGTGTCCTAACAGTTAAACTCAATTCTGACACTATGTACCTGGAGATAACATCAGATCCCACAGGTTAAGGGCTCAGTCCCACAGCACTGCTCCTCTTCTTTCCCTTCAGATGCCAACTGCAAGTCCAGGTTGTCCCCTTTGCTTCTGACCATCAGCTATGAATTGGAGGTTCCCATGATCCCTTCCACTGTTTTGATTAATTTGCTAGAACGTCTCACAGAACTCAGGAAATCAGTTTTCTTACTAAGTTATTTGTTTATGACAAAGAATATTAAAGGATACGTATGAACAGCCAGATGAAGAGACACATAAAGTGAGGTCCAGAAGGGTCTCAAGCACATGAGCTTTTGCCCCTGTGGATTTTGAGGTATACCACCCTCCCTGCATGTGTATATGTTCTTGTTCCCCAACCTAGAAGCTCTCTGAACCCCTAGTTAAGGGATTCTTGTGGAGACTTCATTACATAATCAAGATTGGTTAAACTATTTGGCTTTTGGTGATTGATTCAACCTCCAGCTCTTCTCTGGAGATGGTAGTGGGGAGTGGGACTAAAGGGTCCAACTCTCTAATAGTGGTTGGTTCCCTAGGCAACCAGCCCCATCTTTAGGGGTTTTCCATAAATGGACGTATAGTTGAAAGGAATTCGTTATGATTAACAGTTAACCTTCTCCCCTACCACACTGAAGCTATTTCAGGAACTGAGGATGAAAGACTAAATATTATAACAAAAGATGCTCCCATATCTCTTGTGAGGCGGGAAGACCAAAATATGTATTTCTTATTATAAATCGCACTACCACACATGGGAACCCATGAGGGGACTGGTGCAAAGGAATGATATGATCTGAATAATCTTTCGACAGGATTTCTCTGGCTACTGTTTTGATATTGGATTATAATGAAGACAAAGGCTGAAACAGAGAAACCAGTTAGGGGATGTAGAGGAGGAAAATAATTTTACCTCGACCTTTCTAGGTTCTTGGCTGAGATCCTAATACCCTCACTCCCCACCTTGTAATAAAAGATAGAGTAACAGGAGAAAAACAAAAGTTTAATGACATGTATACCTCCTGTGTACAGGAGAGATACTCAAGGAAAAGTTAACTCCCCGAAATGTCAGCGTAAACTAGTATAAGGTCCGATATGCAGACTTACGTCAGTGCCTCCTCCATTGATAAGATTCTCCTGTGACTTAGTCAGCTTTCTCTTCCAGGTACAGAGGAGGAGGCCATAACAAATGGAGATTTCCCTTATAAATGTAAACTTCTCTTACAAAAGGGAAACTTCTACTCTGTTTTTCAGAGCTTCTCCTGTGTCCGCAATTTCTCAAAATAATTGGTTCGAAATAATTCTTATGCCAAAAGAGACATATTTTAGGGTGTTATAGTCTACTATCCTTCAAGTCTGAAGTTCAAAAGGGCGGTCTAGGCTGGCTATATTGATTTGGGAGCAATTTGGTACAAAGATGGGTCTAGAGCTGGGAGACTTGGTGAGATCACATAGGAAGTGAGCGTACAAAGAGAAATCTCTTTGAGTCTGTGGGGCACATCAGAGCTGTGTGTTCTATAAGTAAATATTCATCAATCTGTTTTCTATAATAAATGCACACATTCATATTGTATCAAGTTTATTAAAAAAAAATAATTGTTATCTTTCCAAGACTGTATTTTCTGCATAACAACCAAGCTATTACCCAGAAATCAAATCGCTAAGACTATAAATAAGGACTGTGTAGGAACCACTTAGCTAAATTTGTTTTGATGTGGGTTTCCATTCTAGGCAGTGGGTTGTCATCTAAAATTAGAGAGATTGGGATTTAATCGGAAACTGAAGAATGAACCGTCATGTTTCACTGAGACTCTGAATGAGCCATATCTTTCCAAATTAGTCATACAGTAAGCTAGGGCTCAGGGAACTTAGAGTCATGGGCCTGTTCTCACTATGGATAGAAAATAGAAACCTGTCACTCAGGCTTGTGATGTTAGATGGGTTACTTACTGTCTTTGAACCTCAGTTTCCACATCTTCAAAACAGGAAAGTTAGTCTCTTTCTCATGAGATTGTTGGGAGGATAACCTGAGGAGAAAATGTATGAGTTGATATACATATCTTAATGGAGCACATGGGACAACTTAAGCACTCAATAAGTGGGCACTAATATTATTTTTAGGCACTTTCTGAAGGAGTTATCAATAAAATTTTTGAACCTGATTTTAAAATATTGTATTGTGGTATTATAATATTATGGCACCAGAAGGAATAACTGAAAATATTATTCCACATTTTAAAATCATATCCTGAAAATATATTTTGGGTTTTTTTTTTTGGCACTTTTAATTTATGGTTTTAAAGCTTTATTGAGATATAATTGACATATAACATTATTTGGTAATATTAACTACCTACAGTCCATAAACCGACTGCCCATAAAAGATTTTATTTTTCTTTTTTGCTTAAAATGGAAAGGAAAGAAAGAACGTACATGTTCAAGCTTAATGGAAAATGAAGGGAAAAGGAGCCTCGACGCTGGAGAGGTAAAGAACTGCATTTCAAGACTAGAAAGGTAATTAATTCACTGAGGTCTGTTAACTATGCAGCATTGTAGATATAAAGAAACAGGTTAAGTTTAGCTGGCTGTTTGAGTTTATTATATTGATGCAGCAGCACTCAGGGTCCAGACAGGAGGCAGACACCTTACTTGTATTTAAACAGGGAATATTTCCTGTTCCTTATCAAACATTAACAAGGACTTTTAACCCATTTCTCATTTAGAAAAAAAAGTGCAGCTCTGCTGCCGGTGTTAATTTAATTTTACATAAACACATTCTTTGAGGCTGAAGCAACCTGACTAGTTTTCAATGTGAAAATAAAATATAAAAACGGTTTTTGGAGTTATTTCTAAACAGAACTTATCTATAATCCTAATGTAACAGAAATGTATACGTAGATCGAATTCATCAAATAATCTTCGACTAACAACTAACTATTCAAGAATCATGTAATATCACGCATAGGAATGCTACGTTTTCTAGTATTTGACCTTTTCATTGACTGAGAATCACTATGTTTTGTAAATGAAAATACCATTACTAAAAACAGAATGTTATAAATAGAATGATGTCATTTGTTTCCAAAGACTATTGATATACTAGAGCGATGCGAAAATAACAACAAAAGCGAGCTATTTCGTGGCAAACTTTGGGGGTAAGGTTGGGACTGTAATCCTCAAGTTATTTCAGGGTAAATGCTACAGCTGTAAGCACCACCAGAGAGTAATCTCGGGGCAAATGGGAAGTGGGTTAACTAGTAAAAGGCAAGTAAAGAAGACATAAGCAGTATCATAGTAGCAAACGCAGAGGTAGCTGTGACCCCAAGGGCAGAGGAAGAGTAAAGAAGGAAGGAACTAAAAATTTAGAAGCTCCCATCCCACCAGAGGCTGAGATTAGGACCTCTTGGGAGAGGACGTGGCTGGTGGCAGAGAAACTTGCCAGAGGGTGTTGGCAGGAGCTGGTCCAGGGAGATGGTTCGTCAAGAGGCCAAGAAACACTGAAAGATGCGTACAGGTTCTTTACCTAGCTCCACGAACCAAGTCTTCATTCCAGATGGCTCCGAGTTCCCAAAAGGCCTGCCTTTTTTGTGTTTTTGGTTGCTATATTTTTCCATTAATCTTTGTACCATTGTAGAGGAGGAAACATAATTTTTCTTTTATCCTTCTGGATTCTTGGCTGAGACCCCCTGCCCATAATAAAAAACATATTAACAAGAGAAAAACAAGTTTAATAACATGTATACACCACTTGACAAGCCATCCCGTGGACCAGCTTTGGCCGACATCCTCTGGCAAGTTTCTCTGCCACCAGCCACGTCCTCTCCCAAGAGGTCCTAATCTCAGCCTTTGGAGGGGTGGGGCCTTCTGAATTCTTAGTTCCTTTCTTCTTTACTCGTCCTCTGCCCTTGGGGTCACAGCTACATTCTGCTTATGTCTTCTTTATTGCCTTTTACTAGTTAAAAATCCTTGTTAAAGTTTATTAAGGAACAGGAAATATTCCCTGTTTAAATACTGGGATAGTTTCTGCCTCCCGTCTGGACCCTGAGTGCTGCCATATCAATATAATAAACACAAACAGGCACTGAAACGCAACCTGTTTCTTTGTATTTCCAATGCTGCATATTTAACTGACCTCAGTGAATCACCCTTCCAGTCTTGAAATGTAATAACATGTAATAACATGCATACCCAGGAAAACTGAGAAATGGCCCATGCCACCCCGTAAATACCATCTCCAGCTAAAGGTACAAGAAGTTGTTGGTGGGTGGGGAGAAGCCAGTTATGGGAGGTTATCAGGCAAAGCACAGTAAAGGAGGGTATGGTTGTTATGCAGATTTAGACCTGAGCTTTCTCCATTGATGAGAGTTTCTAGAGACTGAGCCACCTTCTCTTCCTGATACAGAGAGGGAGACAATCCTTACAAATGGAGATTTTGCTTGTAAACTCCCTTACAAAGAAGCAACTTCTACTCAGTTTTCAGAGCTTCTCCTGTGTCTGCTTTTTCTTAAAAATCGCCTGCTCAAGATAATCCTTATGCCAAAGAGGCATATGTTGGGGTGGCAAATTCAGCTCCCCTTCAGCATGGAATTGCTAAGAGGCACCCCAGAGACTCTCCTGGGTTCTAAAGATAGTTTTCCCAACCCTATTTATAGTAACAGCCCGCTTGCCCCTTGGTGATCAGAACCAAATCACTTCAGCTGCTTTGGTTCAGTGTTTCTGAGAGGCAGCTCTCTCTCCTTGGGACCTAAGACCTCCAAACCAGCAGAGTATAAAGTCATTGAGACGGGAAGGGTTATTAGGTGCAATAATGAGAGGCACCACTTCAACCTCTATCCCTCGACTCCTGGTGGCTGTGGGGGAGAGAGCACCGCTACTGATTCAAAGCAAACACCACACTCTGGAAGACAGGACCACGTGCATGCTTTTGTCTCTCAATCACCATAACCAATCTTCAATAAGCTATTCTACCTTTCCATGAAGCCAGACGCTACTGAGTGACGGGACATGCGATAGAACCAGCCTGTTCCACGGGCGTGAGTCGTGGCTATACTGCTTTTGCTATGAAATGAGTACCTTGATCAGGAGTGATGCTGATGATGGATAAGGCATTCTGCAAGTCAGAATGGCTGGTGGTTCTGGCAGATGCATTATGGTCAGGGAATGCAAATCTATATCCAGAATATACGTCTGTCTCAGTGAGAATAATAGAAGCAGGTCATTGTTATCAACCTGCCACCAGATGGCTGGCTATTTTGGTTAATACTGCCATATTAGAAACTCAGCACAGAACTCTGCTGTTGGCTGAGTAGGCACTCAACGCTTGCTGCAGCCAAGCCAGCATCGATAGGGGGCAGACGGTGTCGTTGAACTCCATTCCTGTCACCCTAGCCATTTTATTTGGCATGAGGAAGATGCTTATTACAAACACGACTCTAAAGAATGGCCTGAGGAAATTGTAGTCAGCCAGAACCGAGTTCCATGCCCAGCCCTAAAACACCTGGCTGGAAGAATGGGGTAGCCTTGATGGTCTGAGACCAGACGAGAGTTCCCCTTGGCACCGAGAATGTGATCACCTTCCCCTGAGTTCTGTAGGAAAGAGATCTGAGGCTCTGCCAGCAAGTAAAAAGGAGTGGGGAGTTGCCACAGGGTCCCCCTCAGCAGGATCTGCTCAAGCTGGTCTGTAGACAAGGAAGGACAGAGCACAGATACCCTGTCTTCGGAGCTGGCACTGAAAAGTCTGGTAATTCCACTTGGGCTTTTATGGCTTTCTTTTTTTAGCTGACATTTTAGAAATCATAGTTGTGGTAAGTTTGATCAACCTCAGAAAGAGAGGCTGCATCCAGAAGACTGGCCTTCTTGTTACTGTGGAGACGCCTGTCATTAAGGTCTGTAGGAGGAGTTTACAAATACTTGTTCCTGGCCCGCTTCAGATTTTTAGGAATCGAGGTTTGAGAATCAAATACAATGCAGTGGTGTGATGATCGTAAAGAAGCGGACTGCAAAGTTTTGGGTTTCAGAACCTCTTCATAGTCTTAAAAATTGTTGGGGATCTCAAAGAGCTTTAGTTTATATCATATCTAGTCATAGTTACCATTTTAGAAGTCTAAAAGAGGAAATTCTTTTAAAATAATGATAAACTAATTCTGTATTAATACAAATGACATTTTTAAAATAATCAAACTATTTTTCAAAACAAAAACTTTAATGAGACATGTAATTGTTTTACATTTTTGCAAATCTTTTCAATGCCTGGCTTAATGGAAGATAGCTGATTTCTCCTATCTGCTTCTGCATCCATTCTGGCTGCAGTCATATAGCCCGTAGCCTTTGGAAAACTCCACTGAACATTTGTGAGAGAATGAAAGTGGAAAGGCAAACAAGATCTTAATATTATCATAAAAGTAATTTTGACCTCGTGGATTCCCTGAGCGTCTTGGAGCCCCAGGGTTCCTCAAACCACACTTTGAGAACCACTATCTTAAAGTATTTTTTTTTATTGCTACGCCTGTGCATAATTTATAATGGCTTCAAGTAGTAGCACACGTAAAATAATAGGTGATATTAAAAAGAGGCTTATAAACTGATCGTATCTCAGAAAATGGAAACAAGATGAGTATCATTGGAGCAAAATGCCGCAGTCCAGGGAATCTGATAATCCAGCAGAGTCTAGGTAAAAACCTTAAATTATCAGCAGATAATTCAGAGGTTTTCTCTCTTCCCAATCCCTTTAATCTTTAAAATATGATATGATTTACACAAAATATGCTCACTAACATATATTTTTAAGGAAATATCTATTCTATGAAACACACTTAATCTCCATTTTTTTTTCCAGACTTAACATTTCAGATGATTTGAAAGTTGGCTTTTTCAGCACAGACCATGCTACTCAAACGGATTCCAGTGAAATTTTGCCATTAAAAGAGCTGAGCTCATCTACACAAAAGCTAGTGCAGGTAAATCTGGATTTATTTTGAAACTTCCAAGATAATTTTTAAAGTATTATTTGCCTCTATGTCTCTTTCCTTGACAGAATTGAAATAATAAATTTTAAAAAATATTAGCATCTTCTACAAACTGAATTGGATGAAAGTTGTGCTTTAACAATTGGTACAAACCATTACTTATATTTATGTCATTTGTGTTGTGTTTATATGTGTTCATTTGTTTCATTATGTGTTTTGTAAAATGTCTTTTTGGCATGTAGAAGAATGTAAAGAATAATATGATCAATAACTGTTACCTGCCATACAGTTTTGTCAAATATTGATATTCGACCATATTTCTTTTGGACCTTTTTTGATGGTCATGAGACAGAAAATTGTATATATATCAGATAATCAATAAAACTGTCACATGGGGTAGCACACTAGTATAAATACTCTGGTGTGCTCTGTTTCTGTTTTTTCACTTGACGATAGAACTTGAAAATCATTCTGTATTGGTACATAGAGTTTCATCTATTTCACAAGTACATAGTATCACGAAATGTGCATCATTTATTTAGCTATCCCCCTATTGTACCTGGTAAATGGGGATCCTCTCCCAGTGTATTGTCCAGGTTCATGATGTCTCAAACAAAGAATTGAGCAAGACACCGAAATACAGCAGAAAAGAAAAGTTTTATTAGAAGGGAAAGTACACTTCCAGTCATGGAAGCGGGCTTGAGCAAGAGAAGTGTGGCTCGAAAGATTTGGTAACAAAGCCTTCAGGGGTTTTTATCCCTTTTTGCTGTGGGTGGTTACTTTTCTTAGAGCAGTGGGCTTCCTTGATTGACAACTAAGATTGACAGGACTCAGTGATTCATCATTTTGCTTTCTGCACATGTTTGTTCCCAGAATTCAGTCTGTTATAATGATATTAATGAACTTCCGGGCATATGCGTCATATTGTAATGATGGTATAATAAGGCTCAGATGAGTTGAAGGTCATTAGGGTCTTCATTACGCAGGTGCCAGTGACTGGCTTAAACTGGTACCTAAGTCTCTGCCTACTGGTTTCTTTGGGTGAGTTAAAAAATGTCTTCTGGCTTGCTTAATTGTGGGCTGATTGGGACAGACCCCTTCTAGGATAGGATGACCTCAGTGTCTTAGCAGGCAGACCCGAAACCCCCTAACTAACTCACCTGCCTAACTCTTTTCTAAGAGCCATGAACCCCCTTATTATTAGTATGGATGTTGAGGGACAGGAGGTCTCTTCTTTCGTATCTGCTTCCTGCTGAGAATGGCCGTAGTTCCTGCCTACTGGGGTTTCATGGAGCTCTTTACCTTTCTGCCTCAGTCAGGGCGGAGCCTTGGGTTTCCTGCTAAAGTGCCACTTCAGTCCCTAGACAAGGAAAAAGAAGATACAAACTTATTATTTAAATAATATATCTATGAATTTCTATTACTGATTTGCCTATTAAGCGAGTAAAGGAAAACAGATTTGGTTAATATATTTCTTAAAGTAAAAAAAACGCTTTGGCCTAAAGTCCCCTCCCACTTCAGACTCTAAGAGCCCTGTCTGACTTAACACCATTTCTGCTAACAATGGGCTGATGACTCTTATCAATAGCCAGAGGATCTGAGTGCCAGGGCAATTATCAGAATTTGAGGGAGAGGGCCTTTTTCCAAAGAAAGGAGTGAAGAAAACTTAACTAGGTTTACTAAAAAGATTAACTCTGTAAGAGATGTCCCATTTCATTTCCTGCTAAAAGATTAAGAATGTTACAAGTGATGTCCCGTCTCACTATTGATGGACATTTTGGTCATATCAAATCTTTTACAGTGATGAATAATTCTGTATGTACTCATATACCAGTAAACGTGTGGTATAAATTCTTAAAAGTGGAATTTCTGTGTCAGGGAATGTATGCATTAGTCATTTTGAAGGGCACTGCCAAATTACCCTACATAGAGGTGGTACCCATTTTCACTCACACTAATAACTTTTGAGGCTGTATCTTTTCCTACATACTTGCCACCTTGCTGTCTTTTTTAATGTTGTCAGGAAAGTTTTATAGCCGTACTCCCTTGCAGCTAGGCATGACCACACGCCTAAGTTCTGGTCAGCAGACTTTAGATGGAAATGTTACATGGCACTCTTTGGGAACCTTCTTGAAGACACAGTTTATGTGCACTGCCTACCACAACCCCCTCCCTTCCTGCCCCCTCCCTTCCTCAAGTCTTTCCTTTTTATTCTCCAGCATCTTAGAGTTGTTAGTTGTGTTTTGGTCATATTATATCTAGAGCTTATAGTATCTGTGGGAGTCTGTGGTCCAGTGGGAGTTTGTTTGACCACCAGCATCCTTGTGCCTCCCTTCTTCAGAACAAGTAGTCCATATAAGGCTAGTTCTTCCAAGGGCAAATCATCTCCACTTGTTCCTGGAATTTAAGGAATTCTTTAAGACTTCACTTGCTCTAGAATATATATGTTTTTAATGACTTCTCAACATAATATCCTTTATGAGTTGGCAGCATGATATAAAGAGAAAGAAATATGAGTCAGTCATGACTCTGTTCAAATCTGGCCTTCTTCCACTTATCGGCCACATAATGTTAGACTACTTAGTCACTTAACCTCTCCAACTGTTGATATCCTCACCCGCAAAACGAAACCTTCTACGTAGTATGAGGATTCTTCCTAGGATGCAAGTACACTAGGTATCAAATTCCAAAGTGAGTGCGAGTTAGATCCCATTTGCAGATTTTGCAAAGGGAATGTTGCACATCAGATCAGTGACTCTTAGCTCTCAAATCAGATCAAAGCTAATAAAAAAGGGAGTCAGGAGGTGAAGAGGAAAAATTGTTTTTCTTTAGAGAACACTATTGCCATGCTCTTTGTTGGGGAAGGGGTAGCAGAAGTGATTTTCAACCGAAAGCTAAGAAGGCAGGTTTCGATGGATCTTGAAAGGTGTGCTGCTATTGGAAGACACAAGACCTGTGCTTGATCCATGTGTAAGGAAGCTAAACTGGACAGTAACAAGAAGATGGAGCGGCTAAGTTAGGATCGGTCTACACTTCAGAGTAGTTGAGGTGAGATATGTGTGATTGTTTCCCATGGACCATATGTGGTGCATGAAAGAGAGAGAGAAAGAGAGAGAGAGAGAGAGAGAGAGAGAGAGAGAGAGAGAGAGAGAGAGAGAGAATGTGAAAAAGCATGCTAGCCAATGTGGAGTCCTATCCAGTAGAGTGATCTAGGACAGAGGTCTCCCAACAGCAGGGAGAGGAAAAAGGAAAACTAGATTCATAGGGGCTGAAGAAGGAGTAGCAATGATCACTAGAGTAGTGAAGCATCTGATTGGGCCAGTATTCAGTGAGTGCATCACAGGAGAGAGGCTCCTGGCAATGGGACTCTCTAGAGAAGCTATGTCATCTCCCAATGGAAAGGAAGCTAGTTCTCTTGCCCTGCCAGTCTTGGGTGAAGCCACACCACCAGGTAGGAACAGCCGTGCTTCTTTATTCCTTCTGCCTTGGCCGTGATGGGGACATAGCAACTGGAATGTGGGAGGGGGTGGGAGATAGAAGGAAAGAGCTCAAGAGTGAATCACGTTCTTTTCCTTGAAGACAGGCAGCTGCCAATTATCGCACTTAGCTTGGAGACAGAGAAGTCTTGGAAGTGTTTAACTCATAGTGGTCATATTCCAAATGCTACTTTGAAGCTGTTGTTTGGGTGATGGTAGGACTTTCTGTTCTCAAGAATGAACAAAAAGTCATGGAATTGCCTAAAGGTTCCATTCAGGGTAGGGGAAGATTACCTAGTGAATACATTGTGTTTTGACGATCACAAATAGTAATTCGTCAACACGCTGGTTTAAATTTAAGTAGATGCGTAGCAAGTGTCTTTTCTAATCCAAATTTAACATCTTGAAAGCTATACCTTTAGAGGTATGACCAAAGATCGTTGTTAGCATAGGTGTTTTCTTCTGTATGAGAGTAAACGGCTAGAAACCTTTCTTACTCTGTTAGCACATATTCTTCTAGCAGACTAACTGGCGTTTCCCAATGTACATAATATTCAAAAGGTGATCTTACAAGGCAGGACAGGCCCCTGACCAGGTACCCAGGTTATACGCCCAGAACTGGGCAAGGTGCTGTAGTCTTACCACACGAGGCCCTTACTGTCTACAATAATGTGTGTTTTTCTATTTTTAGATTATTAAATCTCTTCAAGTGGATTTCGGGTTCCTCAAACAATTACTTCAACTGAAGTTTGAGGACCGTCTTAAAGAGGAGTCTTTCAGTCTCTTCAGTGTTCTAAACGACAGGATCCTAACAATCGAAAGACATTATCAACAGGTAGAAATTCTCTCATTTCCTTCGTTTTGTGTGTGGACTGATCTTGTGCTTACCTATGTCACATACTACAGTTTTGAACTGTTGGCGTAAGAAATGTCCAAACCTGTAGAGAATTTTTATAAGAGTTTATTTGAGCCAAACTGACGACAATGTGCTGGGAAGCAAGATCTCAAATGCTTGCAAGAATAACAGTTTTGTGGCTTCTTTTATGTATTTGAATGTGTTAAGGAGGGAATTAAGAAAAATTACATAGAGGTTGCAGGAAGCAAGGTGGGAACTGGATTACAGGATAGTAGTTAACCAGATGATGTGCTCTCTTGAGGGTGGTTATGGTTTATTTCAATGATATGTTAACCTGGATTCACAGAAACAGTGGACAGGGCTTGCTTAAGCCAAAGATATTAAAACGTTATATTCCTGGGACATGACCACCTACCATGACCTGCCCAGTTAGGAATTTATGATCAGATCACCCTGTGAGGTTACTTTCCATAGAACCTCTTTTTTTTCCTCACAGAATTTAGCAACTTTTGAGGGCGATTTAATTTGCCGATGTTGCATCCCATATAATAGCTACATAGAGCTACATATAGCTATATAATGCATATAGGTTTACTATGTATCAGGAACTTAAAGTACTCTGTATACAAATTTATTTAAACCTCACATTAACCT
>NW_011888877.1:5108791-5115475 GCF_000151845.1 Pteropus vampyrus | reverse complement strand
TCTCTTCAGTGTTCTAAACGACAGGATCCTAACAATCGAAAGACATTATCAACAGGTAGAAATTCTCTCATTTCCTTCGTTTTGTGTGTGGACTGATCTTGTGCTTACCTATGTCACATACTACAGTTTTGAACTGTTGGCGTAAGAAATGTCCAAACCTGTAGAGAATTTTTATAAGAGTTTATTTGAGCCAAACTGACGACAATGTGCTGGGAAGCAAGATCTCAAATGCTTGCAAGAATAACAGTTTTGTGGCTTCTTTTATGTATTTGAATGTGTTAAGGAGGGAATTAAGAAAAATTACATAGAGGTTGCAGGAAGCAAGGTGGGAACTGGATTACAGGATAGTAGTTAACCAGATGATGTGCTCTCTTGAGGGTGGTTATGGTTTATTTCAATGATATGTTAACCTGGATTCACAGAAACAGTGGACAGGGCTTGCTTAAGCCAAAGATATTAAAACGTTATATTCCTGGGACATGACCACCTACCATGACCTGCCCAGTTAGGAATTTATGATCAGATCACCCTGTGAGGTTACTTTCCATAGAACCTCTTTTTTTTCCTCACAGAATTTAGCAACTTTTGAGGGCGATTTAATTTGCCGATGTTGCATCCCATATAATAGCTACATAGAGCTACATATAGCTATATAATGCATATAGGTTTACTATGTATCAGGAACTTAAAGTACTCTGTATACAAATTTATTTAAACCTCACATTAACCTTATGCAGTAGGTATACTGATTATCCTTCTTTCACAGATAAGGAACAGAAAGGTTAATTAACTTGCTCAAGGTCATCCGTTAAAAAACAGAAGAGTTTAGGTTCCAGCCCAGACCATTTGATGCTGGAGATCTGGCTCTCATCCACAAATTGTATATGATCTTATTTGTGCTTTAATGGCTCTCGAGGACCTAAGACCTAAAAACTCGGCTGCTTTGAGAAATTTCTTAAAATCTTTGGTCAGATTAGCACGTTTATCTGTCCTTAGGAACAGGCATCACTGTTATTTCTGTTATAAAACAACAACAAAAAAACCATCTGTTGTTGACCACGGCCATTCTAAGCACCATACTAAGCCTTTTAAATGTGTTTCCTCTTTAAGTCCCTTAACAATCCTAAAATGGAAATGCTATCATCCTGATCTAAGAATAAGGAAACTGAGCCGAGGAAGTTAAGTAATTGCTTAAGGTCAGACAGATAGTAAATGGCACAACGATATTGAAATCAATTCTGTCTGACATTAAACCCTATTGCTGTTTACATTACATGCTGGAATCAGAATTGGTATCAAAATCAAGGGTATTTTTTCAAATGTACCATCCTTCAGTGTTATCCTAAACAGATGTGGTCAAACGATTCTGTTAATCAGCAAATGATGATAGAGTATAGATTAGTGGCTCTAAGTATCTTTGATGAGCAGGTCTCATTTAAGAAGACGATATGAATTGTGAATAGATTTTACCTCTTTTAAAAGCAGTTCTAGGAAGACACTAAAAATCTTTGATAGGTAAAATGAAATAAAATATTCAGATTATCTGTATTTATTTCATCCATATGGGCCCGCTATTGCTTTTAGTTAAGTGTAAGTAAAACTGAAAAGCACAAGAATAGCTGTAACATAGGAGATATGATTTAAAAATGAAGTTTTTAAGGGATTGTGATTATTCGAATGATGGTTTCATACTAAGTTCCTCCCTAGTAGTAGGTGTGAAAGTTATGTTTGGAAATACATTATGGTTCTCCTGATTTTTATTTTTGGTTTGCAGAATGAGGATATCATAAGAAAATGCTACAACCAGCAGTTGGCTGACGCCATCGCTGTCATCAAAGGGATGTACAAGGTGGGTTTTTGATGCTGTCCTGGGTGAGGCCGGCTCTCTATCCTGGGAGTGCCCAGAGCCGGGCTTTCCAGTCTGTGTTTTGCCAATGTAAAAAAATGTCCAAACCTGTAGGTAATTTTTGTAAGAGTTTATTTGCTCAAAACTGATGACACACGCCAGGGAGCAAAGGCTTGCAAGAATAACAGTTTTGCAGTCTCTTTTATTCATTTGAAATTAAGGAAGCGGGGTGAAATGTAAAGAGAAATACATGGAGGTGGGAAAAAGCAAGGTGGGGATTGGATTACAGGATCGTTAACAAGATTATGTGCTCTCTTGAGGGTGGTAACGGCTTATTTCAAAGGTGTGTTAACCTAGATGCACAGAAACAATGGGCAGGGCGCTTGCTTAAGGCAAAAATAAACCTTTTACTAAAACATGCCTGGGACATGACCACCCACCATGACCTGCCCAGTTAGGAATTCATGATTAGATCACCCTGTGAGGTTACTTTCCATAGAACCCCTTTTTTCGTCCATAGTTTTTACCTTTGAAAATCTGTTTTCTCGGTTTTTAGATCCCTGAAGAGGGATCAGGCTATGCTCACATTAAATTGAACAAATTAACACTTTGGCACAGTGGCAGATATAACTTTCCAGAGACTAGAGAATTCCAGTGTGGTACCCACAGTACCGCAGCAGGTGATGGAGTAATCCAGTTTGTTTGATGAGCATGCAGTGGGATAGAAGAAAGTCAAATAAATAGTCCTAGCTTGAGTTCATTGGGTCCATAGTAAGTCCTGGTGAACGATCTCTGACTTTCTGACTTTCGATGGAGTGATTTTTCTAATAATGGGGACATTTCTATCTGCCAGACTGGTACTTCACTCTCTTACATAATGGGAAAATTCATAGTTTTCAACGTTTATTTTTTTAGGCTTACTAAAGACCTCATGCTTCTTTTAGTAGTTATAACTATAATCTTGTCTTTCATTTCTATATACTTACATTTCTATAACTTTTTTATTTACAGCAAATTGTACATTAATTGCATACTTCTTTTCATAGCACTTAACACATTTGTGTTTAATTATGTAATTGCTTGTTATATGTCTCTGTTTTATGCCGGACCGTAAGCCTTATGAAGACAACGGTACTGTCTCTTTCATCCCTGGTTCTTCCTCTTGTCACTGTGCCTGGTACGTAATTAGCAATCAGCTAAAAACTGCAAAATTTATGGACAGTTGCCTGTACTTGTGGCCGATGCTTGTCAGTTAACAGTCATTCTCCTGCCTCCTTTATTATTATTATTATTATTAGCAGAAGCCCTTTTTATTATAGAAGCCAAAACGCTAGATCCTTTCTTTCTCAGCTTCCTTTTTAGCTATGACATGTTGGCTGTGACCATTGGAGAGGAGGTTACTCTTTCTAGTTAAAAGAGACTCACGGGAAAAAATACCCTTCTTTTTCTTCGCTTGACCTCATTACATCTCCTTCTGATGCTCTGGTTGCTGCGGCCAACCAAAAACCAAGGGCTGGGCCCCTGTGGATGAGCTAAGGGTGGCAGAGTAGGAAGGTAGAAAGCACTGCGGCTGTTGATGATATCGTGGAGGAACTGACGTGGCTCTGGACTTGCCCTGCCTCTGGCCCTCTTAGTTCCTGAGAGAACAACCCCCGAGTGTTTAAGCCACTGTCAGCTGGCTGTTCAGTTACTTGCAGCCGAAAATATCTATCCACCTTTGGAAACATAATTTCCAAAGAGACCATTGACAGATGGTCTCTGTGAGTCTGTGTCCAATTATGTTTCCAAAGGTGGCCGAGATACTGTCTCTGACTCACCTGCTCCTCTGCGATGTCGCCTTGCTCCTCCCCCGCCAGCGGCGCAGCATAATTCCCCTCCCTGGATCCGGGCTGTCCTCAGTGACTCGCTCACAAGCAGGGAATGTGGAGGAAGTGACGCTGCAAGACATCCAAGGCCAGGTCAAAAGTAGCTGTGCAACTGCAGCCTTATACTCTTGGAATGTTTAGCCTCCAGATTCTCCTCTCTGGATGCAGCTGCCATGTTGTCTGGCACGGAACAGAGCCATTTGGGAAGTCTTCGAATGGGTACTGGGTCCACAGGCCCAACTGAGTCCAGCCTTCAAGTCATCTAGCCCCAGCCATTCAGTCTTTCCATCTGAGGTTTCGGACATTACAGAGCAGAGACGAGCCATCCCGCTATGCCTGTCCTGATTCCCTGAACCACGGTTTGTGAGTTTGTGAGCATGTTACAGTGCTGCTAAGTTTGGGGAGATGTGTTATGCAGCAATAAACAGCCGGAACAGTAACTCTAAACTCACATCAATAAGTAATTTCTTAAATACATTTGTTGGAGAGATTATTTCTCTAATGGTTCTGCCAGCACAGCATGGCATCGTTGTTGAGAGTTAGCATAGTGCGTGTTCTAGAAAAAGGACTCGGGAGTCAGACTTCTTGGGTTTGAATCCTGACCCTGCCACATAATTGCTGCGTCACCGTAGGCAATGTACTGAAGCTCTCTGCCTCAGTTTCCTCAGCTGTAGAATAAGGATCCTATGAGTACCCACCTCATAGGCCAGTTCTGAGGGTGACATGAATTGATCTTTGTGAAGCACTTAGACTAGTGCCTGGCACATGATATGTGCAAGCTAAGCGTTTGTTAAACAAACACTTTCACATATTCGTGGCACTCCTTGGTGTTGGTATCTCTTTCTGTCCCTTTATTATCCTGTCTTAGTATTCAGGTGTGTAGCTTTCTGTGTCCTGACTGCAGATTACAGAGATTGTAAAGTGCCCTGAACACATCTGTAATCATTATCAATTTTTATTATGTCGAAAGATATGAAATTGACATTTTTGGAGCCATAAAGATAAATTATCAGCAATTGTATAGAAGTGATGATAGCAAGCATATTTATTTTATATCTAATCTTATAGTGCATGAATACTGTGTTTCAACATTACACATAATACTTGCTGTAGATACTCTCTGGTGAATTCTTTTGCCAAGAGATTGTTTTTTAAATATTATGAATGCATTTCAATTTTATAAAATGTGAGTTTTAGGCATCTACCGAGAGGCCATATGATTTTCCTCTTAGCCTATTAATAATTAATATTGTAAAATTAATTAATTTTTTCATGTTAAATCTTTCTTTGGATAAGCTCAACTTGATCATGATATGTATTTTTTTAAAAAATTGCTGTTAAATTTAATGTGTCAGTATTTACTTTAGGATATTTTAAATCTACATTCATCACCGAGGTGACCTGTACTTTTCTTTCTTTCTTTTTTTACTCTCCTTCTTGGGTTTGGTATCAAGGTTATGCCAGCTTTGCAAAATGGGTTGGGGAACGTTATCCCCATTTTGTTCCCTAGGAATGTTTATGTAAGATTGGAAACTTTTCTTCCTTAAATATTTAGAACTGCCATGAAAGCCAGCTGGGCGTGGCGGGATTGATCGATTGACATCTTTTTAAATTGCCTTAAAGATTTTAATACTATTTGGGTTTTCTATTCCTTTTTAGTCAGATATTTTGAGATATTTGTCCAGGGCCTTGTCTCTTTCATTTAAACTCAAAAATATGTTGGAATGAAGGCTTAATAATATATGCCTATTACTGTTCTGTATTTTAAATCTTATATTTTTAACCCTACTACATATTTTTATTACTATTTTATTCATTTTCATTGAGTTTTTATACGTCACTTGTAACGTTTTCTATGACTAGGAATTCTATTTGACATTCTATGCTTTGTTATTTATTTTTTCATGGCCCTTGCTCTTTGTTCATAATTTTAGACATTTTTTTTAGATAAACATATTTAAAGAGTCTTAATTGATATTCTGTGTTCTATAGTTTCCATAACTTCCATCTTTGAGCGTCTGATAAGTGCCGGCTGTCACTCATGATATGTCATTTACTTTTGGGTTTCATGATTTTTGTGAACTCATATTTCTGTGGGATTTCTTTGAGGCCTGGAGTAGAATGAGTTTCTATAGAGAAGATTTGTTTTCTTCTGTGAGGCTCCTGGATCTATGACCACTTTAATTCTTAGCCCGAGAATTTTAGACCACCCAAATGTATGAATTTGGGCCACAAAACTGTGTGGGCCATGTTGTGCTTGTAAAACTAAAGAGTTTTTTTTCCCTCCCTGTACTTAGAGCCAAGTTTCCAGCCAGAGGCAATTTCACTTTCATGGGATGGAAGGAAGTGCAGAGTTCAAGGTGGTTGCTTCTAGTTTGTTCTTAAACTTAAAGGGTGGCCCCTTCACATCTCAACCTTATTTAGAACTGCGGCTTTGAGGAGGACCTGGGCGATGTTTTTTCTCTACGCCCTACAAAGAGGCGTAAATCAAAATTCTAACATACCTGGTTTAGGGACATACCAGTGAAGGCCAGCTTCAGTCTGCATACTTCAGTGTTGTGCATACTTTTCAGCATTCGCTTAATTGTGGCCTGAGTATTCCTTACTTTGTCAGCTTATAGGTGCATTTTACATATCTTATCCAGAGTTCGCATTGTTTACAGTGGGAGGGTAAGTCAGAATTCCATGAATTTTTTGATCATGCTTTCACAGACCTTTTTGTTTTCAATGATTTCTGGGACACTAATCATAAATTACTATGGCTCTTTATATATAGGTATACTTTGTGTACTTCTAGGAGTAAAAAGTCCTAAAGTGATTAAGTATTTTATATTCATTAGTTTTCCACAATCGTGTGCTGATTAAATATCCTCAGCCAATAGTATATTAATTATGGTTAGCTGGTTTATCTAATTTAAGAATTGTTTTAATGATACAAAAATAATTATTTGAATTTTTGCTTTGGATTTTTGG
>NW_011888877.1:5104947-5107231 GCF_000151845.1 Pteropus vampyrus | reverse complement strand
CTGTACGAAGCATCTTCTCCTTAACTCTGCACTTTCTCTGGAGCCTCCTGGTCTCAGTTGGTGGCACCACAATCTAGTCGGTCTCCCCACTTGGGAAGTGAGGAGTCTCTCCCCGTGCTGGACACCACAATCCAGCCTCCAGGTGGTCACACCCTTGTGGGATGTAACTCCAGTCTTGCAGAGTCTCTCTCTCCTTTGTTGGCTTGGAGGGAGCAAGAGGCCATGTCAGGGAGTCCCAAGATTTGAGGGGCAAAGAATTCTGGACAGCCCCCAGAGTGGAGAGCAGCCCCCTGAGCAGAGGGCAGCCTCTGGCTGACAGCAGGAAACAGAAAACTTCCTGTCCCACCGCGGCAAGGATGTGGCTTCGTCCAACAGTCTGAGTGAGCGTGGAAACAGAGCCTTTCCCAGTGGACCCCCTGTTGAGACCGTCACCCTGGACAGCACTTTGACTGTAGCCTTGTAGCCCCTGAGCCGAGAACCCACCCAAGCCGTGCCTGAACTCCTGACCCACAGACACTGAGATGATACACTTACGTGTTTTAAACCAAGTTTGTGGTAAAACTGTGACACTGCATAGATAACAAACAGACCCTTATTTTTTGGTGAGCCATCATTTCCTGCCAGCTTTGTACCTCTGAAATGCATCCTCTTTATCTCGCCACTGAGCTAGCTCAGGTTGTCAGCACTGTTTGCCTGGCCTATGGCTGGTACCTTCTCATCCCATCTGGTCTCGTTAGGTCCATTGTCTGCCAAGTCAATAGGTGGTTATTCAAAACACCAATCCATCACATCCTGACCTTATTTAAAATGCTTCGGCATCTCCTCTGTACCCACAGGATGACAACCAAACCCTTAGCATGGCCCAGAAGCCCTTATAACTCTCCACACTTCTCTCTTTCCACTTCTTGGCAAAAACTTCACCCTCCAGCAATACGAGCTGCGTGCAGTCACCTGCCCCCCCTTTGCCCACCTCAAGTTATTAGTCACTGTTCTGGAATTTTCACATAATGCTCCTTCTTCTTTGTTTCTCTCCTGGATCACTGACACACTCAATTGTATCACAATTACCAACTTGTGGATTGGTCTTTACACTAGACTTTTGTTCTGTGGACCAGGGACTGAGTTGTATTCACCTTTGTACTCTGCTCCTCACAGAGAACCTGACACAAATAGGTATTCAGCAAATGTTTGTTGAATAAAGAAAGGGCTGAATATAACCAAGAAAGGTGCCAAGAGAATTTGACCTATGCCATGGTACTAGAAATAGATCATAAGTTTCCAGTAAAAACTTCCTGGAAAACAAAGGCAAGGCAGGAGGCTGAGAGCTTTAACTCTTCTTTCCCTCAGTTGTTGATTCATTCATTCATCATCTGATTTTGTAACAGAGACAAAAGCAGTCCTTGCACTCAAGTGTTTCATCATCTAGTGGTCATGAGAGATAAGAATCTCGACAATTATGGTCCATAATAGAGGTTTACACCCAATGGGTGCCTAACTCTTCCAGAGAGTTTGAGATGATAGTTAAGAAAGACTTTCGAGAGGAAGGAATTCTTGAATAAGGCCTTGAAGGATGATGAATATTTGGCGAGCTGGAGTAAGATGGGAGGAGGACGAGGACATGGCCTATTTGACAGTGTAGAAGCATGAAGGAGCAAGGTGCAGTCGGGGAGCTGCAAGTCGCTGAGTATGGCTGGAAGACGAGAGGGCTGGAGAAAGCGGTGAGAAGTGACACGGGAAAGCGAAGCTAAGGAATTAGCATTTTATCATGAAGACATCCAAGAATCATTGCAGAATCCTAAGCAGTTTTCATGACATGCTCAGATTTGCAAACTTGCAAGGTAAATATTATCGGAGTGTTTACGAGATTCAATAAATAATACCCCACATTCCCACCCAGGGTCTGGACCAGTCAGAGAGCAAGACAGTAGATGGAGATCATCTGTTTTAGTGATAAAACAGGCCACCAGTGCCAAACCCCGGAATTGGGCAGACTTGACTCCAGCCACAGGCAGCAGTGGCTGGACAGGTCTCTCCCTGCTGGGGCGGAGTGTGTGCTCCTGCAGTGCTTATCTCAAAGACAAAGAAAAAGGCAGGATGGCCAAGATGTGACCAAGTTTCTTCTTCCAAGGTCATAATCAGATAATTGAGTGGAGAATGTCACTGCACATGGAAGAAAATGACATTCCTGGATTTTTCTGTTCTCCACATGCTGAGCTTAACCATGTAGCCTGTGATCAACTAGGTGTATGTCTGAGCCCTGGCAGAGGAGAAAGCCCCGCTTCCC
>NW_011888877.1:5097537-5104447 GCF_000151845.1 Pteropus vampyrus | reverse complement strand
CAGGGCAGAGTTGATGTTACAGAATTCCCTTTTCCTGCTGCTGACAGAATTCCTTCTTCTTCTGGGGACCTCAGTCTTTCTCTGAAGGCCTTCAACTGATTAGACAAGGCCCACCCACGTTATCAAGGGTGTTCTGCTTTACACAAAGTCTATGGATTTAAATGTTACTCTTACATAAAAATATTTTTTCAGCACCCTCTGGGCTGGTGTTTGACCAAATCTCTATACTCAAAAGGAAGCCAGACTCAACTCCTCCCCTTCTTTGCAGGCTGTTGAGTCTAGGGGAGGCCAGAGCTGAGGGAGGGCAGGAGCTTTGATGGGTAAAAACAAGCTGAGCTGGGATTTGGGGGTTTGGTGTTTTGTTTTTGGCATTTGCTTCCTTCCTTCCTATCTTTCTTTCCATTATACAATTTTGTCATTATCTAAGAGTTTAAAAAAAAAAAAAATGCATGGCACTTTCTCGAGAGTCCTTTTAAGAGGTGAGAAAAGGAGACCAGACACCAGATTTGAAACTAAAACTGTTTCCCAGATCTTGTCTTGAGTCCAGCTGGTTCCATAAACTAGTAAAACATCAGAAACATTCCCAGGGATGAGGAAGAGAAATGAAGCCAATGCGTTTGGGCCTTATAGTTACTTTATGAAATGTCAGAAGTGAAACGCTTTGTTCTTCCAAAGAACTGTGACTCTCCCTGCTCCAAAGTCCAGAGAGGCCAGGCCTCGCCCAAAGGCAGGCTGACTCTGGAGTGGCTGAGCTGTGCAGCATCTCCGTGCAGCTCCTGGTGGGGTTTTAAATGAGCTCCTGGGGTGGTTTGTGCCACGTAAAAGAGATGACTTGGCCAGCCTGTCAGAAGCACTTTTGTTTTGCTGTTGTTTAAGAGTAAAATAAATCCATCATGTTCAGGACATAAAAGTTAGTGAGCAAACAAACAAATAATAAAGTGCCCCTAGAAGTGTTGACAGGATATAGAAAGAGCACAGTAGTGGAGGGTAGGAAGGCAGGAGGTGCTAAGGTTTCTCAGAGCAGGTGGCATCTGGGTTAGAATGACAAATAGTAACGACGATAATAAATGCAAAGATATATACTGATTGGGAGCTGAGCATGTCATAGACACTATTCAAAATTGTTTACATGTATTATCTTTTTAAATTCTCACAATTCAGGCACTATTATTACTTGTCCCATTTTACAGATGATAAAACTGAGACACAGGGGCTCTAAGAAACTTGTTCAGGGTCTCAAGGCTACCGAGTGGCTGCAGAGCTGGTCTGCAGGCCCAGGCTGGCCTCCTCTAATGCCCTTCTGCTAGGCTTATTAGATGGGCTAAGAACTCCAAGTGCAAAGGCGTAAGACCTGTGGCAACAGGGTGTTTCTGAGAACTTGCATGCTGAGTATCAGTATCAATAAAATGTCCAGTGTGGGCAGGGGAAAGGGGAGAGAAGACTGTCATGAGTTAGTGGCCAGGTTAGCTGGCAGCAGATCATGAAGGTGCTATTTTGTGCATCATGCTAAGGGATCATGAAGGTGCTATTTTGTGCATCATTTAGCCTGTGGGAGATGGGGGGAGAGTTGCATTTTAGAAAGATCATGTTGGCTGCAGTGTGGAGATTGGCTGGAGGGGACAGAAGGAGAGGCAGGGAGGCAAATTAACAGGCTATCACAACGGCCCAGCTGAACAAGGCAAGGACTCCGATGGCAGAGGAACAGGGAAGGAGAGGGCGGGTTCGGGAGAGATTTCGGAGCGGATTGAGCAGGTTCGGTGAGTTGGTGAGGGAGTGGAAGGGCTTCAGAGTACAGAAGATGGGTTTCTGGCTTGAGCCACTGCTAACGGGTGAGGCAGAGGAGATGACAGTGAAGATGGTGAAGATGCTGAACTCTGTTTGGACCTGCCAAAGCGTGTGTGAGCTGTAGGCATAGATACAAATAGATGTGAAGAATAGAGCTACGTAATCGACACTGTTCTTTAGAAGTCACCCAATTTAAAAAGCTGTGGTTATAGATTATTCTATTTTCATTCTATTAAGTCTACTGCATGTTTGTTTATTGATTTTTTTCACTAGTGGTCTATCGGTGTTATGTTCCTAGTTGGACTCTTAATTCTACTTCAATATATTATTTTCAGTCTACTGGTATTCATTACATAATGCAAAACAATTTTAGTTTTTAAATTTAATTTTTTGAAATATAAGATTAAGTATATTAGCAGGGTTAGGTTTTACTCTATTTCCTGTATGTGCATGTACCCAGAAGTATTCATAATGAACATATGATAAAAACAATTCTTCTGTAATTCCCCGGAGAGTCCAAAATGGACAATATAGTTTTGCATATCAATGTCGAAAATGAGATTTTTTTTTTATATGCTAGAAGTAAGTAACGGCATCCAATTTCTGAGCATTTCTGACTTGTTTTGGTTTTTGTAATACAATTCTTCAGAGTGACGACCGCAAATCAGGAAGCACCTAACTGCTTAAAACAGACTGATCAAGAAACGGTACTTCTACACTAACGGATGAAAATAGTAGAACTAATCAGTAAAACTGATTAATAAGTAGATCCAGGGAAGTTCTAAAAATATTTTGGGTCCTCAGTAAAATGGCACATAACTAGAAATAAGTACTTTCAGAATATAAAACATAAATAGTATCATAGTATCATATAAAAATTCAGTCTACGGCCATGCCACCCTGAACAAACCCAATCCTGTCTGATCTTGGAAGCTAAGCAGGGTCAGGCCTGGTTAGTAGTTGGATGGGAGACCACCTAGGAAGACCAGGTGCTGTAGGCGTAAAAAATAAAAAAATAAGAGATCGTAAGCTGACAAGGTCCTTGCAATCTGGGAGGTCAACCAAGGGTTGCCTTACCTAAAAAAAATAAAATAAAATAAAATAAATATATAAAAAATTCACCTTGAATGATGATCAAAACATGCTGATTAAAACAAAAACAAATTACTATATTTACATATTCTCACAGGAAAGACTTAAAAAATAATAATGTATGTTGGTTCAGGGAGTGCCATGAGATGAGCATCCTCATACTCGAGGCAGAATATAAATTGGCCAGTCTTTTTTAAAAAAAATTATGAAATGAATCAAGATCATTAAAGCATTTGTATACTTTGGCCAGGAATTTTACTTCTAGGAATCTATGCCAAGAGAAAATCAGAAATGTGAACAGAGATTTATGTGTGCAGATTCTGTATAATGGTAAACTTTAAAAATATATTATAATCATTGTATAAATTATGACATTTCTTTAGAGCAAAATGATATGTAACCATTGGTAATTACATTTATGTAAAATGTTAATGACATGGGAAATGCTCAAGATATAAGGTCAAATGAACTAACATCGGGACAATGCCATATATGACATATGGTATCAACTAATATAAGAATTCATTCCAAACTAATTTGAGAGGGGATTTTTTTTATTTCATTTAATCTCTATTCGATCAGAGTTATTGAAAACAGTTTATTAGATTTTTAAGAAAAGCACAAACATAGCCATCTTTTTTTTATGCAGAGAGAAGAGAAATGAACGTTATGTTAGACTTCTATAATTTTAATAGAGACTCCGAAGGTTATTTTCTTATGCCTGATGATTCGTTGTCCATGGTTTTCCATTTAAAAAAAAAAAATCTATTTTAATGCGTATTCCTCTGCTCTAGTCTCAGTTTCCTAAGTTTTCAAATGAAGCACATATGTCTGGATCAAATAAAGGTCAGCAGACCTTTTCTGTAGAAAAGAAGAAAGGAAAAGAAATGGTACTTCTTTCTTTCCACATCTCCATTCCAAACCATCGAGGGAATGAGTTTACTTTTTTTTTTTTGCATATTCAAATATTTGTTCTCTTCTTTTAGAGGAAGATTGAAGTAGGATATTCACCATCATGATGGGAATTTACTATTAAGGTTTATTGTTATTGTTGGCAGGGCTGAGAGATGTATTTAGAGTAACACATCATTCTTTGTGTTTTACAGGGTAATACTGTGCTGTAGTTGGTGATATTTCAGCATATCGTTCCATATAAATATAGTGATTTACTAAAAATTACATGCAAGTTACGAAAATGAAATGACTTAAAAGACTTACGTAAAACGTAAAATAGTTTCTGGTGCTGCTAGCTGAGTGATTTTTAATGCTGCTTTTTCCCCTCCCCACCTCCTCAGCAATTCTTCGAGGTGGAAGAAGAGATGACTTCTGGGTATGACTCAAGTGCTGTTAAAATAAACATGTTGTTCAGAAAACTGAAGGAGAAAGAAGCAGTGATTAAGGAATTACGAGAAGAACTGAAGCGAAATGAAGAATTTGGAATGCAAAGATTAGTAAGTTTCAAAGCAAACAACAATTAATTTTAATATATTTAAATAAAGTTTATAACTATCTGAAAGCTTGGATTAGGAAAAAAGGAAATACAAGTGATGTGTCTTGGGCCTGTCTCCACAACGTAGGCCAGTCCAACCCTTTCCCGCTCAATGGCACATTCTGGAAAACTCATAATAGTTATAAATAGGAACAATATCATTGTTCTCAATTTTTTTTTCATAACAGCAATAAAATAACCTATCTCCCACTGCAAAAATGTTCCCACTCTAGAGGAGCACATAAATAGATTTTTGTTTTAATTCGGAAGATTTCCACCCTTTTGTGCAGTCCAAATAATTTGAAAGACACAAAATTTGTCTCCGCCAAGCCAGAGGCTTCTGAGTAAGCCAGTTTGGAACAGGATGACCTTAAGGAGAAATGTCAAGAAGGAAGATTCTCACAAGGTTTCTCCTCCCCGACTTTTCTTTGTTGCACTGGGAGCCATGAGCTGCTTTACTGCTCAGAGGACTGATGGGGAAAAAAACGGGAAGAGAGCAGAAAGGAGAACCTAGGTTCCCATCATGGAGAATTTTAAAGGCTCTGGAAAGTGTGGACCCTGAGGGCGAGTTCATTTTCATCTCAAGTCAACTCTGAGCCACAGGTCCTGGCCCAACCATAGTCCACAGCCATAGAGGTGGTTTTATTCTTAGGTTCTAAGAGCAAGAAGCTGATCTTTGAGTAGAAGTAGCTTGCAGAGGGGCCAAAGGAATAGCAATCTGTTGAATATCAGCTCTTAGGCACCAGGTTCCTCATCGGTGGTCTCGCTTCTCATCCCACAGCACAGTTTACAGGTGAGGAGGTGAGACAGGATGGCTAAGTAACCTCCCCACAGACACACAGCTAGTAAATGGTATAGCTGGTATGTGAACCGGAGGTCTAGCTAAATCCACAGCCCACAGAAGAAAGTAAGAGTTAAAGGTTTATGTATATACATATATGTGATTATAGTATTATAATGTATATTTATATTATTTAATGTCTATTATAACTACTGTATGTTATACATGTGCATATGCACATAAATATTGATGCATGCATATAGATGTACAGAAAAAGGCTGAGAAGTTGTAAATCAAATTATAGTACTAGGAGGAAACACTTGTGGGTTGCTGGCGCCTTTAAATGCAATCTATGGTTGATCTAACCCCACACTTAAAACTTCAAAGTTAAAAGAGATAAGGAATTGAACGTGCATCATTCTAAGGACTTCGTTTACTAGCTGGTGAAGGAGTACTTGCTTTGTTTAATCGGTTAGAATTGTTTGTGTTCTAAAAACAAACAAAAAAAAAGCTGAGCGTCTTCTAAACAATGTAGTATTAAGTATTATTAACATAGATTTAATGAAATTTAATATGAATTCTTTTTATACACTGATAGCCTTGGAGGAGGAGGCATATCCAATTTTTGCATTTACTTTTTTTAACTTTCTCCTGGGTCTATATTTACTCTTATGGGAGGGGGGAGGGGGAATAATTTAGTAGAAAAGGCTAAAAGACTGTAATAGTTTGGCTTTTAACCCTGCCTTAGCCAAAGACATCCGGTGTAAATTGGCAAGGCCATTTCGATCCATTTATGTTCCATTTTTGAATGGAAAGTGATACCTGCCTGGCTGAGAGAATTGTAAGAAGGCTACCTGTTGTATTGAATATGAAATGCTTTGAGTTCTTTGAAGAAAAATTCTCGTTCTCATTATGAGGAAATACATAAATCCTATGACCATCTGGTTTACGTTCCATGAAATACACTGAGCAGGCCTCTGGACAGTTGAGAAACGTCACAATTCAGCAATTGAGTTCATTACGCTGAACCGTGGGATCTTTCTTGGGATGTTTACACCTCTCAGTGTTCTCAGCCTGTTAACTGGTTTGTCTGGATATCTGGGCGCGGAGGGAGGCAGGAAGCGGGAGGTTCCATCCTGCTCTTCTATAAGCAGGGTATTCTCTGGCTCAGGATGGCCAGACCCTGGTTATTCCACTGTAATTTGTGCCCAAAGAGACCACATTAGTATTTCTGTAAACACTCTAAGATCTGAGGAAGGTGAGATACACCTGATTAACTGAGTCTACGCGTTTCTCCCAAGTCCTTAGGACCCCAACAAAACATGTGACCCCGGTCTCCCGCCTTGATTGAGGGCAGCGCACAGCAGTACCAGCGTGCATTTCGGGAACAGGGATGTAAAACAGACCTCTGGAAAAATATATGTATATATATTTTTTTAATTCTCTAAGAACAAGCTTTTCTATAATTGCATGCCACTTAAGTTCTAGATGATATATCATGTTTTTTTTTTAAATTCACCTTATCCAACTGCTCCCTCTAGTGGTATAAAAGAGCTCAAGACACCAAGTATCTGAAATTAGATTTGGAAGTTTGAGGAAACAATTAGAAAATTTCAGAGTAGCAATGGAAATAACATGAAATAACTTTGAAAAAATTGAATAAATAAAAGGGAAGCACCCTAGTTTATTCTTACTGATACTCAAATTACATAAATAAATTTATAGTTAATAAGTAGTGCTAATATCTTTCCAGGACTGTTTTT
>NW_011888877.1:5094595-5097102 GCF_000151845.1 Pteropus vampyrus | reverse complement strand
GGCTCAGGATGGCCAGACCCTGGTTATTCCACTGTAATTTGTGCCCAAAGAGACCACATTAGTATTTCTGTAAACACTCTAAGATCTGAGGAAGGCGAGATACACCTGATTAACTGAGTCTACGCGTTTCTCCCAAGTCCTTAGGACCCCAACAAAACATGTGACCCCGGTCTCCCGCCTTGATTGAGGGCCGCGCACAGCAGTACCAGCGTGCATTTCGGGAACAGGGATGTAAAACAGACCTGTGGAAAAATATATGTATATATATTTTTTTAATTCTCTAAGAACAAGCTTTTCGATAATTGCATGCCACTTAAGTTCTAGATGATATATCATGTTTTTTTTTAATTCACCTTATCCAACTGCTCCCTCTAGTGGTATAAAAGAGCTCCAGACACCAAGTATCTGAAATTAGATTTGGAAAACAGTTTGAGGAAACAATTAGAAAATTTCAGAGTAGCAATGGAAATAACATGAAATAACTTTGAAAAAATTGAATAAATAAGAGGGAAGCACCCTAGTTTATTCTTACTGATACTCAAATTACATAAATAAATTTATAGTTAATAAGTAGTGCTAATATCTTTCCAGGACTGTTTTTGAGAGAAATCTGATAAGAATGTGATCGAAAAGGGAAAGTTTAATAAACAGCTAGTTTACATTATGTGAAAACCAGAAAAGGGAGCTCTTCAAGTTACAGAAGCATCATCTCTCCAGGTCAGACCATCCTTAATGCTGAATTTCCCAGAGAGCAACTGCATTCAAAAGCAGAGCTTCTTTTCGGGTTTAGTTCTGTTGGAAACCATTGTGACTTAACTGCATACCCCTGTTGTTACCAGGTTGTCATGCTGTGCGTTGATAAATCCCCTTGAGAATTGCTAAAGCGGGCTATCCCGTCAGAGTCCGTGGGCATGTGCGTGTGCGTGCGCATGCCTGTGTTTTAACTGCAGTTGGATTTGTCCTTTTGAAAAGACTTTCTTTTTTTTTTCTTACCTCAACATGGATGAGCCGTGCAACCATCACTCAAGCACCCCCTATCCGTGAACATAACTGCTCGTTATTGACAGTTCCAAAACAGAGCTGTCATTCAAGAGTGGCAGCTCTGCAGGGCTTCACTGCCCCAGTGTGCCGCTTTCCTGGTTGTCACTCACTGGGAAAGCACCTGCTCTTCTCTGTGACTGTCATGCAGCCTGGGCATGCATCAGAACCCCATTCCACCCCCAGCATCAAATTGAGATGTCCGAGTCGTGTACATGGAGCCTGCAGAATTGAGATGCCAATATGGCAGGAGGGAGACGGCTGTGCAGGCGCATGCAGTGCTTAACAGTACTTCTCAGGCTTTGTTGTGCATATAAGTCGCCTGCAGCAATTGTTAAGATACAGATTCTGATTGTAGGTCTGGGGTGGGGGTGGGGCTGAGATTCTGCATTTCCAGTAAACTCCCAGGTGCAACGGATCACACTTTGAGTGGCAAGGCTCTAGACTATACCAGTTTTCAGATTCTTTCAAGACCAGATCAGAATTCTGAAACCTGGGAACAGTGATTTTGCACATCTCATGACTGTTCACAAGAGAAAAAGCGCATAAGCCCCCACCCGAAGTCCTAGTTTTCACAACATGATAGGAAAACTTGAAATTGGCAAGTTCTTCTATAGGTTAAAAATTCCAAGATGATCATGAATCACACAGTTTCTCTTGACTATACTGTGGCTTTAAATAGCTACGTCTAGTTAACCAGCTTATAATGAGCTCATCCTTCCTAACCTCGATTTATTAATGCAATATATTTTAAAGAAGGCTCGTGATTTTAAGTAAGCCCAAACTAGTGGTGTGGGCAGATGGTAGAAGGAACACCACTACAAAACCTGCCACTCAGAGTGTAACAGATGACCGCCACAGCCCAGAACTATCCCTTTGTTCATTTTGCTAATGAGTGTCCTCATTGCCGCGGTTCTGAATAGTTAATTACTTGCAGTTCCTGCAGCTGACAGATGGTGGGGACAGAGCTAAAGGTTAACCTTACAAGAACAGGGGCTGTAGATGGTTATGGAGGAAAAAAAAAAAAAAAACTTTCAGTTGAATGTATTTTCCTTGTTTCCTGCTTTTATAAGAGATTTTTAGAAAACACATTCAGGTATTAGTTGATACCGGTTATAAATTTTACACTTCACCTGATTCATTCAAATAGTTCTTGTTTAGTTTATAATGGGTGCTCATGTGATCCACCGTGGGTGTTCATATTCTGCCACCGTGTGCATAAGCCTATTAAGGCAAATATTGTTTGTTTATTATTTAAGTCTTCTTAGTCCATAAATATATTCTGTGATAATCTCAAATTGAACCATTTGGGACAAGAAATTAATGACTGGGACTCCTCCTTTAGTAAGAAAACAGTGTTGTTTATTAACTATTAATTTGTTAGTTCTTATTAAGAATGAATCAAGTGCAAAGTATTTCAATGCAACGGTGAATTGAAATCGTGAAGATCTGTAATTGGGCTTAGTGCA
>NW_011888877.1:5090724-5093260 GCF_000151845.1 Pteropus vampyrus | reverse complement strand
TTTTGCCAATTTCTGTTTCATGTGCTTAATTGGTTTTGTAAAATTTGTAACATGTAAATACTTATGTATTCATATTGCGGTATGGTTTATGGAGAAAAAGAGTGAGCCCTTCTAGAAAATAGGCTATGACTTACTACTTAATTATCTTCAATTTTTGATACAGATTTTAAGTACAAATATTTCTTTGTATACTTACATTCCTTTTTTTATATACCATAAACATCAGTAAAAGTTGCGTTTAAATCACTAAAGTTAGATTGTTGTATTTTTTCACTTACTGTTATCTTTGTATTTATATTAATTATATAACATTGCCCTTAATTTTCAATATGAAAAGCAAAATATTAATAAAAGCATTTATATTACAATATCTCTTGAATATAAAATTATACCATGCCAGTATAGTTTCGTTTCTCTTCCGATATGGTATAATAATGCTTTTTTAGGTTTCGATAGTTCTTACTGGGTCAGAAAGTGCCACCTGCCGAAGCATTTTATATGGGCTGTGACTAACAGCGAAAGAGTCCATTGCGGACTATCGATGAAAAGCTTTCAGCCCTCGGCCACACTTGGTTCTTGAACTTAGTTCTTAATCCCTATCTGACCAGCCGTCTGAACAGCAGGAAGAAGGCTGTGAATGTCAAGGGCAGTTGTGAAGGTCACAGTCCTGCTAGGACTTGCGTCCACTATGCCTGCCGGCAGTGTACAGCCTGCCCGGAAGCAGGCAGTTTGAATACAGGGCATAAGCTTGTAATTTCATGGTTGGTCTCTCTCTCCTTTTGTTTACAGAAGATGAAATTATAAGTCTGAAAGAGATGGCAGAAAGGGATCATAAGACCATTCAAAAGGTACTGTAACTTTCTTACATTGATGAATGACTCTTTTAAATGGAAATACCAGCCCAATTGGTGAAATAACACCGCATACCACTTGTCCTGTGCTATAGAGAATAGTTGATTTCTATATTTAATCTCTCCCAGTAATGAATAAGGATTTTACCTCGAAGTTGAATTAATGTGTGAGTGCTTTTGTTTGTTATTTGAGATAACCGAGTATCTACTTTGTAAGGAATCGAAAAGTTACAGGGCACAGAGAGGCCAAAAATATGCCTGTGGAAAAACTATATTGTTAAAAGTGAGCAATCGTGTTCTCAGATCAGATGTCAGTTTATGTTCATTTTTCTGGATATGAATGAACAGGGCTTATATGATCCAGGAAATCTGCATTAAGAACAGGGAATTCTTTAGGTATCTTTAAGATCAAGATTTCCTAGCACATTCCATGCAATGGGACCCAGCAGTTCCTGCCCTCAGTGAAGTCCAGGGGCTTCTGCTGTATGTTTTTTTTAGCTCAAGGTACCGCCCCTATTATAGCTCTCAGAACACTTTTCTGTGAGGGTCAGTGGTCCTGCCCTACCGTAAGCCCCATGAGGGCGGAGACTGTGCTACCTCAGTCTCTGGTACAGGCCCAGGGCTGAGCACAGTGCCCGGCACACTTCGAAACACTCTTGGCATCATTCAGAGAATGAGAATGTATTTAAAGTCGATAAAGTTTGCAGAATTTCCGGATGAAAAAGTCTGTTTACCTCCCCGAATTTTTCCAAATCAACGTACATGCTTTCCACAAACTGAATCGAGTGTCAATTTTTAAATACAAATTCATTGAAATTAGATACAATTATAAATTCAGTTCTCTGGTCCCGCCAGCCACGTTTTCAGAGCTCAGTTGCCACAGGGGCCTAAGTTGAGGTTCGGATTTGAACCTGATTTCGCGGTTCCAGATATTCTTAACTTTTAGATAAAACGACTTCCAAGAAATGTGTTTTAAAGACGTGGTTATCCTGATGCGTCAGAGTTGGGAGATGTTTTCTATGATAACTGAAAACAGATTTTCGCGAAGTGTTTCATTTTCTTGCGCTTCACTCTATTTGCAGCGGCAACAGAGTGTAAATCTCCTTCCTACAGAGATAACAACCAAGTCTGTGAACGGTCAAGTTGAACCTTCTTGTAACTGACCTCTAGGATTAAAAACGAAATCTCAGCTTTCTAGTTTCACTTAATAACCTACCCGGAAACCATCACAGTTTATTTATATGTTTCCAAAGTTATTCGGTTTATACTGTCACTGGAGGAGATGAATTGTGTAAGCTTACTCCTCTGTTAGGAGTACAAGAAGTTAATGCAAAAAAAAAAAAAAAAATCTTGCCATTAAGCCACCAATTAGAAAGAAACATCTCTGCGATTGGCTGCTTATACGCTGTGTGAGCTTAAATTTTTCAATTAAATGCTGCCTCAGCTTTTCTAGTCTGCATGCCCAGTGGTAGCACTAGCTAAATGCTTGAATTGTGTCTAGCGCAACTGAGGAAGTAAATTTTAAATTATATTTAATTTTAATTTTTTTTTTGAAATGTACATTTAAAAACTGTTACTTGTTTCACGTATTGGAAAATCTTGACGTAGATTTTGAATAACTTTGTGTATGTGAATCTACTTTTTTATCTCTCTATTTTATGAATTCTAGATACAGAGCAAGTATT
>NW_011888877.1:5087680-5090674 GCF_000151845.1 Pteropus vampyrus | reverse complement strand
AGTCGTGTACATGGAGCCTGCAGAATTGAGATGCCAATATGGCAGGAGGGAGACGGCTGTGCAGGCGCATGCAGTGCTTAACAGTACTTCTCAGGCTTTGTTGTGCATATAAGTCGCCTGCAGCAATTGTTAAGATACAGATTCTGATTGTAGGTCTGGGGTGGGGGTGGGGCTGAGATTCTGCATTTCCAGTAAACTCCCAGGTGCAACGGATCACACTTTGAGTGGCAAGGCTCTAGACTATACCAGTTTTCAGATTCTTTCAAGACCAGATCAGAATTCTGAAACCTGGGAACAGTGATTTTGCACATCTCATGACTGTTCACAAGAGAAAAAGCGCATAAGCCCCCACCCGAAGTCCTAGTTTTCACAACATGATAGGAAAACTTGAAATTGGCAAGTTCTTCTATAGGTTAAAAATTCCAAGATGATCATGAATCACACAGTTTCTCTTGACTATACTGTGGCTTTAAATAGCTACGTCTAGTTAACCAGCTTATAATGAGCTCATCCTTCCTAACCTCGATTTATTAATGCAATATATTTTAAAGAAGGCTCGTGATTTTAAGTAAGCCCAAACTAGTGGTGTGGGCAGATGGTAGAAGGAACACCACTACAAAACCTGCCACTCAGAGTGTAACAGATGACCGCCACAGCCCAGAACTATCCCTTTGTTCATTTTGCTAATGAGTGTCCTCATTGCCGCGGTTCTGAATAGTTAATTACTTGCAGTTCCTGCAGCTGACAGATGGTGGGGACAGAGCTAAAGGTTAACCTTACAAGAACAGGGGCTGTAGATGGTTATGGAGGAAAAAAAAAAAAAAAACTTTCAGTTGAATGTATTTTCCTTGTTTCCTGCTTTTATAAGAGATTTTTAGAAAACACATTCAGGTATTAGTTGATACCGGTTATAAATTTTACACTTCACCTGATTCATTCAAATAGTTCTTGTTTAGTTTATAATGGGTGCTCATGTGATCCACCGTGGGTGTTCATATTCTGCCACCGTGTGCATAAGCCTATTAAGGCAAATATTGTTTGTTTATTATTTAAGTCTTCTTAGTCAATAAATATATTCTGTGATAATCTCAAATTGAACCATTTGGGACAAGAAATTAATGACTGGGACTCCTCCTTTAGTAAGAAAACAGTGTTGTTTATTAACTATTAATTTGTTAGTTCTTATTAAGAATGAATCAAGTGCAAAGTATTTCAATGCAACGGTGAATTGAAATCGTGAAGATCTGTAATTGGGCTTAGTGCAGAATTTAACAACGTTATTTTAAATATTAACTCTGATAGAATTCACTTCATTACTGAGTTGCTTGTTGTTTTTTAAGGATTTATTAATGTACTACAAAACATCGTGGCCGCTTCTTTTTCTTTTAAACTGTTATAATCACAAAGAAAAATATTTTAATTATTTACTTCCAGAAAGCCCTAAAGTTAAATAAAAGTACAATTCCAAAAGGAAAAAAGCATATAGGAGGAATGATTTAGTTTTTAACTGGAAATTTTATTCTTGTATATTTGCAACCATGGCATTGCTTTAAAAAGAACAGGTGATAATTCATTTAAAGTTTATTTTAAAGTTCAAAAGTATTTCTTGTGTCTGTTATTTTGAAACGAGGCATATCAAACCTTCTATCTCTTTTAGCATAATATTGTGACTTTTGGGCATACGCTTTAATATTTTGAGATGGCCAAATCGGCTTAATATTCGACCATCTTGAAACATAGAGCTCCGCAGCTCCCCTAACGCATTACATCTCAATTTTTAAAATAATGTGTGGCAGTAAAATCTAGACAGCCATAAGCGAGTATATTCAGATGTTTTCAATAGCTTCGAAACAGACAAGAAGAAGAATAAGAAAAGAAGAGTAGCTGTCCCCATAAGCTTTCCATCGCGTAAGAAAAAGGCTCTCCCATAATGGACGTGGCAAGATTTAAACAAAAGACGCACATAATAAAAATGTAAATGAGTTTGCTTTACTAAAACTATAACTTTAAAGTCTTTTGTTGTAAGTTATCCTGAAACCTTCTTACAAGGTAATCACTGTTCGCATAGAGATTTAAACCGAAGTCTTCAATAGCATTAAACGCCTGCACAGCCCCAGTGTGACAGGCATGCAAAGCCACGTTAATGTTCAGAATATGAATTGCCTCTGGGTGGCTCCTCCACCAAGCAGAAAACCAACTGTGTGGATATCCGTGTGCCTGATGGACTCCATGCGGCTCCCAGCCTGGAAACGTCACCACTTTGACATGTGATGTGCTCCTCATGACACTGGCGGCGCTGACACTGGGAAATGCCACAAAGGCAACAAGCCCCCCTCCCTGACCGTGCACTTTGCCACCCCCTGGCGCTGCCCGTCCATGGTCTCCCCAGCCTGCCTAGTTACCAGCGGACAGCACTTCAGACGCACACAGAGGGAAGTGTGGGTGGAGGGGCCCCAGCTGCCTCCCCGGACACAGCCTCCATAATGAATTGACCTGAATGATGAGGGCACACAAACAGTATGATATGCATTATTCCTGTCAATAAAATGTCCCCATGTGCTGTGGTCTTTGTACAGAATGTACTGCAGCCTTTCTTCCAGCAAGCTCTATTTAATCCCCTTCCTTTTTACTATTCATATTATAAATGCTTAATAGAATTCAGAAAATTATATGATAGCTCTTCTGTATTGTCTTATGCTGCATATTTAAATCCTTGGCTCCCTGCTTAGAAATATGGAATTCCCCCATCTTTCAGGACTATTTGACCGGAGAGAGCAGCCCTACACTATGGGTTCTAGAAAAGGAAAATTTGGACTACAAAATGGAAAATGAAAGACTGCTTCAAATCATTTCAGGACTCGAAGAGGAAATCCAACTCAATCACAAAGAAAATTCAATATTAGGTAACATTTTAAAAGGCATTTTTGAGAAAAATCTATACATCGAGCACTTCATAAAATTCATAGCTATGTTTATCTTTTCCAAACATACATT
>NW_011888877.1:5083562-5085230 GCF_000151845.1 Pteropus vampyrus | reverse complement strand
AAAAAAAAAAAAAAAATCTTGCCATTAAGCCACCAATTAGAAAGAAACATCTCTGCGATTGGCTGCTTATACGCTGTGTGAGCTTAAATTTTTCAATTAAATGCTGCCTCAGCTTTTCTAGTCTGCATGCCCAGTGGTAGCACTAGCTAAATGCTTGAATTGTGTCTAGCGCAACTGAGGAAGTAAATTTTAAATTATATTTAATTTTAATTTTTTTTTTGAAATGTACATTTAAAAACTGTTACTTGTTTCACGTATTGGAAAATCTTGACGTAGATTTTGAATAACTTTGTGTATGTGAATCTACTTTTTTATCTCTCTATTTTATGAATTCTAGATACAGAGCAAGTATTCCCAATAAAAATTTAGCCCCCAGATTAAGATGTACTGTAAGTGAAAAATATGCCCTGGATTTCAAAGACTTAGTGTAAGAAATGTAAACTGTCTCACTAATCATTTTTAATATTGATTATTACACATGAACATGATACTATTTTTGGATATATATTGAGATAAATAAGCTATATTATTAAAATTAATTTCACCTGGTTTTTCTATCTTTTTAACAAGACTATCGTAAAATTCAAAATTACATATATGACTTAGATCATATTTTTATTCAATATCTCTATTCTAGACAAATATATCACATCCCTAATCTGTTTAATCATTTTTTATCCCCTTTTTTTTTCTTTATATGCATAGGAACTCCCACAGATATTGAATATAGGCACAAATTGGTATTGAGCAGGAAGAATCTAGAACTCTGGGTTCCTGTTCCTTTTCCGCCACTACGGCCCCATGGGCCACTCCCTGCTCTTTCTTCCTGTGTCTCATTTACCGTGTGGGTAGAATGTGATAATGAACACAAAAGTGCTTTGTCACCTAGAAAGCAGATCAGGAGTTGTTGGGCAAAGGAAAGCTGATATCTACTGGTTTATTTCCAATATCTTTCACTAAATCAATTCATTCAGTTATGTTTATCAGGTGTCTTTTAGTGCCAGGCCCTGCACTACGGCTGAGATATCAAAAAAAAAAAAAAAAATTACACACACACACGCACACACACACGCACACACACACATACACAGCCCTACTGTGGAGGGATGAAATCATGGGCAAGGGGATGGGGTCTGGGATAGAAGTATACACAAAGAGAAAAGATGCTTGGCTCTATCTGAAAGTTTCTAAAAAGGTTCAGTTCCGCACCCACCACTGGAGCTGATTTTTCCAGGTGGTAAGAGGGTGGAAGAGCTGGGTATAAAGTATGAATGCAAAAGGCATGAAATATGTTTGTGAAACTGTTTGTAATTGGTATGGCTAGAGTATGAGGCAGGAATCTGGTGAGACCATATGGTGAGAAATCATATTGGGGCAGGAAGAGGGGAAGTTTGGGGTGAGGGAAAGAGGTAAACAGGAAATGGAAGAGTGGAAAGGAGCCCCTCAGAAGCCTCGGGATAAGTCACATATTCTCTTCTTTCGCCGTGGATGCAATTAAAAACATGTTGAGAATGGGACCGAAATTGAGTAAGTTGACCTTGTGCCATCTTTCTGGGCTAAGCATTCTCAGTTATGGGATTCGGAAGCTTTTATGTTTTAATCCCAGTGATCTCATAACAACTGAATCTGTATTCCAGCTGTGGCCACAATAAGAATTTCTCTCTGGGA
>NW_011888877.1:5074880-5082597 GCF_000151845.1 Pteropus vampyrus | reverse complement strand
GGAATCGCTCTCAACATGTCAGATGCCGCCCAGAGGCCAGGTGTGCTAAAGGCTGAAAGGGAAAAGATTGGACAAGTTAGCTCTGGCAACAAAATGACCCTGGTCATATTAATGAGCCGTTTCACTGGAGAAGTGGGGAGAATCCAGAAGTGGAGGCAGTGAGCGTGGACCCTCCCTGGAAGTTTGGCTGTGGATGGCCAGGGAGAGGTAGGGAGTATCTGAGGGGAAACAGGGGATATGGGATTGAGGGAGGAGTTTTTTTGTAGATGAAACTAGAGTGTTATTAAATGATGTCAATGGAAAGAAGAATGAGAGGGTCAATGTACAACGGAGAGAGAAGATCATTGATGCAGAGAGAGCTAAGGAGGCAGGAAGGGTTGGAGCTAATGGCCTTGGTGTTTGCTGGTAACTGACACCCATTGGAAATTTGGTGACACTTCTTTTCAGACCAAGAGATGAAAAGCACAAAATGCACAAAAAGCACAAAATGTTTTTCTTTCCTTCCACTTCTCTCATTCCTTTACTTTCTCTAAATTTGCTGTTCAACCTCCTACATCTTCAACCACGCCCCTCACCCCACTTCCGAGGCTCTCGTCCACCGGGTCCCGTGTTCCATGGCCTTGCTCAGGGACTGTCCTGTGCCACCCACTATAGCTCTTTTAAATCTTCACTACTTTCCTTAATTCCCATTTCCGCCTCCGCACTACTTCCTAATCTACAGAGAACATGGCGGACACCTGGTTTTTTTTTTTTTTCTCCCTGGCACTCTCTTACTCTGTCACTCAGTTTACTTAGCGTTACCGCTCTACTCCTTGTCATCAGAAGAAGGGACATTCTTCTTTGCCCTGACTCATCCTTCTACCTATTTGCCTGACTTCATCTCTTCCTTCTTCCTCTTCTGGAAACTTTCTTCATCAGCGTCTTTCTCTGGTGTGCCTTTAAATATTTTTCTCTAGCCTATAGACATGAAGTCAAAGCCATTGCCATTCACTATTCTTCAAATATCCTTGAAAAGAAAATGGGCCTCTTCTTCACACCCCTGCTGCGAGTTCTTCCTGTCGATAAGGTCACAATGAGATTCATTAACCCTTAACCCTTTCCAATCTTTTTCCTTCTTGAATTTTCTGCTGTATATGACAGAACTATGCTCATGTCACAGATGCCTTCTGCAGCAATGCTTGCTTCTGATTTTTCACACACTTCTTTATCCTTTCCTAAGCAATGTCTGTCAGTGGCTTCTCTTCCTCCATTTTTCACAGAAATACTATTCTCAGGGATTTTCTTTACCCTTGCTCTTATTGTTTTTTCTCTGACTGACCCGAGATTCCCCATAACTGCTACTCCTGTTCACCAGTGACTTCTAAACCTTTCCTTCCTGCTTCAGGTTTTCCCGGAACACCACATCCTTAATTTCGACTCTGTCCCCATCCTCAATTTCAATGTTACATGTACCGGGAATACTCTTTTGATAGTCTCCTCTCTCCCCTGTGGTAATTAGGGGGCCCCTCTGTGCTCCCACATACCTGGAACTCTTTGCTCCCTCAGGTCATGAACTATGTCTAGTTTATTTTTATATTCTAATCAGCCTTCAAAAGTATTTGCAGAAAAAATTCTTTACGCGTTCATCAACCAAGTGTCCAGACTTGACCTCATTACTCCTGGAGTCTGGATTATGTTGTGCTTCTCAGTTAAAATTAATGACATTGCCCTCTATCCAGAGGACCAAATGACACATCTAGGGTCATTCCTTACTCTGTCCTTCGTACCTCGGATCTAGTTTGTAGGCCTGTACGTTTTCCTTACTCTGTCCTTCGTACCTCGGATCTAGTTTGTAGGCCTGTACGTTTTCCTTCTAAGATGCATCTCAGATCCTCTTTCTCTACAACAGCATTGCCACAGACTTTGCCCTCATCATTTCCACAGATTCATTTCCCATCTCTATTCTTTTTCCTTTTCAAATCCAGTTTCCGCGCTGCCGCCGCAGTTAATACCCCGATCTCATGTGCTAAAACCTTCGCTGGCTTCCCATGGCCGTCGGTCTAAACTCAGTCACCCTGAGTGATTTTCGAATGCTGGGAACCACTAAGCGCTTTCACATTTGCTATCCCAAATTCTTTTCTCCATAACTCTTTGAAGTCGGTTTTAATCCGAAGGTTCGAAGCACAGGATTAACTTACCCACCGAGTACGGAGCAGAGCTTTTATTTGAACCAACTACTGTTTTCCTCATTACATCATTCTGCCTTCCCCTCCTGACTCTGGGGAGCAAGGCCCCTCATAACGTCACCCCAAAGCTCCTTCTCCCTCATTTCCTGCCATTCCTGTGTATATGCACTCTGGGTCCCATAATGCCAACTTCTCCCAATTCCTCCATTACTTGACGTTTTTCTATGGTTGTATTGCTGTGTTGTTGGCTGTTTTCTGCACCTCCCTCCTCCTCGGACTTGTTAAACCTCTATGTGTCCTTCTGAACCCTTGTCAGATGGTACTTCTCCTGTGAAGTTAACACCAGCAATAGTGTATCTGATTATAAGTTTAGTCGCCATGCTATGTGGATTTTTATGCTTTTGGACTACCCGAAGATTTGACGCATTAACGTTTTTTCTTACGTTTTCTAGTTTTTTCCCATTGCTTTCCTACTGTACCATGGGGGAAGGGATCTGTTCTAGTTCATTTTTATACCTCCATAGCCAAACAAAAGACCTGGTATCTACAAGGTATTCCTTACATGTTTATTAAATGAATGAATATATGAATTAATTGAATTGAATGGATGTCAAAAATAAGGGTTGAGTTTTATCGGTGCATAAACCACGCTCGAATTTAGAATACTGAGGCAAATCATGAGTACAATGGTCCTGCAGTCTATGCTTTGATGGCCATTTTCAGTTGATGTGAATATAGCTTGATAGGCATATAAATATAGCACAAAAACCTAAAATGATAAAAATATAGCACAAAAATCTAAAATAAGAAAAATGAGTTATATAAAAAATAAAGCAAAATTGCTGTTTTTGACAAATTAGGACTTGCTTTATTATATATTGGTGTCACAGTTTTGCGGGGTGAGGCGAGGAAGGTTATAAATAAATCGACATTTTTCATGTATATTTTGCTCGCTTATATAATAAAAATATAATTACATGTAATATATCATTACACTGTAATCTATGGACATTTAATTTTTTCTTTGATCATATTGGGATCCATTTTTCTCATATTCAGAATCAAAATATATTTTACTAAATTCTATTAAGGAAAAATTTCAGGTGTTCTGTTTTTTAATCAAAATGTAATGTTCTCTTTCAGTTAATTGATGGTCGAGAAAGATTAAGGTACGAGCTTGATGCTGAAAAAGTATTAGTTCAAGAAATGGTAAGATGATTTACATTATTTCCTAATAAATTTGAATTCAGGAATTTAATCATAAAAGTTTTATAAACTGTATTGGTAACTTTTTTTGTGAACTGTTCATTTCACCTTTATCAATAGTTTAAGTGCATGCATAATTATAAAGATTTGTAAATGATCGTTTGAGTAGTACTAAAGTAAATATACTTGCTATGTAGGAGAATCTTACATAAGAAATAGTATTACGATTTAAAGCAGTGTACAAAAATTTTGAATTTTATTATGGAGCCAAAAAACCCACAAATATGAGAGCCCAATATTTTGAAGGATTTGTGATTTTTAGTTACAAATTGCCATAAGTGACAACAAAAAAGAGCCCAGCTAGATCTTTTGGCATTCTGTGTTAGTCTCATAAGCAAACACTGCCTTTTTATGTCCTTTTAAGAGAACTTTCCAGACGGCTGGTCTTTTATTTTATCAGTTGACTACTGGCCCCCCGGCCCCCCCCACTCCACCCCCCACCCTGCTTTTGGGGTTGTACTTTGGCTTTCAACCCATCACCACTAGTATGTCTTTGTTACAGTAAACTGATTGTGTTTATTATAATCAAAAATAAAACACAGCTTGACTTGCGTTCTAAATGTGCTTGAAAAGAATATGATACTGTTTAGAAGAGAAAAGGTTGTTCATAGGAAATCAACACCACTTCAGATATCGAAACATTCCCTTTTTTACAGCTTGTCACACTTTGTGCCAAGTCATGACTGTTTCCCTAACTCTGTTTTTGTTACTCTCGGCACCATGTGTTTTGGGTTCCTTGTCATAGAAATTAATGCAAAACAATGCTCCCGGACTACAATAAAGCCTTCTATGAAACCAACTTGTGAATGCAGGCAAGGGGAAAAAATGTTGGTCAGCTAGTCACAGAAACCATGCGTTAACAAATGTTTTATTTTGAACCCTTTGCTTTTAAATACCTGGCATGTAAAAATCATCCCCATTATTTGAGTATATGTGGTGGATCTCTTCTGCCCTGTTCCCACTCTCTTCTGTCATTACTCCAACGTCCAGGAGTCACTTCTGAAAATAAACAACAAAATATGCACATTGGCATTAAAATGGAAAAGGCTTTTATAGAGTGGGAAGCAAATGTTATATCGTCAGTTTGTTAGCAGTGTTAGGGAAAAAATTAAACTACTTAATCAGGAGTTTGTGCCTATAAAATGAACAGACCCCATAGTTTTGGAATCACTTTGCCTCTTTATTTGAACTGTGAGCAGTTCACCAGTGCTACTGTATTGTCCACAGGGGAACCAATCATGTTTTATTTTGTTGTTTAGAAGTTTGGTGCGCACCACACTCGTTGCCAAACAGCAAGATCTTGCATCGCACACTTCATGACAGCGCAAGAGCCTCAGTACCACAGAACTAGTTTGGCGGTCCACCTTTTCAGCTTAGGGTTCTTCTTAAAACCAAGGTTTCCATGGCATACCTTTGGGCCCAGCAAGATCACTCTTGGGCTCTCCCGCCCCCCACCAAGGCATTCTGTTATCCACTGGAAGAGAGGCTGGCTTTGTGGCTATTCGGGCTGCCTTTGTTTCTTGCCAGAGTGCTTTTTTTCCAGAAATGAAGATTTGTGATTGCTACTAGGTGGAGGAATATATGAAGAGGGAGTGACCAGAGTTATTTTGTAAAAATTAGAAAACTTAATCACTGAAAGGTTTTTATTCCATGCTTACCTATTACTGTTTTCTAATACAGTTTATTTTCTGGCTTATCAATTCAAAGATCCCATAGTAAAAAGTCACGATCAGTTAAGTATAGGTAAGCAATGAAACGTGGAGTGATTGTATACTTAGATTGGCTTTAGCGGGAACATTTGAAATAATTTTGTATCTCCCTGTGATTCTTATGCTTATTTATCATTTATCTTTTTAAAAATTGAGATATAATTGCCATTGTTTTATATGTAATACATATGTAACATTGTATTTGTTTTAGGTGTACAATGAAATGATTTGGTATTTGTATATATTGCAAAATGATTATCACAATAAGTTTAGTTAGCAGTACCACACAAAGTTACGATTTTTTCTCATGATGAGAACTTTTAAGATTTATTCTCTTAGCAACTTTCAAATATACAATACAGATTAACTTACTATAGTCACCACGTTGTACATTATGTTCCCAAGATTTATTTATCTTATAACTCAAAGTTTGTACCTTTTGATCACTGTCGCCCCCAACCCCACCTCCGGCAATCATCAATTTGTACTCTGTATCTATGAGTTCAGGTTTTTTTTTTAGGTTTTACATATAAATGATCATGCAGAATTTGTCATTGTCCGACTTATTTCACTTAGCATAATACTTCTAGATACATCCATATTGTCCCAAATGGCAAGATTTTCTTCTTTTCTTAGGATATTTCAGTGTGTGTGTGTGTGTGTGTGTGTGTGTGTGTGTGTGTGTGTGTGTCTCACATTTTCTTTATCCATTCATCTATCAATTGCTTAGGTTGCTTCCATGTCTTGGCGATTGTAAATAATGCTGCAATGAACGTGGGGTACACATATCTTTTTGAGTTATTATTTTTTTTATTCCTTTGGATAAATACCCAGAAATGGAATTGCTGGATCATATGATAGTTCTATTTTTAAATTGTTGAGGAACCTCCATACTGCTTTCCAAAGTGGCTGTATCAGTTTACCTTCCCACCAACAGTGCACATCCATGCAGGCACTTGTTGTCTCTTGTCTTTTTGGTGGTAGCCATTCTAACAAGTATGAAGTAATATCTCATTGTGGTTTTGATTTGTACTTCCCTGATGATTAGTGATGTTGAGTATTTTGTTCATGTTCCTGTCGGCCATATGAATATCTTCTTTCAAAAATATCTACTAAGATCTGCCTATTTTTTAATTGGATTGTTTGTTTTTTACTATGGAGTCATATGAGATTTTTATATATTTTGGATATTAATCCCTTATCAGATACATGATTTCCAAATATTTTCTTCCATTCAGTAGGTTGCCTTTTAATTTTGTTGATGGTTTCCTTTGCTGTGCAGAGCTTTTTAGTTTGATGTAATTCCACTTGTTTTTTGTTACTTGAGCTTTAGGTATCATATTTAAAAAAAAAAAACCATTGCCAAGACCCATGTCAAGAAGCTTTCCTCTTATGTTTCTTCTGTTTTATGGTTTCAGGTCTTCCATTTAAGTCTTTAATTCATTTCAAGTTAATTTTCATGAGTGGGGTAACAGAGGTCTAGTTTTATTCTTTTACATGTGACTATCCTATTTTCCCAGCACCATTTATTAAAGAGACTGTCTTTTTTTCCATTGAGTTTTCTTGGCTGCTTTGTCAAGTATTAGTTGACTGCATATGCCTGGGTTTATTTCTGGGCTTTTGATTTTGTTCCATTGGTCTATATGTTAGTTTTTATGCTAGCACCATACTGTTTTTTTTCATACTGTTTTGATTACTGTTTTGATTAATATACACTCGCTAAATTGTCTAAAGGGTTGAAGCCTGACAGTATCAAGTGTTATCAAGGATGAGGAGCAACTTGAACTTTAATTCACTTCTGGCGGGGATGTAAAACATACAGCCACTTTGAAAAATATTTTGACAGTTAAAAAAATATTTTCATCTATACTGATCAGGCCATTCCACTTAAGGATATTTATCCAAGATAAATAAAAGCATATAGTCATGAGAAGACTTGTACATAAATGTTCATAGCAGTTTTATTTGTAAAACTCAAAAACTAGAAATAGCCCTGATGTCTATTAATAGATGAATGGATGAATAAGTTGTAGTTTATGTACCCAGGGGAATACTGATCAGTATTAAAAGGAATAGATTCTTTTTCTACATAGCAACAAGGGTGAATCTCAGAATAATTATGCTGAGTGAAAGAAGCAGACAAATTAAAAAATACATTTGTATTGTCCAATTTATTTGAAATTCTTGAAAGTGCAAACTAATATTTCGTGACAGCAAGCAGATCACTGGTTCCCTGGTGAGGGAGCAGGAGAGTGTGGAAGGTTGTCTGACCAAGAGGTGTAAGGAAACTTTTGGAGTGGCAGATATGTTTATTATCTTGATTGTAGTGATGACGTCACAAGTCACAAAACTGACAAAGTACGAGTATCCAAAAATACATCAATACCTCCTAAAAATCAATTTAATAAAGGAAATACTATCCAATAGAAAAATAGGCAAAAGTGATAATTCAGGTGAGGAATGTACAAAAATATATCTAACCCCATTAATATTTAGTGAAATAAATTAAACATAAAGAAATATTATTACCCACACCAGATCTCTTGGTTAAAAAAAATAATAAAGCCTTAGAAGTGT
>NW_011888877.1:5056332-5072735 GCF_000151845.1 Pteropus vampyrus | reverse complement strand
GAAAATATCTTTCTTTTGCCTTTAATCTTGAAAAATATTTTCCTGCAATATAGAATTCTGAGTTAATAGTGTTTCTTTCTTTCAGCACTTTAGAGACCTTATTTTACTCTCTTTGAGCTACCATCTCAATGTGAGTCTGTTAATGGTCTTTTCACCCGAAAACAGGTCACATATTGTTATATATTTGTGTTTTGGGGTTTTATGGGCATTATGAATGTTGTCTGTTTTGTTTTTTAAATCAGATAATTAATTCGGTTGGGCTCCAACTACACACTCCGTCTCTCCTGCAGTGGGTGGAGGCTTAAATCTCAATTCTATCTTTGAGCCTTAGCTTGGCTGCAGGGGCCGGTTCAGGCATCAGCAGAGTTTATACACAGAATTTGGGGCTTCCCAACCTCACTTTCACTGGCTCGAACTCTGTCCTCAGCAATCCTGAAAGGCTGTAGGTTTCTCATCATAATTTTAGGTTCTCCACCTAGCACAGACTGGACACTGCTGTCAAGTTAAAAGCCTTAAAATGAGAAATTCGTCCTACGTTGTTCCACTCTTTGAAGTGCCAATTCCTCTCCAAAATCTCTCTGCTTTTGATCTCTTTCCGTTGTCTTCTAGTCGTCATTCATTTATATTTTTTTCCAGAGTTTATAGCTGTCATCAGTGAGAGGGTCGGCTTGACAGCAGCTGCTTGACCATGATCAGAAACATAACTCCCCCAGAATGATGTCTTCATAATATAAATATTATCGTGCCATGCCCTCCGTGCTCAAAATTATTCAGTGTCTCCTATTGCATTTAAAACAAAACCCAAACTTTGCACCTTCTTCTTGATCTTTGCACACTCTCTCTCCCAGCTCTTTCCTCCTCTAGGGTCATGACATAAGCTCTTCCTTCTGCTTGCAATGCCTGTCTTCCCACTTTTTAAAAAGCAGACTTTCTCTTTTAGAGCAGTTTTAGGTTCACAGCAAAATCAAGGGGAGATATAGAGATTTCCCATATACCTCCTGCCCCTACTTCTTCCCACTTCCCTCATGGTTACTCTCTTCCATCCTTTTGATCTCAGCCAAAATATTATCTCCTTAGGGGAAGCCCTTCCTGACCACTGCATCTAAATTAGTCCCACTCGGACAGGTCTTGCTTCTTGTCTATTTCGTTTATATCACTGTATATTCAGCACCTAGGATAGTACTTGGCATACAGTATGCACTCAATAAATACTTTTTTAATGAATGATTTATTCAATATTTCTAGTAATTTCTTATAGTGGTATAGGAAAATTATTTTTCAACCATTATAATGGAAGTTAATATAACATTAGCCTTGAGTTTAAACCCACCGAGACCACCTGAATGCAGTCCTTCATGGACATCAGTCACCATCCTCTCAGACCCCAGGGTTTCATGAGACAGACCTGTGTTCTATTGAATTCTGATCTATCAGTAGGCAAGAGATATTTCTGAAAATATGCTATAGTTGATGTTCAAATATTAATGAGATCAATGGTTAAATGTATTTCTCATCATTGTTTAATTTCATAAGAAGATTGGCCAAAATTAGAATCACCGGCAGTACTTATTAATTTATGTTATTAAAAATCTTAATGTTATTGAAGCATGTATTAATAATATATATATTGCCATAGGCAACACCATGAATGAACTTTGAGGAAATTACGAAAGTGAAATAAGTCAGAAAGGAAGACGAATACTGTATGATTCACTTTATGTGGAATCTAATGCAAAAAAAAACAAAAACAAAAAAAAAACCCCGAACTTATAAATACAGAGAGCAGACTGGTGGTTACCAGAGATCGTGGCTGAGGGGTGTGTGAAATGGGTGCAAGTGGTCAAAGATATGAACTTCCAGTTACAAGATAAATAAGGCCTGAGGATGTAATGTACAGCAAGATGACTATTAACTACAGTTAATAATACTGTATCATATATCTGAAAGTGGCTAAGAGAGTTGATCTTAAAAGTTCTCACAAGAAAAACATGTAACCGTGTGGTAATGGATAGTAACTAGACTTTTTGTGGTGATCATTTTGCAATATATACAAATATTAAATCACTATGTTGTACACCTGGAATTAATATAGTGTTATATGTCAATTACATCGCAATATTTAAAAATATATATATTTTTATTAAATGTCTTTTATGCCTGGAAATTAAAATTGCCTTTTTAAATTAAGATTTCATTCATTATATTATTGATGTTTGATTACTAAATAACCTGAAATTTCACCAAAAGTCTTATAAGACCTGGGATTTATAACTATTATAATAATATATGAAACAAATTATTACTACTTTAGCAAACAATGCATGTTTCTCTACAGCCTCTATTATGCTTAAAGCCATGAACAAATGTTAATGACTAAATATTTACAATTTTGTTTATTTCTGTTCACTTCTTTTTAAATGCTTTTTTCTGGGTACAAATTTATTTCCTCTTCTAATTCATATTAACATTATAAGTTATATTCCCATAATAATTTTGACAGTCAACTAGTTTAAAATGCTACTCTTTCATCGCTTAAGGAAGCTTTATAGAAAATTCTCCTTTTTAATCTTTGCAAATGATAACAAATGATATGGGCCTTCAATTTCACAGGTTAGTAAACAGAAAGAGGATATGGAAATGAGAAAAAAGTTCGAAGGCATAAGTGTCAAGGTTTGCATTGAAGTTTTTTTTTTCCTTTTATTCTGTGCCTCTCTTGTTTGGGCATCTGGGTTGAAGGATCTATACCTAGCATACAGAGACTTTTCCCTTTCCACCATCTGAGTTGGAAGCATGAGGCAAGAAGTATGAATAGACCAGGAGACTGATGGTTGAGAGCACTGAGCAGGAACGAGTAAGAGAGTAAGCAAACTAGAAAGCAAGCCTGGCGTGAGGAGAGGGAAAGATGTCATCCCCACGTACTGATCCTTAGGCTCCATGCCTTGTCTCCAGCTTCCTCTCCTTTCATTCCTACCTTCTATCTCCTCATGGTCTTACAAACAAGGTACAAACCTCAAGCTACCACCTCACCCTATTCCACAAAGCCCCCCACCTTTACAGGTACTTCCAGAAAACATTGATCTGATGGTATATTTTTCTTAGTACACTATCATCAATGAGAGGAGTGGGGGGGCAGGGGGGAAGCCCAACTTGCAGATTAATTCAGGTGGGGTGAGGGTGATGGTGGGATTGGGAACAAGAACAGATCCAGGCCCTTTGGGATGGTAAACTTTAACCCCACAATTCCAACGTGTGGAGGGCAAGGGAGGAAAAGAAAGGGACGCGAATCTAAAGAACGAAGCGAGAATGACAAAGCGGGTTCTTTCTGTGTGCCAGAGCGCGAGACCAGCCAAGGGGAAAGAGGCCACTTTCTCACCGTGGGTCTCGCAGCCCAAGATCTCATCCCGGACTGGAACCATTTCAAGGCCGCTTTCGTTCTCCCTCACTTCAACGGCACTTGTTAAGATCAAAAGAGTTAAGCTCCCACGGAAGTCATTAAAGGAAGAGCAACCTGTGGTAAGAACCGCTCACGTGAACACATCTTGTGACATCCTTATCAACACAGGGGTTCCTTCCTGTCTGCAGTATTGCAACTGTAAGTCACCTCTCATATCCAGTATCAATAAGCTCAAGTCCTAAAACCCATGATTCTCCCTCTTCCCTGCACGCATTGGGGCAGGGGGCTCTGCATGCTCTTCTCTGCACCAATGTGTCCTTAACTTGCCCAAAAGGATGCAGTTATTATTATTCCCAGCTTGGTGGTTGATTTTAGCTTAGTCACTAAGACTTAGTGACTCTCTATTAAATTAGTATGGCAGAGAAGCCACATTCCAAGCACTTTTTAGGGTGCATAATCTCTAAGTCATTACTGCCCAATGAAGGACATGCAGGTATACAGTGTGTTTGCTCGTAGTATTTTAAATCGACACCTGGATTAACTCAGGCTAGCAGAGATATGCATGCAGGAATTATCTACTCTCTCTATCTTCCTTCCTTTCAAACAATAAGAATTGCTTTTGCTGGACCTAAGACAGAACCATTGGTCTACATAAAGGGCATGTCAAGAAGTAGCTTTGTGATGTTCAGTTCAGTGTTTGCTTGCTGTGTGGACATTGCTGAGGCACTACTCATGGTATTACACAATACCTCCCTTTACAATGGTCTTGTGGGGACTTTCTTCTGCCCTTAGTCATGGGACTAATTGTATTTCTCCGAGCAATTGATCTTTTCTGTGGACACTGTGCATTGTGTGACTAGTCAAGGCTCCTTTTCCATGTCGACTGTTAGAAAGCTTAGAAGCCAATTGGTGACACATCTAGCCAACGCACAGCCCTTCATAGAAAGACTCTCCATTTGCACATTTTGATTTCCCAAGCTCTTTTGTCTTGTTTCCATATGTTCTCATGTTCTTCTTTCTTCTCCCACAGGGGGCAGAATCTGCCTCTCTAGTACTCAGCTCATGGAGGAGCAGAGCAGAGCAGAGACATGCTTCCTAACTCCAGACAAGGGCCTAGAAAGATAAAACTCTCATGCTGACTCACCAAGCAGATGGCTCACTGCCCTGTCCGTACCCAGGAGGGGAATGAGAGCAGGTAGAGACAGGCCTGGGTATTATTGTACTAGGGGAAGTCACTCGCCAGGAGTTGAGAAAAAGCATTGTCCTCGAAAAGCATTGAAGTATAGACAATTAAAAATCAATATAATTTCTCAAGGAGAATGACATTCGGGGGGAAATTTGGCACATGACTGGCTAGTGCCCGGGTTCTAGAAGTAAGATTTTGAGAATCCACGCCTTGGGGAGGTTTTTGTTTTGTTTTGTTTTGTTGGTTTTTTTGTGTGTTGTTTTTGTTTTTGTTTTTGGACACCCCTCTGCCCCCTCCCCAAAAAAAAGCACAAAACAAACAAACAAAAACCCTGGCCTGAGTATGACATGTTGCCCGTTAACTCAGTCAGGGAGACCAGCCATAATGGGTGAGGGGTTCTAGTCCCAGCCTTGGACTTAGTAAGTTCGTGGCCAAGGCAGCATCCTGTTCCAGAAGGCTCCATTAGCTGCCATGAAATCAGGTCGAGTGGCAGGGTTCTGTGGTCTGAGGCTCTGAGATAAATGTGGGCAGGGCCTCAGTGAAGGTTTAGCAGCTGGGACAGAGCGAGGGGGCCCTCTAAGCAGAAATGGCAGCAGCAGGGAGAAGTTGCCCCTGTTTCTACGGCAAGCTCAGGGTTGAAACTAAACCCTAGAGTCTCAGATTAGAAGCTCGAGTGTCCTCAATTTACAGATAAAAATCGAGTTTTCAAAATCACAGCCACAGGGGCAGAAATACTGCCTGAGCTCACCCATGGAAAATGCGCCATAAAGGAAAGAGAAAGGCAAACAGGATCTCTAAGAAGTTGTCATTTCGGTAGGATTTGCTTAGTGTAAGTTTTCATTCTGACTATAACGATGTTATCTTGCTGTTTCTAAAACATAACAGTCTATTTTGTCAGCTGGAGAGACTCTGAAGTTAATGTGTAACAATAAGTAAAATTGGACTGGGGAAGAGGGGAGATGAAACTAGCTGGTGTTTACATCTTTATGTTAATTGGCTTGATCTTAAAGTGGAATGTAGTTTCTAGTTCACCATTATTACCAGCATGTACACTTTTGTTGTTAATAACGATCCTTTTATTATAAATGCTCTCTTATATCGCCTTCCCATGTGGTCTATTCTTCACTGTGGATGAACTCGATGTACATGCACTCTGGTTATAATTTTTCTTTTTCTCTCTTTTAAATACTTTATTATATTGAGGTAGCTGCACCTCTTTAAAGGGTTTTCTAAGATTTACCACGTGTGTAAATGACCCAATGGAGAGCTCGCTGCAGGAACTTTTACATCAGTCATTTAACTTATCCAATTAATCATACTTATTTTTTGAAATCTGTGTCATTCGGTGGGAACAGCACACATGCTTCACACAGTGGAGTACACAGTGATAAACTGAGTGTTTAGCCAGTCTGAAAAACGCGATATGAACATTGCTGTCTGATTTCTATTTATGAACGATTTCGCAGCATAAAATTTGTATTTGTACAGTATTGTGTGTAAAGTTTATTTTTTGATATCTGTAAAACATTTCAAATACTAAGGTTTCACATAACAAGGTTAAATTGGATTCCCAGGTTCCCCCTACCCACCCCCCACCCCACCCCAACATCCAGGGTAATTCGTTAATTAAGGCTGCACCCAGTGAATGCCGCCCTGGAAGATTTCTCGGCTTCCACAGGGTAACCTGGTCTATGCTGATGGGACATATGGTGCATGCTTAGATCCGCAGGAAGCATCAGGACCCTTCTGTGTGGGAAATGGGACATGGGACAGAGTCAATCATGTTTCCATTCGTAAAGTTCACTCAACACAAAGCAAATGTGTGCATCATAAAAGACTTTAATGCAAAATCTAGAAATAATTCTTTTAACATACGAGAATTGTTAGGTGAAATATTTTTGCAGTATTTTTGCAATTTTGGCCATAGTCACCCTGTAAGTTAGTCACTTTTTAAAAATTATTATTATAGGATGTAGAATTATTATTACAGGTATGTAGTATTATAGGAAAAAATCTTTCCTTCTGAAACTTCCCATTCTTTTCCTCTACAAACTGTTTATTTGATTAAATTGCACGTGGAGTTTAAAATAAATGCCATGAGAGAAGAAAATAATATAATCTGTTCATCGTTTCATTTCATTCTTTTTGTCCTTGGCTTGGTTTGATACAGCAGGCAGTTAATAGTTCTGCAGAGCATTGTGGGAAAGCCAGCGTTTTGCTCGGTATTGACCTGGCCTCCCGGGGTGGCGCAGTAATACAGAGATGGGACAATTCTGGACCCGTGCATGGTCTTCGGAGGTTGTCAAAGAATATTTACTGTATTTAGATAGATTATGCTGACATGAAAAAATTTCTCTTATCATTCTGGATCTTCTTCTCATAATATGAATAACTTTAAAATGTAGACATAATTGAAATCACACACAATTACTTGTTTTCTTTTAAAATCAGAATTATTTTCATTTACCACTAAAATGAATTCATCTTTAGATTCTGCTCTCAGAGAATTGAAATTGAAAATTGAAAATCTGAGTAATATTTAAAATTCAGCTGAAAGGTGGCTTTTACTTTGTACATTATTTATTCTGAGTAGTTCATTAAACAAATACTTTTAGTATACTTGGAACTGAAAATATTTTAGTGAAAACAATATTTAATTCCTGTACAAATGAAAAAATGTTATTTGTCAAAATCACTTGAGGGGGTTTTATGATTTGTCTCTTCTTGTTTATCTTGTTGGCAAATAATTATAACATTTCATTTGTAGTTTTTTTGATATTTTAATATAATTTAGCTTAAGGACCTAAGATATTACCATGGAAATCAGGAAAAAATAAATTAGAGATTTGTATCAATTTCTATTCTTCCCTAGACCCTCTCAGTCATGGGGGCTAGGTTCTGACCACATGTACTAGCACCTTGATGATAACAGAAATGTCATCTTTGACATTAAGGAGCACACGGAGCAGCCATCTTTCCCCTCACTGCATGGTGTTGCTTTATTTTGTCTGCCTCGGTTTCAGCTGTGGGTTTCTCTCCAGTTCCCACTGGGAGTCGAGGCCAGTCTTAAACACCAGGTCGTGTGGTCAGAGTCCTGACACTGCTCCAGACTTGGGTCTTATCCCCAGGAGACTGGACAATTTGACATGCCATCACTCATCCTTATTGCCATTATGGCATATATCAATTTTGCTGCTTGGTGCTATGAGTATACTGTGCTAGAACTGCTTCAATATTAATGCTCAAGCTTGAGGCAGCTACACCCTTCAGACACTGGCATTGGACCATTAGCCACTCTCTTTTGATTGGGCTCTACCAACTTGTTAGCTTTTCCAGCCCTGACCTTAGTCTCTCCAGGTCCCTGCTTTCTCCTCAAACCCTGAGGATAAGTTTATATAAGTTACAGCACATATCAATTTTTTTTTAGGAATGCATTTTCATAGAGGGTGGTACTTGAACTTTTCTTCATTCAATATCTCTTTATTTTCTTACCTTCAAATTAATCTCTGCTTGTTCATCAGGAAAACCTGAACTCTTAAAAGAAGCATTATTTTCTCATATTTATCCATGTATTACCTATTACTTTTAACTGGTGTATCTGATCAAACTTAGATAACCAGTGACATCTTGCTGAATTGATTTAATGCTGGCCAAATCCAAAGAGATCTTAAGTTTCGTTAGCCTGTGCAACTTCATTAGTGAATCAAGGTACACTATTTCTTAGGCTTTCAAAAATCTTGAAAATAGCTTGAGGATCTCCCTCACCAGTCTCAAAGTAGGATTCATTCCTTTGTTAAATATATGAGTATATGGAAATATTAGGAATAGGAAAACAAGTTACCTACAACCAATGTCACGCAGTGTTCTGGAGTCTCGTTAATCTAATGGCTAAAAGTCTGTGGTGAACCCATACTTGGTTTCATGCCTCCAGATTTGGTGGACATGAGTCTAAGTAACCTAGTGTAATCCAGTGTTCTGTTTCTTTAGCTGAGAACACACAAGTGGATTCTAATTAAGATACACCGCATTTTTATCTGGTTTACATACTAGCACATTGTAAAGATAATTGTTTACATTAAAATTGGGAAGAATTCAGGACACATTTAGATTCTTATGCAGCCATTGAAAGAGCTGGGAGAATATGCGTTAGGAAAGCAGCAACAACAAAACAGATTTCAGACTGAAATGCCCAAGCAGCTGGTTAATAAGAAATCAGTCAGAAGTAACTGCAATTTGTGAAGCTTTAGAAATCCCCCACCAGATAACTTAGTCTCAGCAGTAAAGAGAGTGTTTCTTAAACGCTTTCTAGAAAGTCGCTATGAAACTCATACATCTGCCAATTCATCTTATTTCAGATGCCTTTAAATAATGTTTTCTCATGTTTCCATCAAAAGAACAATTCTTTGGAATTCCTAACACATATCCTTTAAATTTTTTTAAATTTAATATAGATATTTTCATGTAACAAAGATCAATATAATTTGTCACACTAAGATTTGCATTTGACACCATTTATACCATTTCCGAGCTTTTATTTCTTTATGCAGATCTAAGTTTCTGTCTGGTATATTCCCTCTGCCTGGAAAACTTTTTTTTTTCTTTCCAGTTCTTATAGTGCACATCTATTGACAATGAATTCTCCACTGCTGTTTTTCTGGAAAAAAAAAAAATCTTTATTTTGTCTTCATTTTTGACAGATTTTTTTCTTAGTGTAGAAGCCTGGGTTGACAGTTTTATTTTCCTTTAATACTTTGAAAATATCATTCCATTGTTTTTTGTCTTGCATAGTTTCTGATAAAAAGAAACTACTCTAAATTTTAACTTTGTTTCTCTGGAATGTGTCTTTTACTCTGAAATGCCTTCAAGTGTCTTTTGGTTTTTGTTGTTTCTCTTTCTCCTTCTCCTCTTCTTTTTCTCCCCCTTTTCCCCCACCCCCAATCAAGCTTCTGGAATTTGTGGTTTGATGTCTTTCATTAGCCTTGGACTGTTATCTTCAATTATCTCTTTTGCTCCATTCTCTCTGCCTTCTGAGACTCCAATTACATGTATGTTTGACTGTTTGTTATTTTCCCACAACTTTTGGATGTACTGCTCATTAATTTTGAACTACTTTTTCCTCTTTGTGTTTTAGTTTGGAGAATTTCTTGTTACCTGCCTTCGAATTTACTAATTGTTTTCTTCAGCTGCATTGAGTCTACTTGATGAGTCAATCAAAGAAATTCTTCATCTTTGGTGTTGTCTTTTTCATTTCTAGTACTTCCATTTGACTCTTTTATATTTTCCATCTCTATGTAGAAATTCCTTATCTATTATGTATCATGAATGTTGTTCACCTTTTCTCCTAGGTTCATTGCGGGGAGGCGGTCTAGATAAGTTTATTGTCATTCAAATATTTTGTACAAAAAGGAATGTAGAAATCGAGTTAGGGTTTATGAAAAAAAAAATTTTTAAGTGCAGGTTTGTACATGTTGTTCTATTTACTTCTGGGAGCAAACTCTCCCTGATATCAGGCACAGCAGCTGCACTTGTTTAATGCTCCTTTGCAGATACAGCCCTGGGCACACTTGGCACAGCCCATGGGGCGGCAAGAGCAGCAGCTCTTCTTGCAGAAGGTACCTTTACAGGCCATGGATTTGAAGAAGCCAGTGAAGGTGCAGGATTGACTAGTGGGGCAGAAGCAGTTGAAGTCTATTTCCAGCAGAGGTGAGGCAGGAGGTCCAAAGCAACAGGTGAAGAGGCACTTGTGCTAGTGCAATACATGGTCTCTTTTAGGTTCTTTAAAACTTTTCATTATCGATTATCTGATAGTTCCAAGATCCGGGTCATCTTTGAATCTGGTTCTGTTGATTGCTTTGTCTCCTGACAATAGGTTCTTTTCTCCCTGCCCTTTTGTCAGTGTCATAATATTTGATTACATGCCAAATATCATGTGTAGACTAGTAGGGATTGAAGTAAACAGTATTCGTACCTGGAAATAGCATGCCCCTTATATCATACTGTTACTGTGAGGGGTTAACCCAGTATAGCCAGAAGTTAATTTGAGTTGAGTTTGGTTGTTGCTGTGGTTCCTTTTAGTAGACCACAGTCTTGATATTCCCTTTGTGATAGATGTGTACTTAGAGTAGGAGCGAGAATAAAAGAGCACAGAGCACTTTCTCTGTGTGCTGCTCTACCCTAAGCTTTCAGCAGAACCCGTCCACCTGTGCCAGAGAGTAGGTCTCTTTCTAAACATCCATCCCTCCCTCAGTAATAGACTGTTATTGCCTCTGCTTCATAAATGAGGGCAAAGCTAGTTCTCCATTGTTCTAATCCAAACTCAGTCTTTGAGAAGTGCTGTGTGGCTGGCCCTCAGAGGTGGTCTCTCTCAGGATCACTGTCCTTCCTCTTTGTAGCGGTCTACCTCTGCCTTGTAGCTGAAGTTGATCTTGGTCAGGTGTTTCCTGTCCCTCCTGCAAAAGTAGGAAACCCCACTTAGTATAAATACAGTCTCTAAGACCTAAGACAATTAGCATCCCCTCTCCCAGGGGAGGAGAATGTTTATCTTATTTCCCTCTTACCATGATATGTCTTCACCTGTGCCCTGTGAGCAAGAGCTTTGCTGCTCTCCCCAGCTGTTGGAGGAGTGGGTAGGTCTTGATGCCTAACATTTTTCCACTGATCACCTTCTTTGAGTCTGATTGACCAGTTTGGTTGCCACCTCCCAAGGGAGTAAGACTTTTGCTTCCAAGGAAAGGTACTTTTAGCAGCAACTGATTCCCTCCCCAAGCTTATACCATCAATAAGTCTCATGCTCTGCCCTCAGTTTTTCTCATGATCATCTACCAGAGACAAGAAAAAAGCTGTGAATGAGTATGAAATCCCCTTTCACATGTGCCCCCAGCTTCGTCAGACTGCTCTGCTAACCCGTACTTGCCCTTCAGTAGTTCTTCATATTTTAGCTTATTTTTCTTACCTGCTTGTGTTACGACTGCTGCTTCTGCTGTAGGTGAGATTGAGTATCCTTATAATTATTTAATTCATGTGCCACTTCTCTCCATGGAAGGGTTCATTCCTCTTTGGAATTCTGGTTACCTGGTTGTGACTTCAGAATTCTGATAGACTCAAGAAAAGTTGTCATTTTGTAGTGTATTTGGATTTTTCCTAATGTTAGTTTGGGTGTGGCATTTTTTGCATCGTATGTGGGATCCAGAAGTCAGAATTTCTTTTATAAACCATATTCATACTTACATAAAACTTGCTCAATAAAAAAATATCAGAAGAAAAAAGTGAAAAAGAATCCTGCACCCAGAGATCATCATTGAAAACCCCCTTTGACTATCCTTTCAGACTCATCTTGATGCAGATTTGCACACACAAGAAGATATGGGGAACATCATTTAATGTCACTGAGAATATGTAAAATCAATTATGTGTAGCATTTCACTCCACAGAAAGAGCACAACTTACTTAAGCAATTTCTATCAATGTATTAGTGCCTTCCTGAGACATAGTTTCTGTTCTTTTGCTGTTATAAACAATGGTTTCATCATCTTTAATACAGACATTCATTCCATCATGGAAGAGTTTTGATTACATTTTTTTTTTTTTTTTTTTACATTGGATAGTTTGATGGAAGATGCGTATACTGCTTCTACATATCTGACTTCCTTCAGGGAACATTAAGTCTAGGGTTATCTGGAGCCAGGTGAAAAGGCAAAGCCCAGAGACTTTGGTGGGTTTTCGAGCCTTTGAGAAAACATTTTGAGGTTTGTATATGGCGTGGATCAGCCTGGATTCCATGGGGTTTTATAGCCCAGTTGTCTGCCAACATATTTCAGAGGCCCTGGGTAGACATGGAGTGGCACCCTGAGTGTACATCAAATGAGGAAAGTCTTGTCCTATTTTTGAAAGAATTCCCTAGCTTAATGATTCTGTTAGAAGCAAATTCACTAACGATCTAGGTAGATAAATATTTTGTTTTGATTTTTGGCCTACACGATGATTAGTGCTTGATTATATACAGCCTCATATTTTAGTCTCAGTGTTCCTAATTCTCAAGTCTCTTCTCTCCAAATTATAAGCAAGTGAGGCTGGTTCTCCTCTCTTCATGTGGTTTTGTCACACCCTCCTCCCATCAACCATCACCCACTGGCACATTACTGGTGTTCAAAAAGAGTTGTTTGTTTAGAAGGTAAAAAGAAGAAAAATATTAATATAAAGGTCAAGATTAATGAATTTTTAGGGACCGAAGGTCATCTTTCTTTATGATGAGTTAGATTGTTTTGATAGTAATATAGTTGATAATTTAAAGGGGAAAAAAGCAAGGAGGCATTAAGCCCAGAAAGAATGGTCAAAGTTTCAGAAGAGATATGTTTGTGGAAAGTAGGAGAAATAAAAGAATGTAATGACTTCTTCATTAACAAGGAAAAAGAGAAAGAAGACATGATAAGGAATATGGTTGCTCTTATGGCAGTTAAAAAACATAATTGCACTTCTGTTATTACAAACCTTGGCAGTTGATTAATAATTTAGAAGATTCTATTTACTAAATATTGGTAATATATTTTAATATATTTTAAGTGCTTGAAAATGGGAAGCAAATTTAAGTATTATAATTTCTGTTATAAATGAAACACTTTTAATTTTATGAATTTTTAGTTATAAGTACATATACAAATTCAAAAGAAAACAAGAAATATGAGGAATTATTTCTAATCTCAAATTTTCATTATCTTTATAATTATTTTACTTCCATTTTCCTATGTAGGAAGTTATCTACTTATATATTAATATTACCATTTATTTCCGCTTCTATCTATTGTTTAGCAGTCTAATATTTGCACCTGTCAATGAAGTAACCACACAAAGACCAGCATGTGTATTCCAGAGAAAGTGGAATGTCAGCAGCTGACAAAACAAAATGACAGTTTAATGTGGACAGAGCCAGGATTCAATATAATGTGCTGTAGCAAAGTTGAAAGTTCAACTCAAACTGGAGAGCAAACACTTTATTCTACATGTGGTGCCTTTTTTATGTTTTAAATGAAAAGAGAAACTATGTTCATCATGGTAAGAGTATTGTCTTTTGAGGAGATTGAATAATTATTTGCTTTACAGAAGATCTGCTTTAGCACAGTCTTATCTCTAGTTATTACAGAGTTGATCATTATATGAGAGTCAGGAAACGGGAGCCTCGAAAATTGGAACTAAATTGTTACTATACGTGAATTTATACAAAGAGTCTTTTTTATACATATAAACTTTCCATTATTGATATGACTTAGATATAAGTCATATAGAAGATATAGAGAAATAAATAAATATAAATGTCTTTCTATATGGAAACTTATTTTGTTTTACCAATTTGTTTTTCTAACTTTCTATGGATGAATTTTTTTTAATTTGGGTTACTTTTTTGAGGGGTTAGCATACTGACAAGTGCCCTGTGAAGCTTGGACTTCTTATGCCAATGAGTTCCTTGGTCTACGGTTAACCAAATGACACTGAACTCACTCTGTACTCCTTGTGCTGGGACAGAGAGGCAGTTCAAGTCGCTTGTGCCCTTTGTTTGAGAACAGATAGGTAGAAGGACCCCAAAAAGTACATGCCTTCAGTCACATTGGTGACTCCACTTTTTTGAAGCCAGGGAAGGTTAATGATAACAAAGAATTGTCATTGTTTCTGTTAAATTGGTGTTTTGCCATATGTTTTCCTCTGGGCTTGCTTCCTGTCGTGTGCATCTTGGGGAAACTGAGTCACTGTGCTGGACGTGGGATATGATAGTTTCCTCTAAGATGTTTGAGATCTGCTGTAGACAACATAAGGGAACAATTATTTGAGTAGTTCTAGGGTCACCAGAGGGCTCTCCAGGACTGCAGGGACTGATGGAGCAGGAGAGTTACAGAGACCTAAGTAAGAGCAGTGAGTCAGGGACCAACTTCAAGTCAGTCCTGAGAATTCTCCTATCGGCTAGGGATAAATCATACCTACAGGTCAGCCACGCCTGACCTTACACTTTTCTATTTCTATAAATTTCATGAATGGCCTTATTCAAGTCTTTAGCTTCAACTAATATACTGATGACTCCAAGTTATATTTCTGGAATAGGCCCTGCTTCCAAATTCCAGGCTCTTGGCCCAGTTGCTTATTGTATGTCTTCATCTGAATGTACCAGGGGTACCTCAAACTTAGTGTCTGAATCTGCATTTACCAAATTCTTCCAGAAAGAAAGAAAGAAAGAAAAGAAAGAGAGAGAGAGAGAGAGAGAGAGAGAGAGAGAGAGGGAGGGGGGGAGGGAGGGAGGGAGGGAGGGAGGGAGGAAGGAAGGAAGGAAGGAAAGAAAGAAAATCCTAGCATACAAAATTGTCCCTATTTCTATTACTTTTTTCTTATCATAGTAAATGGTACCATTCTCCACCTGGTTGCCCAAATAAGAAAATTTTGGCGGTTCTCTTCTCACTCAAGAAGTGCCCTAAATTCAACCTCTTTCATAATTCTTCTCAAATATATCTCCTCTACTTCAGACCTGTTTTGTTTTCTAGTGTATTTTCAGCGCCCAACGTATCCAGGCACATAGTAGGAATTCAGCAAATATTTAGTGAATGAAGGAACAAAGAGAACAAACAAAGCCATTCTCCCTGTAGGAAATAATTCAGAAAAAGATTAAGACCTTAAGAGACATTTTCAAAATAAATATTTTTGGGAAAACATTCAAGATAAACTTTTATCCATTAAGCAAGGACAGGCTGCTATGAAAAAGGAATGGTGTAAGAAAAGAACAATTTCTTGGAAGTATGATTTAAAAAATAAAAGATGGGACTGGGCAGGCTGAATAATAAAACTGACACAGCTGAAGATCTAATAAATAATCTGGAAGATAAACTGAAAAAATCTCTTAGAACATAGTGCAAAATGGCAGACAGAAATTATGAGAAAAGTTAAAATATGGAGGCTAGATTGAAGAGGTCTAATACCTTTCTAATAAAATTTTCAGAAAGCAAAACAGATACACTGGAAGTAAGACAGTAATAAAAGAAATAGAAGAAAAATTTCCATGAGCTAAGGAGAAAAAACTTTTATATTCAGATGAAAAGATTCACCAAGTCTTAAACAGGAGTAATAAGAAAAGAAGAATATCTACTGTATTTTATCAAATCTCAGATGCCACTGGTTGTAAGAAACATCATTATTTTATACCACTATCAAGGAAAAAACTGCCAATTAAATTATGACATACACAACCAATTGTAAGACATCTCAATTTCAAAAATGTTAAAATGCTAGAGGGATAGGGAGTATATCTCTTAGAATTGATGAAAACAGTAGGTACATCCTGATAATGTTTTAGGTCTCAAAGAATTAAAAAGAGAAAAAAGAAATTTAGAACAAAAAAAATATTAATTTTCTCATTAAGAGTAGTGGTTGCTACAAGAAAATAAAGTGTTCAAAGGGAAAAAAATGTTTGAATCCCTTACATCTAGCTGAAGTCTCAATTGAATATGCAAAAAAAAATCATAAAGCTATGCAGGATAATATAGACACAAGAAAAAGGGTAAACTAGGGATGACTCAGAAGTGAAGGAAGCTAGACTTCTTTCAGCAGCAAAGTTTAATGACAGGTTTACCTTCTTTATGTATAGTTACACTACTTCATCCTGTAGTAAATAATGTTTAACTAAACATAGGTAAACATTATGTTAATGTTAATTCCAGCGTTTAGAATCGATGTGTAGATAAGACATAGAGGACTTAATTCTAGTTAGAGACATTGGCACTGTAAAAATAACATTCCTTCTAAAAACTGGGAAGTTGAAGGAGTGAAGATGTTGGGAAAATTAAAGATTCA
>NW_011888877.1:5054287-5056282 GCF_000151845.1 Pteropus vampyrus | reverse complement strand
AGAAGGTGGTTAACTGCTAAAGGAGGTAAAGAGAACTCTAAAGAGCAGAGGGGTAACTTAGTGTAGGAAGCAGCTTCTACCTCTAGTACTGAGGAAAAGTGTTTATGGAAGGAACAAGCTTGGAAGCATTTTCCCCTCAAGGCTGACACTCCGACCTCATGGCAGAAGGTGCGACTGTGGCCCACTGGGGTGCTGTTGGCCAGCCCGGCGAGCAGGACATCATCAGCTGAGGTACAGCAAAACTCACTGGATGGTGAGCACCACTAGACATTGCTGGCAGCAGCACACTCCCTAGGTCTCTAGAAGGAAAAAAAGGCCACCAGGACCAGGGAGTGAAGCCCCTTCTTCTTACCGTGGACTAGCACCTAGAGGTAGAGCGGAATATCGTCAGAGTGAGCGAGCACACTGTGCTTCCCACTTCGCAGCTCATCTGCGCCCATTCCCAGCATCTGGAGCAGATCAGAGTGGAATACGCTATGTGGCAAGGTGACTGTCTTCAGCTGCAGGCACTGGAGGGAAGAACACACTCCATGAGAACACGTTTGAGACAAGACGTGCAGATAAGAATCCAGGCCAGGATCACCATGGCCTCCATCTTCCTATTTAGCATCTGGTACAGTTAATTTATCCTCTCAATTATTCATTCATTTACAAAAATTTATTAAGCATGTACTAGTTGGATTTACTGTAACTCTGATACTTGAAGCTGGCAAGGGAGGTAAGGTGCAGCATCTAAAGGAACAAGCTGGATGATTCATCTCTTCAGCTAAAAAAGTCACTGATTTCAAGAAATGTCATGGGAGATTCATATCTGTTCTTATTAAGGAAGAGACAAAGTGGATTTGCCATTTGGTGCTTTCAAAATGGCAATGCATATCATGTGTTAGTGTGTTATGTGTGTGGTGTTATGCATGTTGAAATGTATACAATTAATGTTTTAGCTTTCTGGACAGGTGCCAGAGACAACCCTAGTCACTTTACACGCTTGAAATCCTCACGACAACTGTAGATAGTCATTAGTATTACAAACGCCATTTTTCTGATGAGGAAAGTGAAGCTCAAAGAAGTTGAGTAACATGTCAACTCATACAACTTCAGATCTCCAGTGTGGACACAGGTCTCTGACGCTAAAAACGACATTATTCGTGTTTCCTATTCTTTAATACTTTTTAAAAATGTATTTTATCCAACATTGAATGTATATAAAAGAATAGTCAGGATATAGTAGTACAGGATAAAGACCAACCAAAAAATGAACGAACACCTGTGTATTCACTACAAGGTGAAGAAAGAGCATCAGTAACTTTGGAGCCTATAGTGCCCACAAAGTGTTTATTGCCGTTCCTTCTTCCAGGTAATAACTATCCTGGATTCAATGTTTTTCATTCCCTTGGGGGAAGTTTTAAATATCATTCATTTTGCTAAATAGATATTGAGTTACTCATATTTTCTGCTTCTTTTTCTAATAGATTTCATAATTCACATTTTCTTTTTTAAGGAATTTTTTCTTTTCATCACATTGTCAAATTTATTGACTTAAAGTTGTTCATAATATCCTCAAATATGAGGATATTAAATTATCTGTAAGATCTAGTGATGTCCCCTTTTGTATTTTAGAGATTGATAATTTGCGCTTTCTTTATTGATCAATCTTGTTAAAAGTTAATCAGTTTTATTATTTATTTCAAAGAAACAATTTGGTCTTGATTAAGTTTCTGTCATATATTTGTTTTCTTTTCATTCACTTCTGTCTTTATATTATTATTTTCCTCTTTCTGCTTTTTTAATGTATGATCTGCTGTCCTTTTACTAGCTTATTGAAAAGAAAGCTTAGATCATTGATTTTCAGATTTTTTCTTCTAATTTTTACATTTAAGGCTATATATATTCCTCTACGCACTGCTTGAACTGCATCTCACAAATTGTGACATGTTCTATATTTATTATCACTCAGTATAAAATATTTTCTGAATTCTATTTGATTTCATTTTTGAT
>NW_011888877.1:5050986-5054237 GCF_000151845.1 Pteropus vampyrus | reverse complement strand
ACACTACTTCATCCTGTAGTAAATAATGTTTACCTAAACATAGGTAAACATTATGTTAATGTTAATTCCAGCATTTAGAATCGATGTGTAGATAAGACATAGAGGACTTAATTCTAGTTAGAGACATTGGCACTGTAAAAATAACATTCCTTCTAAAAACTGGGAAGTTGAAGGAGTGAAGATGTTGGGAAAATTAAAGATTCAGTATATGTAACTTCTATTATCTTAATTTATTTACTCCCATCTTTCACAGAAGGGAGTAAATAAATTAAGATAATAGAAGTTACATATATTGAAATCATAATAAAGGCAACCATGGTAAGAGCTAATTATTTGCAAATAAAAAATTGGGTGACTACAGCCATGCCACCCCCGAATGTGCCCGATCTTGTCTGATCTCAGAAGCTAAGCAGGGCCAGGCCTGGTTGGTACTTGGATGGGAGACCACCTAGGAAGACCAGGTGCTGTAGGCATTTAAAAAAAAAAAATGGGCGAGTAAGGGGGAGAGAGAGAAGGTGGAAGGTAATTTGAATGCTCTAAAATCTTCATCTTTATTTGTGGGGAGCCCAAATCAATAAAGGCTATTATTTATTTATAATGATAACAATGAGAAAAACAAAAACAAAAATTGCACACATGCAAAAAACCCTTAGATTCTGGGAAGTGAGTTTTATGGTTATGTATAATATTTGCAACTTAGTTTTTAAACATGTATATGCATTGCTTATATTAAAAATATAAAATAATGTGGATGAAGAAGTCAACAAGTTAGTATATAGGAATAAATAGTAAGATATGTGAAGTGCCTGGCACAGAGTAGGCACTCAGTAAATTATAATTTTTATGGCTGTTATTAAAAATATTGTTATTTTTAGATGTGGTAGCTGATGTTGGCTGGTTTCCCTTTGCCCCTTCAGATACAAGTAAAATTGGCTCAAACCCACATTTTGTATTTTGTGGCAGACAGCCCAGAGGGTGTTCCATGGTTCCTACAGATTCCCGTGGCATCTTCTGGTGGTTGTCACTGTGTCTGGGCTCCTTCTTCTACTGAACTAAGTCAGTTTCTGAGTCTCATTGTATTCTGCTTGCCATCAAAGTTCACATTTTGTTCAGTCCAATGCTGAATTCAATCCAGTTCTGCAAATTTTACTAAAAACACCCACTCGCACAACACCTTTACATTTATAAATTTGAGTAGGTTGAAGTTTAAGTGACAGGGACAGTTTACATCACCAAAAGGCCATTTCGAATTTGAATATCGGACATTACCGCTGGCCACTGGTCAGCCGCGGCTTTCTCACACACCTACAGCCTTGTGGCCTCACCATTCTCTCCTCTATTTCTCACCCCAGCCCTTGCTTCTGATTGCTCTGGGAAGCTAGAAGTCCATTTTGTTTTATTCTGCAGAGCGCTCTGACTCCTGCTCCCAGTCCTGGTCCCAAACCCTTCTTGGCAGAGGCCATCCCACGAAGATGGGCAACAGATCAAGGACCTTCTTCTGGGCCACAGATCCCACTAGAGAAGGTAATGACTGTAATAGCAGTACTTTTTCTGTCCATCGTAGAGGAATATAGCAATAGCTAACCAAGCAGATTCTTATATTCAGTATGTTTTTTCACTGCCATCTGTTCTTCTCCTCATCAGAGAGGCATAGTAATGAAAATTCACCTTGATTATCATTTAAAATAAAAATTACTTTAAAGCTTGTGACTTTACAGGGTAATAACTGCCCATTTCATTAAAAAAAAGTATCATGGTAAAATTGGCCAATATATAATTATAGAGTAATGTATTTTTAAAAATAGTAGTGGGAAAGTTGGTTTTAATGGACTGTAATTGTCCAATTGCAAATGCAATGTTTAAACACTAATATATAAATTAGATAAGGTAGAAAAGACCCCTGTGGGACTATGGTTGGGGTAGTTTAAGTCTTAGTTGCCCTTCTCTAAGCTGTAGAAAAACCACGTCTTATGTTTACCTTGGTTTATTTTATTGCTAGTTTACACCTGCAACACCTGTTGTAACGGATGAAGAAAAGGTGGAAATGTCAGAGAAAAAGGTATAATAAGAACTTATATATGACCATTATTATTAACCTAATTATTGTTTATATTGATACTGGCTATTTTCAGAAAATAGTGATGACTTTGAAAGCTACACCAAGAATTAGTCTTATGCAGAGAGGAAGGACTTGATTGCCTCAGTAGTACGATTCTGGGGTATATTCCTACCACACACAAAGAAATCTCTCTTATTCATGAAATGCCTATAATTCCACTGTTAGAGATTCATTCCTTTTGCTAAAATTCCCCCTCTTGTAAAATCTAAACAATAATGAGAAATAACATAAACTCTAATGTAATTGCTTTGGTCAGATCTTTTCCTGAGAACAGTTTTGACAGAAAGACTAACTGGGGGCAGCTGCTGTCTATGATGGAGAGCTGGAGAGGTCAACAAGAGAGGGAAAACAATATTTAGAAAAAAGATACCTAGTGGGGGCGGGGGATGATGACGATAAATTTGGTTGCTTTGTCATATTGTCTAGAGTTGGCTACCTTTTAAGTAAATCTTTTATAGGAAATAGAGATGTGGGACCTTAAATTCTTCCAATTTATGGGAATTTGCTAGTAAATTTAACTCATTGTTTCCTCAAATTATTTTTCAAAGTAGTTAGAATGTGCATGCTGTATATTAGAAATAGCTTTCAAATTTATGGAGAAACAGAGTGTGTTGTTCATGTAATTAACTTTGTGATGTATTTTCTATTGAAAGATTGAAGAAATACGAGTTTTGGAGAAGCAAATACAAGTATTGAAGGCTAAGTTAGAGAATGAGATAAAGAAGAGAGAAAGGTACTGGAAATAATGATTTATAACTGTTCATTTGCAGCTAATTCAATGTTTAACCATCTATCAATTTATTACAGGTTTAGGAAGGAATCAGAACGGATAAGCAAAAACTGGGAAAGGAAATTCTTTATTCTCAGAAACAGGTATAGTGTGATATATACAAATTCTATTTATATAAAGGTGACTAATCATCTTTTAAGGAAATGGGAAGGAATTTTTCTGTGCATGTTAATTAGTATAAAATGCCGTGAAACACTTTTAATAAGAAATGTAAAATAATCGGCCTAAAATAGAAGAGTAGTCGAAGTCAGTTCGAAGAAAAATTAGTTTAAAACTCTGTTTCATTCCCAATCTCACTGTTTCTGCTTTAAAAGATCAACAGGACAGATGCCTCTCTTGATA
>NW_011888877.1:5046354-5050936 GCF_000151845.1 Pteropus vampyrus | reverse complement strand
TTTTACTAGCTTATTGAAAAGAAAGCTTAGATCATTGATTTTCAGATTTTTTCTTCTAATTTTTACATTTAAGGCTATATATATTCCTCTACGCACTGCTTGAACTGCATCTCACAAATTGTGACATGTTCTATATTTATTATCACTCAGTATAAAATATTTTCTGAATTCTATTTGATTTCATTTTTGATCCCTGGGTTATTTAGAAGTGATACATTTAATTTCCAGATAAAGATTTTCTAGTTATATTTCTAGTTTAATTCTACTGTGCTCTGAGAACATACTCTGAATTATTTCAATCTGTTAAAATTCTTTAACACTGGTTTTATGGCTCAGCATATGTTACATGTACACTTAAGAGTGGAAATTCTATCACTGTTGGGTGCATGTTCTATATATTTCAGTCAGATCAACTTTGTTAACAGTGTTCACATCTTTGATATACTTACTGATTTTTTTATTTTATTTTTTTTGCTGCAGTTTCAACTATTGAGAGAGGGGTATTAAAATTTCCATTATGCTTATAGATTTATTTATTTCTCCTTTTAATTTTGTCAATTTTTGCATTAAATACTTTATAGCTATGTTGCTGGATACCTACAAATTTAGAATCCTGATAGTTTCCTCTGAAGTTATCATTTATATGTATCACTATGAGATAGTCTTCTTTATCTCCAATAATGCTTCTTGGCTTAATGTCTTTTTCATCTAATTTTGATATAACTATATTACTTTCTCTTGGTTAAGATTGCATGTTGCATTTTTTCCAGCTTTTTTTTCTTTCAACCTGTTTTGTTTTTATACTTGAATATGGTGCTTGTAAGCAGCATCATTATATTTTTAGTCTCTTCGGACAGTCTTATTTATTTGACTGGCAAACTTCATTCATTTACTTTTGGTGAAATTACTGTTATAGTTAGGTTTACATCTACCACTTAACACATTGTTTTCTATTTAGCCAACCTGATTCTTTTTCTCTCCTTTTCACCTTCTTTTGGACTAATCGATTTATTTTTATTCCATGTTGTCTTCTATTAACTTGTTATTCATTTTTTTCTCTTTCTGAAATTTTAGCCTACATCCTTTGCATATCAGTCTTATGCAAGTTTCTCTTCGATTCCATTCCCCAAGAATTCTAGAACCTTAGAATATTTTAACTCTGTTTAACCTCCTCTCACATTTTCATTTTAATTCTATATAAATTTTTAACTCCATCAGACATTATGATTCCTGTTTGTCATTGTCAATATTCACTTCTATTAACCCACATTTTTACTGTTTGTTGAGTTCCCATTTCTTCCTGCTTTTAATGCGTTTCCATCTAATATAATTTTCCTCCTGCCAGAACAGCTCTTTTTAGTTCTTCTTTTAATATAGGTTTGCTGGCAAATATTTTCTCTGAGTATAGAGTTCTGTGTTGGCAACTATTTACTTTAGCATGTTAATGGTGCCCATGCATTCAATACTGGCCTTCGCTGCTGGTGGTGAGAAGTCAGGTGTCAGTATTATCACTCTTTTGAAGGTAATGTGTTTTTCCATGTCTGGGCACTTTAACATTGTCTCTTTGTCTTTGAGTTTATTATTATTATTATTAATTATTATATGCCTACACATAGTTCCTTTTATTTATCCTGTTTGGCTCTTGAAACTAGGGGTCAATGTCCTTCCTGAGTTTCAGAAAATTCTAGGCTATTATCTTCCCACATATTACTTATGCTTCATTCTCTCCTTTTCTAGGATTCTAATTATATGTGTGTTGCTCCTTTTGACTATGACCCACATGTCCTTTATGTGCTGGTCTTTTTTCTTCTTTTTTTCTCAATGTACTTCACTTCGTATATTTTTTTAATTGATCTGCCTTCGAGATTAATAATCCTGTGTTCTTCTGTATCCATTCTTATATTTAGTTCATCTTTTGAGTTCTTGATATCACATGTGGTATTTTCAATTCTAAGATGACTACTTATTTTATTAATAGATTCTCTGCTGAAATTTTCCATCTTTGCGTTTATTTTATCGCTGTTCTCTATTTTCTTTGATAACTCCATTATAGCGATATTAAAGTCCTTGTCTGCTGCTCTACGTTTTTCTTTTTTCTTTATTGATAAAGTTCCACTTTTCAGCATGCATTGTAACTTACTGTGTAACAGTTGTATTGACATACAGTTTACGTACCATAAAATCACCCTTTTACTGTATTCGCAGAGTTGGGCAACCATTACCACTTGAAATCAGAACATTTTCATCAGACCAAAAAAGAAGCCCACACCCATTAGCAGTTGCCTCCTATTTCTCTCTTTCTCAGCCACTAGCAACCACTGATCTACTTTCTGTCTCCTTGGATTCTGGATATTTCATATAAATAGAATCATACATTATGTGGCCTTTTGTGACTGGCTTCTTTCCCTTTGCATAATATTTTCAATTTCATCTTTGTTGTAGAATACATCAGGACTTTGTTACTTTTGACTGCCAAATAATATTCCATTGTATGACTATACCACATTTTGTTTGTCCACTCTTTAGTTATGAGACGTTTGAATTATTTCCACTTTTTGCTACTCTGAATAATGCTGCTGTTAACATCCATGTACAAGTTTTAGTGTAAACGTATGCTTTAAATTCTTGTGTGTATACACCTAGGAAGAAATTGCTGGGTCACATGGTAACTCTATGTTTAACATTTTGAGGAACTGTCAAACTTTTCCAAAGCGCCTGCACCATTTTACAATTCCACAATGGATGAGAGTTCCGATTTCTCTGTGTCCTTCTCAACATTTGCTATTGTCTGTCTTTTTGGTTTCAGTCATCCTCGTAGGTATGTAGCAGTACCTCGTTGTGGCTTTGATCATGAGTGACACACCTGATCTCTTCTCAGAGCCCCCTGTGTAACTGAATTTTGTGATTTCTATTGTTGTTCCTTCATACTTGCTAGCCAAAGGTTGTCCAGCATACGCTTGGCTTTCTCTGCAGTGCATGCTTTCCTGATGGAGAATCTCCTCATTTTAGCATCATTTGTAATCTACATAGGCTGTGAATTTCTAAATTTTTAATACATTTGTTGTGCTTCAATACATTGTAATCATTATTTTTGATTCTTAATTTCTGCAATCTTAAATCAATTGGAGTCCTTTAAAATTGACTACTGTGTTCTTTTGACATAATCTTTGATGGCTCCCTTAACAATAAAATGCCCCAGATTCATCTTATACGTTTATTGCCTTAGTTCCAGAAACAACCATTTCCGAAAAATGCCCTGGTTCGTTTTAGGGAGAAGTGTGTTTAAAATCACAGTCTGGGCCCTCAGAATGCTCACTGATACTGTGTTGCCATCGCTTCTGTGCCTTTCAGGGCTGAAAAAAAATACGTAATTTTAAAAATGAAAGAAGTGATAAGTTCATACTTGTATTTTAAAACTTTTTACTTGTATTTCTTTTCTCTTACACTGAAAATTCTAGCTCCTAACCACATGAACATAATACTGAGTTGATTTGTCCTAGGACTTGTATACATTTTAATTTCACTGTTGCTTTTATTTCAGCTATCACGTCCTTAAGAATGAGATGTTTACAAGACACACATTGTACCGTCAGTTTGCGATGCTTACTGATACATCCTTCAATTATTTGGTAAGTACATATAATGTGTAGATGCTACCTGTCTCTTCGATACCTGCACATGTCTTTCCATTCTTATTGAACATTTATTGAAGCCATTACAGGCTCTGGAGACAGTACTCGACAGTCATTCTGCTAGATACTGAGGGCAGAAGACAGAGTGCCTGAACCCAAATAACTCAATCTGGTGTGAGGTATAATTTGTTATAATGCAATATGGTTGAGCTATAATAGAGGCAAGTGAAAATTTCAGAAGAGAGGTGATTCGTTCACTTGTGGGGAACGATGGAATGTTGGGAAATATTAAAGCTCAGGATTCAAGTAACCAGTCACTTCGAAAGGGGAAAAGGAAATTAGAGAATTTGCTCCTAGTACCATGCCATTTATTTTCATACTAGATGTCCCCTGTAGATAAAGCCCAATTCTAAAATAGACTATTTTTTAATTTGTGAACTTTATGTTTTCCTTTGGGAGTTGTAATTGTAAAGGTAAATGATGCTCAGTATAGAAATGTATCCAATAAATTTCAAATAATAACTAAATTAATGTTCTATAAATGCTATTGAGCATCAGCTTTGATGCTAAGTGTTCTGGAGACAAGTCAAGTTGGTGGGAAAGGACACCAAAAATATAAAATATAATCTCTTTCTTTGAGATACTTGCAATCTAAAATCACTTTCTTTTTTAAAATGTCAACATTTTTATCACTTTAAGACTATTTTTCTAAATGAAAGTGGCTTCAAGAGATCAAAGAATTTAGGGACATTGGCAAGATAACATTAAATTAATTCTAGTTTTTAACTAAATTTAAATGATAATCTGAACCTTGCTGAGAATTTCCATAATTGAAATGTCCCCAAACTAGTCTACACAGATAGGAATAGATATAGTCTCTTTTTTCTCCTTTTGGTTTTCATTTTCTCACCTACAACTTACGATTTCAAGTGGAGTAATCCTCATTTTAG
>NW_011888877.1:5043295-5046304 GCF_000151845.1 Pteropus vampyrus | reverse complement strand
CATAATGTTTTACGTATCTCTCTGGTTTGGTTGCCTTACCAAGTGTTAACTCAAGGTGGTCTATGCAACAGCACAGAGAGTGTATACACATCCAGAGTGCTGTATTATGGTGTGGTATGGAGATTAATTGTACCGTTGCAGACTCGTATGTATTAAAATGATCATTTTATTTCACTGTAACAGATCTTAGATTAGTAGCAATCATTTTTGTTTAGAAGAAAAACTTCACCTTAGCCAGTCAAAGAAACATTTCAATCCAATGATTGCTCAGCCAATTCATGATTCAGTTCAGTCTCAATTCAATTTAGAGCTCTGTCCTCCAGCTCCTTTTTCGTCTTTGCAAAGTTGGCTCTCTTTTCAGTAAGATTGAGCTTACGCAGTGCTGATGAGGGCAGGGGCTGATCTTTCCTCTTAGCATGCCTGGCTCAGCTGCTGATGTCATCATTTTCATTTCTCTTGGCACAAATGGTGCTCAGGTGTGGCACATCAGCCCAAGAATAGATAAGTAAGTACCTGGCTGATGCCACAGTGATGCAGCCACTCCTACCTCAACCCCAGGAGTTTGGTCCACATGCACCCATCTGAGCCAGGGTACAAAATCGATATGTAAAAATCAGTTGCGTTTGTATATGCTAATGACAAACTATCAGAAAGAGAAATTTAAAAAATAACCTCATTTATAATTGCATCAAAAAGAATAAAATACTTAGGAATAAATTTACCAAAGAAGTGAAAGATCTTGACGTTGGAAATTAGAAGACATTGATGAATGAAATCGAAGAAGACACAAATAAATAGAAAGATACTCTGTGCTCATGTACTGGAAGAATTAATATTGTTAAAATGTTCATACTATTCAAAGCCATCTATAGATTCAATGCAATCCCTATGAAAATTCCAATGGAATTTTTCAAAGAAACAAAAGAAAACAATCCTCAGATTTATATAGAATCACAAAAGATTACAAATAGCCAAAACAATCTTGAGAAAGAACAAAGCTGAAGGCATCATGCTTTCTGATTTCAAACTATAGTACAAAGCCATAGTAATCCAGACAATTTGGTATTGGCAAAAAAGATATTGGCATAAAAACAGACGAACAGAGGAGAGAACCCAGTAATAAACATATATATGGTCAATTAATTTATGACAGAGGAGCCAAGAATACTCAATGGGGAAAGGCCAGTCTCCTCAATGAATGATATCGGGAGAACTGGACACCTACACACAAAAGAATGAAACTGGAACCCTATCTTACATTATACACAAAAGTAAAGTCAAAGCGAGTTAGGTCTTAAATTTAAGACCTAAAACTGTAACATTTCTAGAACAAAACGCAAGGGGTAAACTTCTTGACCTCCATCTTGGCAATGATTTTTTGGATTTGAAAACAAAAGCGAAAGCAACAAAAACAAAAATGAATAAATGTGACTACATCAAACTTAAAAGCTCCCGCATAGCAAAGGAAATCATCGTCAAAATTGAATGGCAACCTATGAAATGGGAGAAAATATTTGGAAATAATATATCCGATAAGGGGCTAATATCCAAAATATATAAAGAACTCACAGAACTCAATAGGAAAAAAATGGCAAACTCACACACACACACACACACACACACTCCGATTATAAAATGGGCAGAGGAACTGAATAGGCATTTTTCCCAAAGAAGACATTCAGATGGATCCATGAAAAAATGCTCAGCATCACTAATCATCAGGGAAATGAAAATCAGAACCACAACGAGGTATCACCTCACACCTGTTAGAATGGCTGTCATCAAAAAGACAAAAGATAAGCATTGGTGAGAATGTGGAGAGAAGGGAACACTTGAGTACTGTTGGTGGGAATGTAAATTGGTTCAGCCACTGTGGAAAACAGTATGGAAGTTCTTCAAAAAATTAAAAATAGGACTACCACTTCTGGATACATATCCAAAGGATATGAAAATAGGATATTGAAGACATATCTGCACTCCCATGTTCATTACAACTTTATTCATTATGTAACATATTTTTACAAAAGCTAGAATGATTTTATACATAATACTCTGCAATTTTCCCTTTTTACTTAACACTCTTATTTTGGACAGCTTTCTCCATCAGCACATTTAGATATAGCTCATTCATTTTAATGGCTACATGCTCCTCTCATTTTGTAGTAGATTGTGATTTATTCAACTAGTTAGGCTGGTTAATTTTTTCCATTGTAAACAATGTTGCAATGAATATTCTTGTCTATTCCTAATATGCTATTGCTATTATTTCTGTAAGATTGATGCCTAGAAGTAGTTTTGATGGATCAAAAGATGTACAGTTTTTTTTATCACATTTTAAAAAAATTCTAATACACTGAAATTCTCTTTGTACCCCTCCTCCAATTCTATTCTCTCTATTCCTCCTCAGAGGTCAACATAAAAAATTAGTGTTTATTCTTCTTTTTATCTTTTTTAACTGTAAATTTATATCCGAGAAATAAATAATAAAAATTAGTATGCTTTAAAAATTGATATATAATGTACATTAGCAATCACAATGTACTTATCAATTTTTTCACTTGTCATATTTTTGAAATTTTTTCAAGTTAATACTTAAGATTTAGTTTATATATTTTAAGTGCTACATAATATTACACTTAATAAATATTATAAACATTCTACAGTTTATTTGTCCCTTCCTTTATTGGAGCATATTTAAATTATTTTCGATATTTTACAATGCTACAATAAACATTCTTGTTTATATCTCCTGTCTTGTACAAAAATTAGTTTAAGATTTATATCTACAAGTGGAATTTCTGAGTCATAGGGCAATTCTGTCAGGATCTTCCAGGTTATGCTGCAGTAACAAACAACCCTAACATCTTAGTGGCTTCAAATAACAATGGCTTATTTCATTCATTCTACATGTCATCAAATAACAATGGCTTATTCATTCATTCTACATGTCCTGTGGTACTGTTCATTTTTATCTTCACTCTAGAGCCCATGCCGATACAGCATTTTTTT
>NW_011888877.1:5032578-5043245 GCF_000151845.1 Pteropus vampyrus | reverse complement strand
TATTTAATCACCTGGACAAATAAAATATTAGAGGATCCATGAGAATGTTGTGCTACTCAAAATCAGGCTTTTTTTAGGGTTATATTCTGGTCCAAATGTGAATCGTCCAGGCTTTATGAAACGAACTTTCAAAATCTCAAGATGATACCAGTCCCAGCACATTAATAGATCCAGTCTTTTCATAAAAATCTCGGCCTTGCCCTCAGATGAGCATGCAGTCTATTTTCTTAAGGAGGTGGGATGGTTCTCCATCTAGTTTAGAAGACATCTGTGTGTCACTGCTTATCTGGAATTACAGGCTCCTGAATCCTTACCTCTACATCCATGTGGTACCTAGGCGCGTGAGACACTAATTAGAGTGGATAGCAAATATTTAAGAAAGATAGACAGGGGAAAGAGGGAAAGGGAGAGAGAGTGATGAGTGAGTGAGAGAGTGAGTTTTGGGTGCACTAACGTTTTCCCTTGGTTCCCTACACTCTAGTCACTCATCCACTTCACAAGCATTCATTGAGTACAGGTATGTACCAAGCACCATGCTCTGTCCTGGGAATAAGACAGTGCACATGACAAATATGGCTCCTTTCTTTACAGACTATTAATTCCATGAGATCATAGACTGGTCTGTCCTACAAACAGTTTTACTCCCAGAGGTTAGACGAGTGCCTGAGCTACAGTGTATAAAAGATAGATGTTAATAAGGAAACATCAAACTTTAAATTACATATTTGAGTCAAATCTATGAAAGAAAAGGTATACTTTACGTAGAGTGAAGTGCACATATATTAAGCGTATCCTTTGAAGAGTTTTGACCTGTGTTTCCATCACCTAAATGAAAGAACGGAACATTTCTCCTCGTGTCCCTTTCCAGACAGTGGCTCACTCAGATTCTCGTGCCAAACAAATATTATTCCGATTTCTCTCAGGACAGGTTAGTTTTGCCTGTTCTTAAAATGTTTATAGATGGACTCATACAGTATGTGTTCTTCATGTCTGGCTTATTTTCTCAGCATAGAGCTTTTAAGATTCATCCAAGTTATTGTGTGTATCTGAACAGCTGTTTCTTTGTGTTGCTGAATAGTATTCTAACATGTGAATAGACTATAATTTGTTTATCCATTTTCCTGTTGATGATCACGTGGGCTGTTTCCAGTTAGGGCTATTTTGCCGGTGGGGGGCAGGGAGGCTTCTGTAATCATTCTTGTATAAGTCGTTTGGGGAAATATGTTTTCGTAAGTAACTCTTGGATCACAATGAAATGGCTTGGACATAAGAGTGTGCATGTTTATAAGAAATCACCAATATTCCGAAGCGATTGTATCATTTTACCCTCCCACCAGAAACATTTGTTGCTGCACATCTGCACCAACTTCATATGGTCAGTTTTTCAATGTTAGCCACACTAAAATAGCGTCTCACTGATGTTTTAACTTGCATTTCCCTTAATTAATGATGTTGAGCATCTTTTCATGTGCTTTTTGGCCATTCTTAGATCTTCTTCTGTAAAGGGACTATTCAAGAATTTTTTTTAATCGTGGTAAAATGCACCTAACATGAAATTCACCATTTTAAGCATTTTAAAGTATACGATTCAATGAAGCGAAGAACATTTACACTGTTGTGGAACAAATAACCAGAACCCCTTTTCTCTTATAAAACTGAAACTCCGCACCCATTCATCAACAACTCCCATTCACCCTCCCTGCAATTTGCGTATTTTTAATTATCATTGAATTACTTTCATTTTTTCTTGAATTTTCTCTCAAAGTAGCCTGAATAAAGAAGAGGTCTATTCCATGGGTTTAAAGGAAAGGAATTCCCTGCCCACATTTGAGCAAATAAGTTACGAGTATAGTTTTCATATCTTGGTTAACTAAGGGCTGAAGAACATTCTACATCCATATGATTTGATCATTATTTCCCCTCGATAACACAGCCCATACCTTTTGCATCTTTCAGAAATTAAAACCTTTATTTGTGCAGTCGAAAGTGAACTCAGTAACAGATTCTATGTCTTCTGGAAGTGATGTTCAGACACCTTCAGTGGGTAGGTTATTTTTTCCCTATTTAACGTTTAATCAGTCGATATCACTCAGCTTCAGGAATGAAACTTTTTGGTTTAATCTGCAGATAAACCAATGGACACGATCAATAATCAGATATTCCTGCTGCCTCCATCAAAAGGTAAGAATATTTTGAGGAAAAGGTTCACACACAGAAGGAATGGGTACTTACTCTAGAATAACATTGCTTTTCTTTGTTATCCTGAGGTGTTTAGTATTATAGGTGAACGCATGACTTTTTTCAGACAGTTTATAAAACTAATCCATAGATATGCTGTATAAAAGAATGCTAATATGTATTTAGTCATACTTCAAAACTAGAAACTGTCTCAGTTGGAACTCTGTTTCATTTTTATTAAACTTCTAACCGACCTTAAGCTCCTGTTAAATTTCTATTTTTCCAATTTAGTAATTAGAAGAAAAGTACGACAATTTCTAGCATACTATCTCCCATCAGTCCTTACAGGGCTTCAAATTGGACTCTTTTGAAACTGAAAGTATATTTGTCATAAGTTTCTATAAGTCTTTAGGGTACCACCATATTTTATTTTATTTAAACTTGAAAAGCAAAATAGAAACCCTATGTATCACCTCTTTCCTAAATTGTCTATGTTATAAGTAGCCCAGCTGAGGATGTTGAGTGACAGGGCGATTAAGTGAAATTAAAGAAATTCATCATTTAAAGTTTATTAGTAGGCTCTACTAAACAAGTTGGATTAACAAACTCTGACATTACTAGTCTGAATTATTACCATTGATGATAACCAAAGGGTGTCAATAATTTTTGTTTTTCAAGTCTGGGTATGTTTAAAAGTAGACTTTTATAGTAAATCTTTATGCAAAGGAAAAAAATGTGTGATATGAGTTTAAATCCTGACCCTAATTTTAAAATCTTCTACTTTTTGAAAGTTAGATTGATCTTCGGCAGAGAGGAATCTCTCTTCTGGGCTGACGTGCAATGGAGAGTGGAGAGGCTGTTTCTGTAGTGTATTAGCGATTATCTGTTCCAGAGGTGCCTGCCCTGTGTACAAAGAAATCCTTCAGCAGTCATAGTGCTGGCTGATTCCTGGGCTGACATTTAGATTACAGCATGGCTCAGACTGGACTCTAGCACACAGCTACTACCTTTTAAAGGTTTCAGCATTTACTTAAATGATTAGATCTCATGTTGAGTTGTTGGAAATTCCAATCCATACAGTAAGTTATTCCTGAACATTATTATAATATATGAGAAGAGAGACTCTCATGATTTGTCATGAAAATATAGCTTGTTGATCTGGAATCTGTGGTTGGCCTGAAATTTTAATTAGGAAATTTACTGAACACTAACATTTTATCTCCCTAAAATTCAGTTAAGGAGTTTGCATCTAAAATTGATTTTCCCCAGCCAAGCAAACCATTTTACAAAAGTCCATTCGAAGTACTGCAGATAAACCTTGATGGCCACCTAGAATACAAGGCAGCCCCAGCTGAAACAGATATCACTTCCTGTCCTCCATCCTACACATGCAAAATGTAGTTTTTTCCACCCTGACTACTGAAAATCTTTCTAAATTTCATTAGTCCACTTTTTTGCCTTACTAAAAAAAATTGAACGTAGATGCTTCTTTATGATTCCCAGTTTTGCAGTATGCCACAAAGATCATCATTCTGGATATGAATCTGCATTGCAGAGGAGATGTAGGTGACAGTGTTTATACCAAATGCCTCTGGGCATAACTCTGAATTTTCTTTCTACGAAATCTCAGATAACTGCTTTGACAGGTTATGTTCTTCCCTCTGAAGTCAGCATGGGAAAATAATCCAGTTAACAAAAGTTTCTGGTTAATTGGATTCCAGCTAAGCCAAAGTTCACTGGAAATAAATTTTCTTTTTTCGATGAATAAAAACAAATTAATGAATGCCAATTCATTTAGTAATGAAAGCTGAATTACAAATTTACTAATTTGGGGAGTAAATGAATCTTTTCATTAGAAAGCACAATTTTTAATGGTTATGACTATCAAATGGTATTCACACTAGATGTCCAAAGGGCCAAACTGTCTTCACAAAACAAGTCACTCCAAGCTTCCTAGATGTTTTGGAAAGCTGAGTACCCTTTTCGGGCCTCTAGGAAATAGTTTAATGTAATTGGTGCTTTTAAGCACTAATTCACAAATACATTATTAAAGAGGAGTTTAGTTACATATTATGTACCTGACTTACAGACAAATCTTTATTATTGTCTATAACATGGGGGTCACTATACCCTATCTGGTGACAGAAGCCAAATTGAACTTTTTAAACTTCCTATTGTATTGATTTCCATTTTTTAGAATATGTAAATAGAATATTAATATTTTCAATACTCTTGAATATTTACTTTTCTTGTTACAGCACCCTCATTTGCATCAAAGATAGGGGTTCTTGAGTTGTAATTTCACATCATGAGATACTCTTAGAAATTGTGTATCACTAACAATTAGTGGGTGTTAAGTACTAAACGCCTTTCAAGTTGTAACTCCAATCCTCACAAAATCTATGAGGTCAGCACTCTTCACCCCTAATTTACAGAGGAGACAGTTGGATTAAGAGGACTTTAATAAGCTGCCAGGGTCACACCACAAATAAGTGAAGCAGCTGGATTCCAACTCAGAGAGTGAGGCCCCCGAGCCCAGGCTTGTCACCACTCGATTATATTGACTTGCCCCAAAACTCATGCATGTCAACATGCTGTCCAATTTTCAACACACAATGGGAAAACATGTGACGTAACAGAAAGGCTTTGGGTTTGTAGAGACTTCTGTTCCCATCTCAGTTCTAGCCACTTATTCACTAGGTGACTTCATCTCAATTTTCTCTGCTGTGTAAAATGGAGTTGGTGACCCCACCTCATAGCTTTGTGATGTGGATTAAGAGAAATAACACATGTGACGTGCCCGAGCCACCCCTATCCCAGCCTTTCCTCCTGAGCTGTTGATGATGTAATCCCCAGGTTCCCCAAAATAAATCTGGCAAGCATACATTTTAACCTGCCATACTTTGAGGTTTTATGACTACTTAAGCAGTTGGCTAGTGATTTAAAAGAGCTAGTCTCTTTGTTAGTTCTTCACAAAAGAATTTTCTACTGGGCATAAGAACAAGTATAAGAATAAAATTCATCATTAGCATTAAAATATACAGCAGATATTTTGCATAGAGTGAAGTAAGATATAAAATACAATTTGGAACAATGTTATATCATTTGATATATGTTTCCTGAGCAGATTGAAATGACTTCTTGTTATGTTGCAAGTTTTCATCCAAATAATTCTAAAGAGAACGACAGAGAGTCACTCATGCAACATGAAAACGAGATAAAGCGATAAATAAATCCTTGTTAATAGAAGGGAATAGAAAACGAGGTACAATACTATCTGCAAAATTTCAAAGCAGTTTTTTACTCAGTCGTAATTATCCCAAAAGGGCCCAGGTGACATTATTAATTTGTTTGCTGCTTAAGTGTGATAAAATTTGAGATCTGAGCTGCCCATTGTGCACTGTGCACTGCCACAGATTTTATGTACTCAAGAAGACCTTTCTCACAGTCCAGAAATTAGGTGCTATTGACATTGTAATCTCTGGAAATGTCCTTAATGAGCCCCAAAGACACGAATCTCATAGATAAAACCTCAAAGTAACAGTGACTCTTTAAGTGGCTTGTGAGTAAGAGGAAGCTCAAACACGAGTATCTAAAACACAGGAGGCACCCAAATTTAAACCTAGATTACATTGTGTTGTTAATTTTCTGAGATTTTAGGGAAGAGACATCGAAGAGAAGGCGATTTTAAAGGGTTTTAAAGAATACTGGAACAATTGCAATATGTTAGATAGAATTTAAAAATCTTTCTTTTTCCCCTTTGAAACTTTGACCCTGAAAGGTAATTTTTTACTAAGTGTAGTTTCCACCAATTTATGAAAATAAATATTAATTGAAAGTGGAGTTCAGTTGCCCGGTTTTCGTTTTAGACACAAAAATAATTTTAAAAGTCACACAAGAAATTGGAACTTAGATAAAAGATTTAAAAAAAAGAGAGAAATTTTAGACCTAAGTGTCAGGATTGTTTTATATATTGTTTCCAGACTTTAACTATAATTAATATAATTTAGTAAGTTTTAAAATTCATATTTAAAACCATATTTTATAATATTATACATATACTACATAATGATGTAAACAACATATAACATCATTTAGCATGTGATTGATAGCTATAAAAATGTTAAAAGAAGGAATTAATCAATGAATTATGAGTTAAATACCAGGACTAACTTAATTTACTAAATATAATGTATTAAGGGATCTGTAAATGTTAGTGGTATCACTGCCACAAACTTTTCTACTACTTTTCCTATTGTCACCAATTACCTATTATTCAAATGGTATATTTCTAAGTTATAAATGTTACCCTTGTCTTTGAGATTTGGGCTGATTCTCAACTACCTTTTCTTAGGAGTTTTCCTTGTTCGTTATACCTATATTCTAAGATATTTTATTTTTTTATATTTTCCAACATTTAATCATGAATTTTTTAAATTAAATTTAAAAATGGGGTGACATTGGTTAAATAACATTATATAAGTTTCAAGTGTACACTTCTATCATACATCATCTGTATATTGCATTGTGTGATCATCACCCAAAGTCTAGTCTCCTTCTGTCAACATATGTTTGACCCCCTTTATCCTCTTCAACCTTCCCCCACCCACTTCCCCTCTAGGAACCACCATACTGTTTCTGTGTCTATGAGTGTGTTTGTTTTGCTTATTTGTCGATTTCTGTTTTATTTCACCCATATGAAGGAAATCATATTGGTTCTTGTTGGTCCTTGTTCTTTCCATCTGACTTATTTCGTCTAACAGGATACTCTCACGATCTATCCAACTTGTTGCAAATGGCAGTATTTCATACTTTCTTATGGCTGAGTAATATTCCATTATATGTATGTACCACATCTTCTTTATCCAATCATCCATCAGAGAACACGTATGGCTACAGTGAATAATGCTGCACTAAGCAAGATCAAGACTAATAGATATTAAGAATGTCCTTTATATATATAAAGATATTTTCTACTTGAGGCATGGAATTTAGAATATTAGATGATAAATTAAAGCCTGGAAAGTCAGTAATGTATCACTTAAAATACATTTCCAAATACAGGGAATTCTCAATGGCATAAAAAATAGTCAAGATGATCAACTGAAGAGAATTAATCTTAAAAATCAGAAGGTCTATATCTAACCAAAGCTCTGTTGATAGGTCAGATAGGGGATTGAAAAATGTGAAAAATGAGAATGAAAGGTAATTCATGCTTTCAAAATACAGTGTTAGTCTTTGAAATAAGTAAGCAGGCAAATTACTTTGAATTTGTAAGATTATAAATATTTAGTAGATAAAAGGTCAAGACTAATAGATATTAAGAATGTCCTTTATTTGATGGGCTGTTTTATATTAATTCAGTCTAATGATGCTTTTAAGTATATATAGACAATGTTTTATTTAATAAATGCCACTAAGCACATTCCTAATTATGCCACTACCTAGTATTTAGAGCTCTCCAAAGCATGAAGAAAGAATGCTTTTTTTTTTTAATTTTAAGAAAATTTTTATAAGAGTTTATTTGAGCCAAACTGACAACAAATGGCTGGAGAGCAAGATCTCAAATGCTCCGAAGAATAACATGCCTTTGAAATTAAGGAGGGGAGTAAGGAAGATTATATGGAGGTAGGAGAAAGCAAGATGGAGATTATATTGCAGGATAGTTAACAAGATTATGTGCTCTCTTGAGGGTGGTTATGGCTTATTACAAGGTGTGTTAACCTAGATGCACAGAGACAATGGACAGGGCTTACTTAAGGCAAAGATACTAAAAAGTTATATACCTGGGGCACGACAGCTCACCATGACCTGCCCAGTTAGCAATTTATGGTCAGATCATCCTGTGACATTACCTTCCATAGAACCCTTTTTTTTATCCACAGTTCCTTCTTTGGTCATAAATTAATCTGGAGGATGCAGTGATGAGACAAGACTGCTTTCTGGTGTGCATTGTTATTCAGCTGTTGGGCCACGAGTTGGACCCCAGCAGCATCTCTGGATCCTGTGGCCATTGTTTTTATTCCAAATATTAGCTGCCAGTTGCTGCCCAGTTACTTAACAGCATTATAAACCATGTAAGCTTTTATAGTGGTAGCAAAATACTGAGGAAGGGTTTATTTAGTATAGAGACAAGTAGGTATTAATTTTTAAATTTAGGAATGGTTCTGTTACAGAAATGGCAAAATGTTATAAGATATTGTGTATGGGTTGATGCAAATTCATGGGCATATCAAGTGCACCCTTAACTGAGCTGGTTACCTTGTATGTGAAAGATACCATGTGACTATTTCTTTCAACTGGAAGAACCCCAAGTTAGGAAATTGAGGGAATAATAGGAGATTTAAAAAGTGGATGTTTATAAGTGTCAGTGTACAGAAATGTCACAAGACTCCAATCCTCTGCCTGTCATATTCCTGGCTAGTTCAACTTCTTTAATGTATGTTTCTCATCTTAAAAGAAACAATCACATGGGAAAAAGTAGATCATAGGAAGAAATATGCTGTCTGCTATTAAATTCTACACAAATGTAAGCTAGAGGTGACAAAAATTATAAAAATGTTATTATTTGTGTTTTCGTATTAGTAATAATAAATTCAGGAAAGGCTCAATTTCCTCATAGACATTTAATGTAGAAACCATTTTTATTTTTATTATGAAATATTTCAAATATTCCAAAAACACAGAATTACATGTTTAACACCACCTAGCTATGTTAGATTTTGCCATGAATGATTCTCAGAGAAATAAAACAGTGAAGACAGACGTGAAACTTCCTGATTACCATGTCCCCTGCAGAGGTAACCACTGCCCTGATGTTAACATTTGTCAATCTTGCATATTTTTTAATATTTCTACAAATATACACACACTATATAAAACTGTATATTATGTAACATATATAGTATCTATATAAAACATTATTTGGCATGTTTTCAAGCATTATATAAATGATAGTGGAATGGAATGTATATATGCTTTTTTCCCATAAAAGTTACATTTTTGAAATTTAATTACAGTATGTTGCTGTATGTAGCTCGAGTTCACTTATTTTACCTGTTGTACAGTATATTCCATTGCATGAATATTCTACAATGTATTCATTCTCCTGTTGATGGGGAACTTAAAAAAATTTTCAGTTTCATGCAGTCATTAACACAGCTGCTATAAACCTCCCTTGTACATTTTTCATAGTCTTGTGTGCAGTTTCACTAGAGTAAATACCCAGAAATGGAATTGTTGAACCGAAGAGCACATATATTTTTAACTTTACTAGATACTGTCCAATTGTGCTGAGGAATGTTACACTGAATCACTCACATTAGTAGTTTATGAGTTAGTATTGTTCCATATTCTTACTAACGCTTGAGGTTGCCATACTTTTTAATTTTTGCCAGTGTAATGGGTATGAAATTATATCTCATTTTTTTATTTGAAATTTCCTGTGAGAATGATTATTTAGTGAGAATGATTATTTGTTTATTAACCATTTTGGTTTCCTCTTCTGTAAATTGCTTACTATTTACATTTGACCATTTTTATATTATTTGATGGTTCTTTTTCTTATCGATGTGTAGGAATTTTTAGAAATTCTGAATATTAACTTTGTCAGTTATACATTTCACAAATATCTTCTCGCTGTCTGCAATGTGTCTTTTAACTTTGCTTTAAGTGTCTTTTTTTGAAACACAGTTTTTTTTAAATTTCTATGTAGTTATATTTTTTAGATCTTTTAATTTGTGAATTGTTCTTTTATTATCTTTAGATAAATGTTCCTATTCTAAGTTAAGATAATCTTACATTGTCTTCTAAAAATTACCAATTTGATTTTCACCCTTAGCTGCTTTAAAGCATCGGAATTTCATTTTGTGATTAGTATGATTTTGGAATCTAACTTTTTGTTCCAATAGAACCGACGAGTATCCTTCCACCATTTATTTTCCCATCTCCTGGTTTGTAATGCCACCTCTGACTCTCGTGTCTGTCTCTGTCTCTTGTCTCTGTCTCTGTCTCTCTCGCCACCTAAATATATTTCTGTGACTCCTCCATTTGTGCCAGTCTCATTCCCAATCTACAACCAGTTTTTATAAGCTTGAGGGTACCTGTTCTGCTGTGGCATTAGGGTTTGAACCTCCCAAGCAGGATAGCTTAAAACCACACATTGATCTTCCCACAGTTCTGGAGGCCAAAAGTCCCAAACCACTAGAAGCAAAGCCCTGCACTAGGCACTAAGGAGGCTGAGAGTCTTCTCAGTGTTTAGAATTTATATTCTAAGACTAACATTCAAAGACTAGCACAGTCAATAAAACTACCAGGATTTACAGAGGTCCCACGAGGTAGGGTGGCCTGAGAAGGCCTCTCTGCAGATCTCCGCTACTGCTGCACAAATTGGTACCTCATTATGCAGGATTATCTGTTAATAGCCTCTTCCACTACATGCGGGGTGGAGTGGGGGCGGGGGAGGGTGGGCTGCGGGGCTGGATGAATGT
>NW_011888877.1:5021868-5032528 GCF_000151845.1 Pteropus vampyrus | reverse complement strand
GAATGTTACACTGAATCACTCACATTAGTAGTTTATGAGTTAGTATTGTTCCATATTCTTACTAACGCTTGAGGTTGCCATACTTTTTAATTTTTGCCAGTGTAATGGGTATGAAATTATATCTCATTTTTTTATTTGAAATTTCCTGTGAGAATGATTATTTAGTGAGAATGATTATTTCTGTTTATTAACCATTTTGGTTTCCTCTTCTGTAAATTGCTTACTATTTACATTTGACCATTTTTATATTATTTGATGGTTCTTTTTCTTATCGATGTGTAGGAATTTTTAGAAATTCTGAATATTAACTTTGTCAGTTATACATTTCACAAATATCTTCTCGCTGTCTGCAATGTGTCTTTTAACTTTGCTTTAAGTGTCTTTTTTTGAAACACAGTTTTTTTTAAATTTCTATGTAGTTATATTTTTTAGATCTTTTAATTTGTGAATTGTTCTTTTATTATCTTTAGATAAATGTTCCTATTCTAAGTTAAGATAATCTTACATTGTCTTCTAAAAATTACCAATTTGATTTTCACCCTTAGCTGCTTTAAAGCATCGGAATTTCATTTTGTGATTAGTATGATTTTGGAATCTAACTTTTTGTTCCAATAGAACCGACGAGTATCCTTCCACCATTTATTTTCCCATCTCCTGGTTTGTAATGCCACCTCTGACTCTCGTGTCTGTCTCTGTCTCTTGTCTCTGTCTCTGTCTCTCTCGCCACCTAAATATATTTCTGTGACTCCTCCATTTGTGCCAGTCTCATTCCCAATCTACAACCAGTTTTTATAAGCTTGAGGGTACCTGTTCTGCTGTGGCATTAGGGTTTGAACCTCCCAAGCAGGATAGCTTAAAACCACACATTGATCTTCCCACAGTTCTGGAGGCCAAAAGTCCCAAACCACTAGAAGCAAAGCCCTGCACTAGGCACTAAGGAGGCTGAGAGTCTTCTCAGTGTTTAGAATTTATATTCTAAGACTAACATTCAAAGACTAGCACAGTCAATAAAACTACCAGGATTTACAGAGGTCCCACGAGGTAGGGTGGCCTGAGAAGGCCTCTCTGCAGATCTCCGCTACTGCTGCACAAATTGGTACCTCATTATGCAGGATTATCTGTTAATAGCCTCTTCCACTACATGCGGGGTGGAGTGGGGGCGGGGGAGGGTGGGCTGCGGGGCTGGATGAATGTAGTTAAAAGGTACAAACTTCTAGTTTTGAGATAAATAGGTAATGTGAGGTACAATATGAAGATTATAGTTAACACTGCTGTATGGTATATTTGAAAATTGTTAAGAGAGTAGATAGAGTTCTCATCACAAGGAAAAAAATATTTTTTTGTATCTATATAAGATGATAGATGTTAACTAAATTTATTTTGGTAATCATGTCACAATATATGTAAGTCAAGTCATTATGCTGTATATCTTAAATTTACACAGTGCTGTATGTCAATTATAGCTCAGTAAAACTGGAAGGGAAAGAAATAATAAAAAATCAAAATATAGAAACGAAATTTTAAATGCTTTCAGTGTGTATATTTTAAAAATTATAACTGAACGATTACTGTATTTCTTTGGTAACTTATAAATTCAAGTATGAAATTATGTAAAAACAGCATTTCTCCAAAATATCCAAATGTCGAAGGCAGGAGCAGTTAAAATTTTAATCATTAGGACCCAGTTGTTTGCTTGCTTGTAGAAATCGTATAACTGCTATAACTTCAAATTCATACTTGTGCAAATTACATAAGCCAGAAGTCCAAATGAAAATCCCTTTAAAAATAACTCTCTGAAGCTTCCATATTAAGTATATTTATTTTTCCCTAGGATTAAAACAGATTGCATTGGGAACCCAGTCTTTCATAAAGAGGGGGGTGGGGAATAAAGTAGGGCCTTCATCTTCTCACAAAAGGCACAATGTGAAACGCATCTGTGAACATTGCATAATTTGTTATGTTCTACAAAGAGATGGGTTTTTGTTATACACATACCAAGGCTATTTGGTACTGTTTCACCAATGATCTCTATTCAGGTCCAGAAAAGAAATTGGCCTCAGAAGAGTGAAAGGAGAGTAAATTTTTCTTTAAAAATTAGATACAGATTATCACTTCAAAATGCGGGAGGGAATTTTACAAGTGATGGTGCACTGATTAGCTTTCCAATGGACATCCAGTCCTTTATGAAACGCATACTAACTGTGGTCAGCTGTGACCAATGTGGTTTATTACTCTCCAGAAGAGCTGAACTGAGATTACCCATCTAATTTAATTGAGAAATGTTGGGTGAACTTGAACTGTTTCATGGACGTGAATGACCAGAGAATTTATTTGATAAGACATTAAAGGCTGAATATGGTAACTATGTCTTTGATGGTTTGATACAGTCATTTCTTTAGTTTATTAGCATGTCTTTCATATATTATATATATTTTTTGTTTTTATTTGTCTGGTGATTACATGAGCAGCTGAAATTTAAAAAGTTTCTGCACAACGCCATTATAAAAAATCATGAACATTGGTAAATATTCATGACAGATTTTATGTAGTGCAATCTTTAAAAAGTGACATCAGTTTTCAAGCAAAGGGAACCTAAATATAAATAAATTGTAGAAAATTAGTAAATCCACTGTTTTTTCATATGTTAGTCCCTAAATTATTAAAAATATTATCTTCTGATTTCTTTAAGAAAAAAAAGATGTCAGGAATTTGACCTGTTATTCACCAATCTCTATTGCATTCTTTGTAAACTGAGCAGTGTATCATTATGGTAACTTTATCAATAGTGCGGCATGCAAGGTGGCATCAGATGACAAAGTGCTTTCTCTTCATATGCCTGCTAACATTTAAGACAAAGTCTGCTGTATCTGTAAAGACTAATGCTAAGGCATAATTTGGATATATGCGCCTTTTCTTACAGTATACAAATATTACATCTGTTAAATTATTCACAGAAATGCAGAGATAGAAACTCTAAGAATAAATTACAAAATCACTCTTGATGTTCTACTAGTGACTCTTTAAATGGAATTTTTCATCAAAACTCTGTCATTAAAATAGAAAGGCCTTTTGGTCGTGCCCATACAAGCATAATAAATTGTATATGTTTGTGATACTGAATGACTCTTGCCCATATGCTGCACTGCAAAGCTACATGAATGAGGCATTTACCAAATCAGGCCCACCACATTAAACAGAAAAACAATCTTTATTCATGGTAACTTATCAGTTTCAATTAATCAACCTTAACAATGGAAATTCTGATGTGTTCAAGCAACTTGAAAGCAATAGGTCATCTCCAGGGCAGCCATGTTGTGTCTTTGTGCCTCAGGTTTCAAACAAAGCAACATCTCCAATAAATAGACATACATATATATACATACATGTGCATATATATACATACCAATGGATGGCTACAGTTGTGCCATGCGGATCTGGTAAAAACACATGTTTATTGCTGATGATTTTTTATCATAGCAAAAGTAATTTTCTTTTCCTTCACGTATTACTTTTTGAGCTCTGCGAGTTTAAACAAAAGGAAAGAAATTTCCATTGGATGACCATCCTTTCAGTTTCTGTGCTGCTATGTGAATAGCATTGTGCAAACCATTCCAATGGTTTTGAAAAGGGGTAACCATTGGTTTGATTTGGTTACACGGTTTAGTAAAGAGCTCCCTCCCACTGCCTTAGGGTCTGTGAAAGGTCTGTGACCTGTTTAGAACTGCCAAGTGAAATGTCATGTCGCCCCTCCCAAATGGGAGTATCTGCATTCATTTGATCAGTATAAAAAATGATTGGGGATGGCGAGATCAGTGCTTTTGAATTGCAATTTATAGCAGTTTACAAAAATGCACATTGTTGGAAAAGAAAACATGGAAGTGTTTCTTTCTAAATTGCATTACCTGTGAAATGTCATTAGTCTTTTAAAGATATTTACATCCTTTTTTTAAAATTATTTAGGAGACTTATTTCAACTAAGGAAAACCAGAATTTTATTACATTACAATTTTGTAACTTGTATTTTGGTTTTAATAGCATAATTTAAGAAAAACAATGTGTCTGAGTCCCCAGGCTAAACATAACTTGTTATTTCCATCTATTAGTTTGCTAATCAGTTGCATTAGCAGAAGATTCCCGATTATCTTTCCCAGATTACAAAGGAGTTTCATTTGTCGGTAAATGCCTTGTCTGCTGATTTCGATGTGAGTCTGAAATCACAGGCATACTTAACTCCGCCAGGTTTCCATTATTCCTTCAACAGTTCACTACTAAAACTTCTTTGTCAGATGAATACCTTCTAAATTATGGTACCCATAAACTCACCTACCTGTACACAGAGTTTCATGAAAAGGAAAGAATATTTTTTTTATTTAATGTGTAAATAATATGTGACCTTTATCCAAAAAGTTGGGGTAGGCCGTTCAAGTTCATAAAGGCTTAATGCAGCCACCTGGGTCTCTGGGGGGTGCAGAAAACAATGCTCTGTACACAATGTCCAGGAATCATCACATCTCCATCTCTTCACCTTAGGCAGTGGGTGGAACTGGACATCATTTTGAAGAATTCTTCTTTAAGTAAGAAAAGTTACCTTAAGAAAAGGCCCTCAGAACTTCCCCGGTTGATCCCTGACTAGAAAAAGAAAGGCTCTGCTTCAGAAAAGACTTGACCCAGATAGATTCCCTCGCATTCCACTTTGAACCTCCCAACCTTTGAAAGCCGAGGTTGTCACGTTTTTATCTTTGTTCATGTTAAGCCTCGGAATGACAGCCTGGCTCTGTGTTCTCCTCTCCCACTGCCCAAGCCGTAAGTGTCCACATTGACACCTACCGGTGACCACAGGCTGCAATTCTTTGTCGCCTTCTCCACGCCTCTGGCTTTCACTGGGATTAGCTCAGGGCCTTTGTTCCCCTTCAAAGCTGGAACATCACATCCCATGTTGTGGCTTTCCTGTCTCAGACCCCCAACGCTTTGCTCATAATTTACACACCAGGTAAATGTGCCTCCCTACAGAGCAGAGAGGGAGGGCAAAATCTCCACATGCCCAACATCAGAACCCCTGCACATCTGGTTTTCTTTCCTTCTCATTCATAATTTTCTATTTCTTATGGAGGAAAGATCGAACACACAAATGGAAATTTAAATCTTAGTTAGATCTCTGGAACCCAACACAAGACAACCCCTCCCTTAAAAAAAAAGAAAATCTCTTACAGTGGCTTCCGATTCTAAGGAGGGAACGCTCTGCAGAAGGTCATTTACTGGCCTTGGTCAAACTAAGAACATCTCTACAGTCTGGGGCAGCTGGAAAACTGTCTCAGGAAAACTTGACCGACACATGCTATTTTGGAGGCCGAGGTGCATCTGACCACCTGACTGACCTACTGTCCCTTCCGCCCCACCTCTCCTCCAGGTTACTGAAGAGGCCCCAGCGGGGGCCAGGCCTGGGAGTGCCCACTAACAGTGATGCACGGAGCTCCTGGGGGGTTATGTACAGTAAGTAAAACAAATTTCCCATCTCTTCATCTATCCGTGTTTTTAGTAAGGTTGTCAGGAACCAGGAAAGAAGAGTTTTTGGAGGAGCCATCGATAACCCAGAACAGCCCAAGGAACCACAGGAATGCTTCTGAGTAACGGGGCAGACCACTGGGCTGCGCGGAGCTGGACCACAGAAAGAGGGTCCTCGCCATCTTGGCCTAAGGCCTGCCTGCCTGCCTGGCAAGAGATACTCTCCCGATGACGTATCCTAACTCGAATACCGCACTGGAAGACAATGCAGAGTGCTCCGGCCGTGCACACCTCTCCAAGCCCTTAAGGAGACCACTCGCTGGTGCTGGGCAAGTGGGGCGCACAGACCTGAGGGACTGCCAAATCCATTCTGGTGCTTGCTGGGCTCAGCGGGGTACTCCGGTGCCTTGGGCTGGGAAGGACGGACTTCGGACTTCAATTAAAATTTTTGAGGCAATAAACTCTCGAATCCATCCTATCTCCCTATAACACAAGTCAAACTGCTTTGCTGCCTCGTTGCCTGTCCATTAATCCCCAAGAGGGAGCGCCCTAAAGCCTGGAAGGGGACTTAAAATTTTCTCTGAGAAGTTCTCTCGTATCTTACGTGGCACAGGACTTCTAGCCTAATCTGAAGAGCCGTAAACAATTCTTTAGTAAGTGGGGGAAATTCTTTGGAGTTTTGCTTCCTGGTAAGTTTCAAGATCAAGGTTCTTAAATCTGTTCTTTCTGGAATGTCAGGTACCATTTACTGAAAGGCCGATTTGCTTCTGCGTGTAATGTTCAATTTGATCACATTCCCTTAACTACAAGTTAGGCCCTGTCTGTCACCAGTTTCAGAATCCTAGGCTCTGGGTTACAGCTTTCTGAAGTTATTTATTAAGTCTCAAGAAATATATTTGTGGTAGCTGTCACATGAAATTGTGATATTCCAGTGCAAAAGAAAGCTGGAGAGGCGATTTATTTGTGCGTAAAAGGCACGGATTTAATTGGAGAGAGACGTGTTATTTTCAACGCAAGTACATGGGGTGGCATGGCGCCCTGGAGCATTATTCGAGCTTCATCTACTAGGCACTATATGCCACCGTCTCTAAAGGAGTGTTGCCCTAGAAACTTGTTTTAAATCTGCTGCTATATATCAACACCTTGTTTTAGCAGTCCTTGGCTGAATTACAGTTACACAGTTTGGCGCTTCTTTCAAATTTCCTCCCATCAGTTTGGCTAAAGAAAGGAATTTTTCTCCTTTAGAAATGAATTGGCTTAATTAGTAAGTAGATTAATGGCAATTGCTGGTGAGTTGGTTTCCAGCAGAGTTTCACCAGAGAGGGTTAATCGGAGTCAGGTCTGGAATCTTTCCCAGAACTGGCTGCCAGCCATTTCCACCAACCAATCAGCCCTACAAGAAATGGAGGAAATGAAATAGAATTTATATTCTCTGTGCTATTATCTTGGACGGAAATTCCTTGGAAGTAGCCGCCTGGTTGAGTTCAGGGCAGACTGTTTCGTTTCAAAAATTTCACACAAACTTTGAAAGGTTTCACCTTCAAGATTTCTCTGGGTACGGAAGCAGAATTTCAAATGGTAGGACTAGTGTCTCTACCAAACACGGAGGGTGCATTGGAACCGCCTGAGGCTGTCAAATTCAGGTTCGGAGAAGTTGCAAAAACCTCCCATGCCCCTCCCTAGATCTGTTATCTACCAGAAGCCATTAAAAAGTTTAGCTGTAGGTTTTGCAGCCTTTCACTTATTTTTTCCATAGTGATAAAAATGCATTCATAGTTTAACTTGCAGCTGCGTTAGCCTTGCAAAAAAAAAAAAAAAAATCCCTGCTGAGAAATGCATATAATAGGAAAAACAGATCGGCTGGACAGCAGTGTAATTAATGCCAGAAAGGGCTGAGGCCGGTTTCATAGTTTGTCTTTTGAGGATATCAAGACGAGACCTGGTGAAAAATGACGCATGCTTTAGCATTTCAGAAAGCTGGCAACTGGCAGTGCTTTTCCTTTTTTCTTTGACTTTCTGCCTCTGAACAAAGAGGTCGGCAGAACTAGCTAGGTTGTAATGAGTTCTATGTCCCTAGCACATTAAGTGCATCATGGAAACATATTGTATCGAAATAGTTTGGAGGAGAATACCGGGGATGAAAGAGAATGGGTGCTTTGATCAGCTCCCTGGGGTCCTGAGCACGCACAGACTGACTTGCAAGGAGTTATTCAGCTCCAGCTAGACACACTTACAACACCATTCAAAGGAATTTGCATATCTGTAATTTATCACATTGGTCCAGAACATTTTTGCAAGGTAAATAAAAGTTGACTGAATTAAAAAAAATCAATCATCGCAGATATAGAGGAAACTGTGAAGCCGGTCTTTCCATTAAAAACATAAATAGATATGTCCAAAAAATACGACAATTTAGAGGCTGACCTTATTCAAAAGTGCCCTTAGAGCAACAGGTTATGCACTGACAAAGACAAGAGTGGCCACAATTTCTTTGTACTTCTACTTTAGGGGATTGTATTTGCATCTTCCCACTGGAATAAAGGCAGAAAGTTGAATGAGATGCGTGTGGCTATAACCAGCCCGCGACATGCAGAGAAAAATTAGTACACACTTTGAGGAGATGTGAAAGATGGCTTAATCTCCTTGGCATCTGCGAATGCTAAGGTTAAATCTCATTTCTTCTGTGGATTTCATTGCCAAGCCCCGGTTGCTGAATATAGAAGCTCAAGAGGATGAAATGTCCCCGCACCCGGTCAATAGGAAAACCTGCTTTCAAATGCCCCATGAGAACAAGTGAAAATTCAACAGGCAGGCATTGTTCAGAGGTTTTAAACAACCCAGTTAAACAGCAAACAAGAATCTTCAACTTGACCTTGGAAAAGGCTGTGTGCTTGCAGATAATCTATCAAACAATTCTGGATGACAATGATATATTTCAAAGTATTGTCAGATGAAAAGATTGATAAATTTGCTGCTGCAAAGAGAGAACTTTGGAAACGGGCAATTTAGTGCACTGCCTCTGCTGCCTTCTTCTCTGTCCTTGCCGCCATCCCCACCCCTCCACCCCTGGCCTTGGGGCCAGCTCAGTAGAAGAGGGCCAGTAAATCAGCACTGTAATATTTCTTAAGGGGCACGGAAAAGCTGTGAACAGTACTTCTCATATTAAACGCAATATTTCTTTGCTTTCGTGGGGAACAAAAGTCATAGCAAGACGTCTTTATGGCTAATTCAGTCAAAGGCACATCTCGGTTCCCCCCGCAGAAAGGTCAGTGTCGTTGTGTTTGGTCCACCGAGGGGGTGTTTTCACATTGAAAACTGAGCCAGCTGTCCCTGTCATACCCTCGCCATTGGGGAGCGCGCCCTAGCCATGGTTATTAGGCACACTCTACACCTGCAAAATATACCGATTTCCAAGACTTTTCAAGACCCCCTCCCTGTTCTCATGCCCCCTCCTCTTCCGTCTACTAAACTTTGACAACACAATTCAAGCCCTGGATGAAAGCCCCACACGAAAGGGGAGAGCTGGGGAGGGGGCAGCTCAGCTAGAGTCTCATGGTGTCTATTGAGCAGCCATCAAAGAAATGAGGCGTCAAGTATGTTTTCAAAAGTAAGGAAAAACTTCCAGATAATTGCTTGGAGGCATCATGCATTTGCTACTGCCACAAATGCAAATTGCTGAACCCTAATATTTAGTTTTATGCACGAGTGTTAGGTGTAGGGTTGTAGCCAGGTTGTAGTCCTTGAGTTAGAAGTGGCTCTCTTAAATTTTTCTTTGAATGTAGCATGTCAGATTATTTTTTTCTGAGTTGTCCCAATGTGAGTCCACATCTCTTTTTAAAAATACAAATACCAATACCAACACACTATTGTTATCCACTTCACAACGCTTGCCTGACTGGATTTCATAATAAAACTTCTGGAAACATCCACTAGCTAGCCTCATCACCAATGCAGTTGCAAAGGCTTGCATCCGAAGATAGGTAACTAGCTAGCTGTCTGGGGGGACGCTCAGCCCGAAAGGAGCTAAAGGGGATCCTGTGCAATCGCTGAAAAGAAATTGTAAAACTAGAAATAATTCAGAAAAAAAAATCACTTTAGAAGAAGTAATGCCCCAAGTGCCATTTCCTCGAAGACAGAAATGCAAAAGTAACTGGCTTTCTCTAGGAGCACTTGGGGATGAGGGTGGGAGACTAACGATTCCTATCCGGCTGCGAGGGAGGGGGTGTACGAGAAGGAGAAACAAGAGGTCTTCATTTGGCCGCAGTGCGTCTAATCCTGATCTTTCTCTAGTCCTTCCGCCCAAATTGCAAACAGCTACATGAGAAGTCCCAGAAGGAGGCAAAGTGCGGGAGTGCCCAGGACGCCTTGGGTTCCCGGGACACGGGCAGGGGTGAAGCGCACATTGCCGCCACAGGAGGAGGAGAGGCATGCCTCTCACTAGTAGGGGACCCTAAACTCTTTTCTGGCGCCTGGGGGCCTCCGCATAGCCCACTGCCAGCGAGCAAAGTGCCCGCGCCTCTCCAAAGCGACGTCAGCGCAACATGTTGTTTGGAACAGGTGCCTATCATCCAGGGAAGGGGTTGGCGTGAGGCTGCGGGGATCAGTCAAGAGCCAAGATCCCCCCAGAGAAGCTAGGGTAGATTCCCCAGGGGCCCGAAAGTAGGGACGGGCTGGAAACCCACGCCCCTGCCATTGCGGCGGCTAGCGCTGGCACCTAGGCCCAGAGGCAAAACCAGCTCGCCACAGCCTGCGCCCCCGGGCCGTGGGGCCCTCTACAGGAGGCCGCCCGAGGGCTTCCCGCCCGGCCAGGGGGCGTAGTTGCCCCGGGCCTCTCCAAAGGAAGCCTTGGGTCCCATCTCCTGCCCTGGTTCAGGCCGTTTCCCCTCCTCTGTGTTCGCCGCTTCCTGGAGCCCCTCTTGGAGACTTCCATGCGCAAAGATAGCAGAACTGCGGAGAGCCCGACGCCGGGCAGCCACTTCCAGCCTCTAGGGAAGACTGACAGCGCCCGAGCCCCGACTGCCCAGGGAGTAGCAGCTAGGCGGGCCTCTGGGGATACTCGTCCGACTCCACCCCGGCGCTCCGGAACCCTGGGAACGCGGAGCAGCGGGCGGGGCGCATGCGCGCCTCCGGCCAGGGTCCCTCCCCAGCCTGCCGAGTT
>NW_011888877.1:5016868-5019368 GCF_000151845.1 Pteropus vampyrus | reverse complement strand
AGCTCACCAGGAGAGTTCATAAAATGCACCCAGTTCTGGTTTGCAGCTTCTTTATTATGCTAAATGGACAAGGGCAGCCGGGGAAGACTTTAAACTCTTTGCCCTGGTGGTCCCAGGCTGGGTTGCAACACACGGGTAGATGGTTGTTCAGGAAAAGAGGACTGAGCAAAGGGCCCTTCATAGCCATCCGAGATAATTGATAAATATCAATTATTATCATATGCATTTGTTTTTTAAGTTGGAAGAAAAGCGTTGACTTAGAAGGACCCCTGAATCATCCAGTCACTCAGACTGCCCCCACAGTGATCCTTCCAGGGCCAAGCCGCTGTGTTTACTCTCCAGAGATGCCCCAGGCCAGAGGCTCCTCAGCCTGGCGCTGCCACAAGAAGAGTCAGTCGCTCCTGCACTGAGCGCAGCTCAGGCCTCTCGGACGCCAAAGGAGACTCTGAAATGATACGTTTGTTCTGCTTTTACTGCCGCATTTTTTTTTTTTTTAAGAATTGCTACACTAGAATGAATGGATTATGAGTAAGTAAAAAGAAGCTGTCAGTCTCTTTGAAGGTTGTGTTTAAAGGGACTTGCCAAGTCAGGATGAAAGAGTGACAAGATAGAGACCCTGGTGTTTTACAGGCTCAGCCCAGCTCTTCCGCTTCATCTGCACCGCACTAAAGGATGTGTTGAAGCATTGAATCACACAAAAAAAGTGGCACGCAAAATAAAAGGTGCCACATCACAATGATGGTAGTGTTTTAACTGCGGAGTACCACATTACCCAATCCAGTTGAAACGCGGGTCTACACAGACCAAGGAAACAGTACCATACTTACATAACTTATAATTAAGTAGAAGTCGGCCTAACATTTGACTTTCTAATGAGTGTAATGAGATTACATGCCTGATAGAAGCATTTGTGCAAAAGCAACTTTCGTGTTTAATGAGGCCCTAATACAGGACAAAATCGAATTATTTTCTCTCGTTCCCAAATTCTGTCCCCAGTGTGAAATCCCATCTTTTAGGAGGAGGGTCGGGAGAGGCAGCGAAGGCTGAAAGGGATGAGAGGGTCCACAGCCGAGGGTCCACAGCCAAGGGCCCCCTGGGAGCTTCGCAACCCAGAATCTCCGAGCGTCTGGCTGGGCCGCGCTGCGGGATCGGGCTTGCGGCCTCGCTTTAATTGCTCTTGGACGACGTCCATGGCACCCGCGGCGCGCGGGGAACCCCTCGATGGGTCTGAAATTAGGTTAAAGCAATTAGCATGCTGCCGACATATTGTCCTATGGCGGAGCCGTGGGTACTGGGAGATTCCTGAATGTACCGTGGAGAACCAGGCCAGGGCTGGTGAAGGACTGTCACCTTGCCTGGCTCCAGCCTGCGCCGCGCGGGGGCGGCTGGTCAGCGGGAAGGTGCGCGCCTCCCGCGCGCGGCCCCGCTCCGCGCCTCCCCGCCAAGCCTGTGCGCGCCAGGCCTGGGTCAGCTGCCGCAAGCCCGAGCTCTGGCCCACAGCGGAAGGCACGGCGACAGCCGGGGAAGCGCGGGTTTCCAGGGCTTTATGGCTGAGCGACCCCAGCCGCGCCCTCGAGCCCCTCGCGGTCGCTAGGGGGCGGCCCTGCGCCCTCCGCTCGAGGCTCGTCTCCCCGCCTGCTTGCCAAGGAAGACGAGATGCTGTCCGAGCAAAACGCAAACATTTTCAGAAATAACTTAGCTGCAGAAGTGGCTGAAGGAAAGGGCATGCTCCTTCTTCTTTACCTAAAAGCCCCTGGATTTTGTTTGGAGGCATCTGAGGGGTCTCTTGGCCTCGGCACCCATAGTCCTTTGCTCTGTCTCCTTTAAGAGACTACATCTGAGTTCCATGTACCTAATGCTGTAGCTGCAGAAGGGATGGGCCAGAGGGCAGCGCAAGGGCAACCTTTTCTCCACAGACCATGTAAGCAGAAAGACATTTCCCTTGGCCAGGCCCGAAACTAGTCCCCTGTTCCCATTTCACACAGCGCATTCACTTCATACACTATGATTAGGCAGGGTAGGGGTGACTTTGGGTAAGGCAAAGATCTTCTCCGAACCTCAGCTTTTCCTCTCAAAAATAGGAATAATAAACATACCATGACCCACTTTACCTCATAGCGTGTTTTGAAGCTAGCATAAAAATACAGACAAAAGTCACCATTTAGGGCAGGCGATGCAGATACAGGGCACTCACGAGGCCTAACCCTAATGCGCTCCCTTTCAGTTAAATCTTACGAAAATGTGGTTTCTTACAGGATAGCTATGTGTTGAGTTTCTAGTTCAGTTATAGTTTACGAAGTAAGTTAATTCTTTTTAAAGATATAGCTACCTTCCTTAAGTATTAAACACATAACTTTTAGAAAAAGGCGTAAATAGCATTTATTAACATCGCTTAGAAATAAACCACATCTGGCAATAAATTAGCACGAACTTTTCTGGCCAGAGTTCTGCCAAAGGTGCTGGGGACAACCATAGGCTATTGCATATTTTTAGAAAATCA
>NW_011888877.1:5010894-5013248 GCF_000151845.1 Pteropus vampyrus | reverse complement strand
TGGGTCGATTTGACAACTCGGAAGAATGACAAATGACCAGATTTCAACACCTTATCTAACATATGAGTAACCATTCAGTGAAGAAAAGATTGGATCCCAGGCTACAAAGGCTTTCTTCGAGAGGCTGAGAGGCCTTCTCTAATAGATCTAGGTGGCTCTTGAGAAAGTGTGTTTGAGTCATGGATATGTGGAGGGGGCGGGGGGGCTGGGGGACATGGCAGTCAGAGAATAGAGAATGTGTATATGAATGTCTTTTTATCCAGTGTGATTTAAATAGTCAGCTTCCAATGAGAATCATCTTACATATGCTTGATGAGTTTGTGGACGAGTACAGAAATGTGCCTTGGGCAACCAGGTGAGCTAATGAGAAGTCCATCGCTGGTGAAAAACCTTACTGTCCTGTGAGGCTGAGCAGAGCTAGCATGGAGGTTCTGGGCAGCTCCTGGGGCTGCATGGATGAGCATGGGGTAGGAGGAAAGAGAAGATACTCACTTATTCCAGATAGTACCCTGCTTCCCCTTTCCCTCCCCACCTCCACCATTTTTTTCCTTGGAAGATTGCTGGCTATCTGCAGACTGGTCCCATTGGGAAGTGAGAGGTAGGCCCGCGGATACTGGGATACTGGTATGGGCGAGCACACGTGCGCATGCACGCAAACACATACGCTGTCCTTAAGTAAGACAAGATCGTTCTTTTCTCTAATAAAAAGAAAGACTTCGCTAATGAAGGAAATTTTCTCTGGGTCACTGAAGGTCAGATGGCTGCCTTCTACCTCTTGAAGCAATAGGTTGGTTGAGAAGACGGCCGGGCTTGCCAGGCTAGAGGCCCCAGTTCTCATTTCCGGTACCACCCTCCTCACTCCCTGGATTTTCTGGGCAGCGGGGGACATGGAGAGGGATGAGATCAAAATGTTCCAGGTACTTCATGAAGAGTGAGACAGAGTGGTAAGTCTCTCCACCCTCTGTCCTCAGACCTTATGAGGAACCCCTGCTTCACTATAAAATAATATCAGTCATCCCTTAGGTAGGCAGTGGCAGGGACACTGTTCTTTTTAGTGCCAAATCTTGGTGAGGCCTTGAGATTTTTTTAAAGTCTTTTGAAAAGGGCTTAGTGCCACCTTGTCGTCCTGCGCCCAATAGACTCCTAGCCTCACGCCATCTTCCAGGTGCCGGTCTCAGGGGAACTGGCAAGCGCCTTGTGCTCCTCGTCCTCGCCCTCTGTCTCTCTCTTTTTTTCTTTCTCTTTCCCGCCCCTCTGTTCTTCTCCCTCCCTACCCATTCCCTCCCAGTCATCTCAAGGACTGAATTCCTGTTCATTTGTTTCTCCTCATACATTTTGAAAGTCTTTTCTCAGCTCCCAGGGACAATGACTGGAGGGCTGGAGCCCAGGTCCTTGGCTCTTTCTCAGAATGAATTTCGGGCAGAGAGCACTATCAAGAGTGAAGGCTCCCCATCCTTCAGCTTCCCCTTCCTACCTCCTGTCCCTCCGTTCCATTCAGTGGACTCATACAACATGAGTCCCCCCTGCTGGAGCCTAAACTCCACAGAAACCGGGTACCCCCACAGCATCCCACTCTTCACTTAGTGCTTGCAAGCAGGTACTTGTGGATTTGCCTCATTGTCTGTCTCCCAGCTTGAAAATGGGTTCATGTTAATTCCTCCTGACCCAAATTGTCCCCTTCCCCACTCCCAAGCACAGAGATGATGTCAGGTGGCTGGTTTGTCCTCTCTTGTGTCTGTTTCCCTTTCTTTACTACTCCCCCTTGCTCCCCTATTCGTGAAACCTTTCTCCTCCCCACCTGAGCGCCCTCATCAAACCACCCTTTATCCCTATACTTGTAGGAAAGGATTTGAAAAATGGAGTCATGGGTTAATGCTAAAGGTCTCTGACGTCCAGAGAGGTTCAGCGACTTCCCTAAGGCCACACAGCAGGTTATGTCAGTCCCTATTCACCTCAGCCCAGTGTTGGTTCCACTGGCTGCTGAGAGCGGATGCCATCCCTGCTTCCACTCACTCATAAAAAGTGCAATTACACTGATGTGCAGTGTAGTCAGTATGGCCCCTGTTGTAGACTGGCCTCGCTTACCAAGGACCACCTTCCTAGCCTCCAGCTCAGACTCTCCAGAATCCTGCCTGCACATCCTGAGGTGCTGAGGAAGGGAGTCACTGAATGGCGCAATTCCCAGCATGAGACAAGGCATGCAAAATTAAATGTGAAATCATGGGACTTTCTCTGGCCCCAAAGTCACACTATGTAGATTATGGGTGATTTTTCCAGTTAGAATGTCCACTGTGATCATGTGACATTTTATTCCATCCTGGAAATGACTGGCCTAGAAGATACTGAACTCCTTG
>NW_011888877.1:5009339-5010844 GCF_000151845.1 Pteropus vampyrus | reverse complement strand
CCGAGGGCTGCGGGGCGAGCGCGTGCGGGGCAGCGGAGGGCGCGGGCTGCAGCAGCAGGCACGCCCCGTCGCGGTAGCAGTACTCGTGCAGCTGGTGGCTGAGGAACTCCACCTCGGCCCGCTCGTCCGCCAGCAGCTCATCGCCGTCCTCTAGAGGGTCCCTCGAAGACTGGTCGGTGAAGAAGTCCTCCTCGTCAAAGTACGGTGACGGGAAGGCATCCAGGCCCCCGGGGAAGTGCTCTAGCAGCACGGCGTCCATGCTTTGCGCCGCCGCGGGCCCGAGGGGGGAAACTGATGAGCTGAGGCCGTTCTCTGGAAGTTTGATGTTGCAGTTCTCGCTTGTCTAGCAACCTCCTCCCTCCGACTCTCCCGGGTCCTGTGCGGGAGGCAGTGGGGACGGCCCGCCCGCTTCCCGCCCCCCGACCTCCCTGGAGTGCCCGCGGCCGTTGCGCGCTGCCGGCGCCCGCGCAGCGCTGGGGAGGGCTGTGGCCGACTTGCTGCAGCTGAGGGCCGGCACGCGAGGATTCTTATAACTACATCCACAGGCGCGTGCCAGGGACCTGCGGCGCCAGCCAATCACCGCGTGCGGGGTGCCGGCGGGGAGGAGGCACGGGGGCCCGGCCGGCAGCGCGGGGGCCGGGGAGGCTCTCAGCGGTGGGAGCTCCGGGGGCAGAGAGGAGGCGGGGCCGGCGCGGCCCCGGGCTCCTCCTGCTCCTCCCCGCCTGTTCTTCAGGCGAGTACCTGCCCGGCACGCGGCTCCAAGGGCACCTGCGGCCCGCTGCGCTTGCGGGCTTCCCACCGCGTACTGCGCTGAACTCGGCCTTCGCGTCCCGGAGGGCTGGTGCGGCAGTGCGCGGCGTCATCGCGCACCCATGAAAGGTCCGAGGGGTACGTCCCAGCTGGCCAGACGGCGTTAGCGAATGACCTGCGGAGCTCGGGCGCAGAAACTGCCAGCAGCCTGGGCCGTCGGGTTGGTGCATTTCGCCATCCCCATATTCGGGGTGTGAGCAGGCCTCTGGCCTGGGTTCAGTTCAGGGCGTCTATGTATCTCATCCCCGGACCTTTCGAGGACTCTTGTAAAGTTGGCACAGTGCGCGGGTGGGATTGGAAGGCGACGTGGTCTAGTTCCCAAGGCGTTCCAGACGCTGCGCTGGGATAGCCTGACTCCCGTGCGGGTGCGGGCGCGGGTGCGGGTGCGGGCGCGGGTGCGGGTGCGGGTCTCGCCTCCCCTCTTTTACTAAACCTCCCAGACAAAGAAATGGGGACACAGGAGGGACTGCCTCGGAGGGCAACTCAGTGGGAGCACGTTTCTTCGCAGAGCAAATCGAGACCCTAGGGGTTTCACAGCAATAAAACCTAATACAAAAGGAGTCAATTGAATTGTCTGCTCCGAAGCAGTCGGAGGGAGGGCGTAGACATTAAAGGGCAGAGCGTGACCGGTTTCAAAGCTTGAGTCGCTCACCTGACTCGCCACCGGGACTATCCTTGAATTTTTTTTTTTTTTT
>NW_011888877.1:4990632-5004409 GCF_000151845.1 Pteropus vampyrus | reverse complement strand
GTCAGCATTGTTTTCTGAACACCCACCTCCTTCCTTCTCGCCTTTTTAACATTTCCCATTGTTAAACATTAATCCTTTGGGGGAGAAACACTGAGATACCGATGTAATTATCCAAATAAGTGGTTTCTGTCATGCCAAGGTTTATCTGGTGAATAGCAAAGCTTCTGAGCTTTGTCCTTCAATCTTGTTATTCTAAAAGGTGTTTGACCTTTGGTAATATAAACACTGAAACTCATTATTACGAGACTTCTGAGTCTTGGCCTTCGTAGTGAGCAATGAAATGGAAAAAAAAAAAAGAATTTAATAGAATCAGGAATTTTGAGCTTTTTGCTATTTGTTTCTTTTCAAAGCCATAGGTGTTTTGTGGCTTCATGTCTATCTATAGCGCCTTAAGTGAATTTTGGTACATCCATATAATGGGAGATTCATCAGCCATAAAAAAGAATGAGAATGCTTTTGATGTAGTGATGTGAAAGATACATCATTAAGCAAAAGAAGCAAGAGTGGCTAGTACGCTTTCACTGCATTTTATTTTATTTTTTAAATTACAGTTGGCATATAATATCATATTAGTTTCAAGTGTACAATATAGTGATTAGACATTTATGTAAGTTACGAAGTGATCACCCCAATAAATCTAGTACCCATCTGACACCTTACATGGTTATTACAATATTATTGACTATATTCCCTATCCAGTGGTCCCCAACCTTTTTGACACCAGGGACCGGTGCTCCTATGAGAATATAATGCCTGATGATCTGAGGTGGAGCTGAGGCGGTGATGCTAGCGCTGGGGAGCAGCTGCAAATACAGATAAAGCTTCGCTCGCTTGCCCACCACTCACCACCTGCTATATGGCCTGGTTCCTAATAGGCCATGGACCGGTACCAGTCCGTAGCCCGGGAGTTGGAGACTCCAGCCCTATGCTATACTTTACATCCCCATGACTATTTTGTAACTACCGATTTGTACTTTTTAATCCCTTCCCTTTTTCACCTACACCCCACTTCCTCTCATCTGGCAACCATCAAAATGTCCTCTGTATCTATGACTCTTTCTGTTTGTTTGTTGTTTTGTTCTTTAGATTCCACATATAAGTGAAATCATATGGCATTTGTCTTTCTCTGTCGGACTTACTCCACTCAGCACAATACCCTCTAGGTCCATCCATGTTGTCGCAGGTAGCAAGATTTCATTCTTTTTTATGGCTGAGTAATATTCCATTGTATATATGAAACGCTTCTTTTTTATCCACTCATCCATGATTGGAAATCCAGTTTGTCTTCATATCTTAACTATTGTAAATAATGCTGCAATGAACATATGGTTTCACTGAACATATGGTTTCACACATCCATTCGAAGTAGTGTTTTGGGTTTCTTCGGATAAATACTCAGAAGTGGGATTACTGGGTCCTTCCTTGCCTCTTGTTATAGCTATTGTCTTAAAGTCTGTTTTATCTTGTATGAGCATTGCCACACCTTTTGTTTGTTTGTGTCCATTTTCATGAAGCATCTTTTTCCATCTCTTTACTTTCAGTCTGTGTGTGTCTTTCTATCTGAAGTGAGGATTTTGCAGGCAGCGTGAGTAAAGGTCTTGTTTTCTTATTCATTCAGCTACCCTATCTTTTGATTGGAGCACTTAATCCATTTACATCTAAAGTAATTGTTGATAAATATGTAGCTATTGCCATTTTATTATTCATATATATATTTTTTATCTTCTTCTTAAAGAAGCCCCTCTAACATTTTCTGTAATACTGGTTTGTTGTTAAAGAACTCCTTTAGCTTTTCCTTGTCTAGGAGAAGCTCTTTATCTGTCCTTTGAGTCTAAATGATAGTTTTGCTGGGTAGAGTAATCTTGGTTGTAGGTCCTTGCTTTGCATCACTTTGAATATTTCATGTCAATCTCTTTTGTTGAGAAATCAGCTGCCAGTCTTATGGCAGCTCCCTTGTAGACAACTCTTGCTGCTTTTAAATTTCTCTTTTTGTCTTTAACCTTTGGCATTTTAATTATGATGTGTCTTGGTCCTTGGGTTCATCTTCTTTGGGACGCTCTGCTCTTCCTAGGCTTGTATGTCTATTTCCTTTGCCAGTTTAGAGAAGTTTTCTGTCATTATTTCTTCAAGCAGGTTTTCAATTCCTTGCTCTCTCTTCTCCTTTTGGTACACCGATGATGCGAATGTTGGTATGCTTGATGTTATCCCAGAGGCCCTTTAAACAATCCTCATTTTTTTGGATTCTTTTTTCTTGTTGCTGTTCTGATTGGGTGTTTTCTGCTACCTTATCTTCTAAATCACTGATTCAATTCTCTGCTTCATCTAATCTACTGTTATTCTTCATTTCTGACTAGTTCTTTTCTCTGTTTTCCATCTTTTTGTTAAAGTTCTCACTTAGTGTCATTTACTCTTCTCTTAAGTTCATAGAACAACCTTAAAACCAGTATTTTGAACTCCGAATCTAGTGGATTGCTTCTCTCCATTTTGTTTAGTTCTTTTTTGGAGCTTTGTTCTGTTCTTTCATTTCGGACATGTTTCTTTGTCTCCTCAATTTGGCTGCCTCCCTGTGTTTGTTTTTATTTATTAGGTAGGGCTTCTACGTTTCCCAGTCTTAGGTCAGTGGCCTTATGTAGTAAGTGTCCTGTGGGGCCCAGTGGCACAGTCTCCCTGGTCACCTGAGCTAGGTACTCCAGGTGTATCCCTTTGTATGGGTTGTATGTTTCCTTCTATTGTAGTTGAGCCTTGTTCGCTGTTTGCACATCAATGGGAGGGATTGACCTTGGGCTGATTGGTTGTGAGGACTGGCCATAACTACCGTGGAGGAGCTGTTGTGCAAGGGCTGACCCTACGGAGACTGCCCAGCATGCCCTTTGGGTGTGTTGTCCTCAGATGCGGCCCCCAGTGTTACTCCAGATTGTCTGAAGCTGGCCACTGGCATGCCAGCCCAGGGTCTCCTGGGATGGCCCTGTCTCAGGCCAAGTTCCTCTGTAGGCTATCCCCTGCTCGGGACCACCTGTCATGAGCCACCAAGGAATCCACAGATGGCTGCCACTCACGCTGGACTTTGAAGTACCTTGAGAGGCCAAGCCATAAACTGAAGCTGGCTGCCACTAGTGTCAGGCTTGGGGCTGCTAAGCTAGAGGTATGGGGCATGTTGAGGCCAGATGCTGCTTGTTTGGGTTTAGTAAACCTTTTAGAGATTTTAAGAAAGTTCACAGCATGAGCCAAGATAGGCCGTTTGTGTGGAAAAGCCACAGGAGGCAGCTTGGGTGGGCCCAAATGTTGGATGCGGAAGGGTCTCAGGGAATCACCAGGGCAGAGTGAAAGGTGTCAGCCAAGTTGATGGAAACTGAGATATGGCAGCTGCCTGCATCCACACACAGGGAGCAGGGAGAGCTCAACAAAGGAACAATGGCTTTTGCCCCATTTTGTCTAGGAGAAAGCTGCCCCTCCATCCCTTGTCCTGAAGCCAGACAACTCGGTTCCTCCCTGTATGTCCCTAATGCCTTTCAAGCTGCCACTCCAGCTCTGGAACCCAGAGCAAGTGAGTCCGTCAGTGAGTAAGGCTGCTCGTGAACCCTTTAAGATGAATGCTTGGGACTCCCACAACCCTCGGTCTCACTCAGCCACAATCTCTGCAGGTTTTCACAGACAGAAGTTGTGGGGACTTCACTTCCTGGCACTGGAACCCTAGGCTGGGGAGCCTGATGTGGGGCCAGGACCCCTCGCTCTTTTGCAGCTGAGACATCCCTTTGAATTTTTAACCTCCACACACGGGTGTGGGATCAGCTCATTCTTCGTCTCTGCCCCTCTGACCAATCTCAAAGTGGCCTCTTCTGTGTGTCCCTAGTTGTAAAACTTCTGTTCAGCTAGACTTCAGGCGATTCTCAATGATGGTTGTTCTGTAGTTTAGTTGTAATTTTGATGTGGTCATGAGTGGAGGCAAGCGTAGGTTTACCTACTCCACCATCTTGACTGGAAATCCCACTTGCATTTTAAAAAAGAAGATAGTAAATATACGTGAGTATTTTTGTTTGTGCAGGTGTCAAATATTTCCAAGTAGATACACAAATAAGTGATGACATTAGTTGCATTGAAAAAGGAGATAAATGGCAAATGGATAGAATGTTTTATTGTATACTCTTTTAAATCTTTTGATTCTGAGATACGGTATCCCTCCCAACCACAGGGCATAAATTCTGAGACTCCCAGTGGCTGCCTGAAACTGGGGACAGTACCGAACCTTATATACTATGTTTTTCCTATATATACATACTTTTGCTAAAGTTTAACTTATAAAATAGGCACAGTAAGAGATTAACAACAATAACTAGTAATAAAAATAGGACCGTTATAACAATATGCTGTAATAAAACATATGTGAACGTGGTCTCTCAAAATATCTTCTCGTCTGTACTCATCTTTTCACTTAAAGAAAGCACCTTTTGGCTTCTTTTTGGCATATCTGAATTGTCAGCATCACTATTTTTGTGCTTTGGGGCCATTGTTAAGTAAAATAGGGTGACTTGAACACAAGCACTGTGATACCTCGACAATCCATCTGATAACTGAGAGGGCTACTAAGTGACTAACAGGTGGGTAGCAGATACAGGGTGGAGATACTAGACAAAGAGACAATTCACATCCCGAGTGGGGCAGAGTGGGATGGCTCGAGATTTCACCAAGCTACTAGGAACAGAGCACCATTTAAAACTTTTGATTTGATTGCTTCCGGAATTTTTTCATTTAACATTTTTGGACTATGGGTAACTGAGACCCTAGAGAGTGAAACCACGAATGCGGGGAGGGGAAACTATTGTATGTGAACATGTATGGAGAATGTTTAAAAAATTAGCGAACTTATTTTAAAGAAAAATTTGGAGTTTATGGTCTCTTCATATAAGCTTTGCAGAGCTCTCCAGACACCCTGGGTATTAGCTTGTGCCATCTTCAAAAACAGTAAGAACCCCCCTGGGAGACGGGCCCAGTGAAGGTTGGCAGGGGCAGCCAAGCATAGGGTGCCCTGCACATAGGGTGCCCTGCACATAGGTCAGGTCCCGAGTGAGCCTCTTCTGCAACTGTCTAAGTCACACATGCAGTGCAGTGTGATGAGACGGCACTGGGTGCAACGTTATCCCCTGCATGAAATCGATATCAAACAAAATTTAGAGAGATTTGGTAATATAAAGGAAATTAAAAATTACTAAATACTCACTAAAACCATCACATTGTCCATAGTCCCACAGCATACAGATGACTATTGCCAACAATTTGGTCTCCATTTCTTCCATGTATTTCTAGTTTTGCATCTTGTATTTTTCCCTTGACCGAATCTCATCGTAATTTCCCCATATCTTTACTGATAGGCTTTAATGATGCCTGATGGTTTGCTGTATGACAGTCAGATAATTTCATTCTCACTTGGGCATCACCCCCGCAAACTCGCAGTTCAGCATCTCTTAGAACCCCTTTGTAAGCTTTCAGTTGCCTAACTGTATTCCTTGCTTGGCAGGCCATGATTTTGATTTCCTCAGCATTTTTCTACCTTAGTTCAATAATACTTTAGCTTTCACTCATATCAGTGATCTTGAAGGTGTTGGGGTATGGCAGTGACATTTTCATTGTTGTTCCCTTTAAATCCTATCTAGAGCAAAAAGTCATCCTTAGCTGGGTTAACCTGTGCTTGAAGAAGCTGATGCCTGACCACGACTGGTTCAGGCAGGAAGGTGGCTAATATTAGTCGAGAAATATCAGTTATTTGGAAAAGCTGCCTAAAAGTCTGGGGGTACAATTTCCATGCTTGTGCATTTCAAGAAATAAGCACTCTGCACGTGCCCCATCATGCCTTGGGTTTTGCCACCATTAAGACCTCACTGGAGGTTTGAGCCTATTTTTGTCACATGGAAAGTAACACCCCACTTTTCACTTCAGTCCCCAGGCATCCAACCAAAGAAGCTGGTAGCACAGAGCTATGAGTATGGGCCCTGGAGCCCGATGGCCTCGAGCCCAGTGGCTCTGCCACTCACGAGTTGTTTGGGCAAGTTACCTAATCTATCTCTGCCTCCATTTCTGCATATGCAAAAAAGAAATTATAATAATATTACCTCACTAGGTTATGGTGAAGATTCAGTGAGTTAACAAATATAAACACATATATAGTGCCAGGCACACAGTACTAGGTTCTTGATAAGTTATTTAGCAATAGTAGGTGCTCAGTAAACATCGGTGGAATGGATGAGTGAATATCATCAGTGTGAGTGAGAGATCCGTTAATCAAGTCAGAGTCATTCTTCTTGGCTTCCCCCACCCCTACCCCATCTTCTAGATTTATAGTGGACGAATATTAATAAATATATCAACAAATACTGAATTTGACTCACCATTGACACTAGACGATGCAAAGCTCATCTGTTCAGCTGTTCTCACATCTCATGGAGGCAGATGGGATTTGGCCTGGTTACAATCTGTAGCAAATGCTCACGGCTATAAAGTGGGAGCTAGAAAATGAGTCATTACAGTGTAGCCCAAAGAGAAAAGGCTGTGAAGGGGCAGAGCAAGACCACAGTGCTCAATGGGGGCGTTCACACAAGCCAGTCTCCCCTGGTTCCCCTCTGCGAAGTCCCTCTGAGACACGGGTAAGACCCGCAGCGAGGTCTGAGTGCAGGGGCTGAGTGACATCCGGCTTTCCCCGTCTCTCCTCCATTCTCACTGGCCCTGCTGAGAAGTCAGAGATCTTCCCTCACCTGGAAGGAAAAATAAGCCGGATCTCTTATATGATACAGTCACTCCACCATCTGCTCCTGCCTCTCAAATCAGTGGATCTTATTTATGGTTTTTCCCTCTTCAGAACAGAGAGACTGGACTATTTCCATACCCAGGAATTTGATTTTCCTGATGAAGACTTATAATGGACCCCTGATTTTCTGGATCCATATTTCATAGATCAAGGTTCTACAAGTTAATTATGACTTTTTTCCAATTTGGGACCTTGTTTAGATGATAACCTTAAAAAACAATAACGACAAAGTATGAGCATATCCTGGTCCATCTTGATGATCACCTTTCTACTTGGCCCTACCTTTGAGCTTGAAGGCTGAATCTGAATTTACATCCGTGTTTAAGACTGTGGTGGCATCAAACAGGCTGTTTTCATTGCTTCACACTAAAGAAAATACACAGATATCATGCTTGTGCCAAGAGAAGACAAATAACCATAAAACGAGCAAGATAATCAACGCTATAGCGGTAATTTAACTAAACGGGAGGGAGAACTGAATCATCACGTGCCACACAGTGGACTGAACTTAGGGACCAACGTCATGTCAGCTTTGTGAGTGGCGAAGACGTCATATCATCTCTCACGTTAAATTAAGGTTAATTTGAAGTTCATTGATTTATAGATTTAAATTAAATTTTTTTTTGATTTTGTAGTTATATAAGCGCAACACACGTAAAGAGTTAATACCAACTTTATATTTGTAACAACTTAAGCAATTTCATGTTAATAATAACTTAAGCTGAGATAGAGGGCCTGTAAATGCTTTCACGGGTGGTGATTTTGTTTTATTTTTCCATGAAAATGGTAGAGACTTTATAGATAAGTCTATATATATGCATATATATAGACTTATTTGTAAATATGTACACACCTATGAATACATGAATATATTAAAAGTCAAGTCTGAGAAACACTATTCCAGATGATTATCGAATACATGTCTGACTTCAGGTGAAGGGATTAGAAGCAGAGAGGAAAAGGGACAGGGAAGCAAAGCCAAAAAGAAATGAAGTAAAATGAAAAAGAAGAAAAAGCAAGGGAAAGGGTTTGAAAGTTTGACAGAGGAAAGGTTTGAAATAGAAAAGAGTGGAGAATGAAAAAGATGGACATTTGACTCATAAATCTGAATTCAAATTCAAATATCTGCTCTACAACTTAGAGTCGTTTATTCCTGGATAAGTTATTTAATCTTGCTGAACTTTAGTTTTATTGGCTATAAAAATGGGAAAAATAATAATCTCCCTTATGGATTGCCATTAAAAGTAAATAAAATGGTATATGTAAAGTATCTGCTATACAGTAGATACTCAGTGAATGCTAGTTCTTATCCTATTTCCCTCTATAGTGAGTGGGTTAATCAATAAGGATCCCCCCCCACAAGCTTTATTGAGATATAATGGACATATGACATTGTACAGTGTGATCATTTGATACACATATGTATTGCTAAATGTTTACCACAATAAGGTTAGTAAATACATCTTTTGCCTCACAAGATTACCATTTTGTTGTTGTTATGGTGAGAACATTAAAGCTCTACTCTCATAGTAGTTTTCACGTATAAAATACAGTCTCGAATAAGTTTTTATTAAATGTCTATAAAGAAGAAAAAAGAAGAGAAAAAGACATTATAATAATATCTAAAGATAAAAGAGATTAAAAATATAACATTTATGTCTCTCTCATGTAACAGCCCAAGCATAAGCAATCTGAAGTTTATATGGTGGCTAAATGGGTGGGTGGGGGGAGGGGTCCAGCTTATAACTTGTTCTATCTTCCTGTGAAACATGGCTTCTAAACCTGAGTCCAAGAAGGTTGCTCCAGCTCCTGCCATTGTGTCTGCATCCCAGCCTGCAAGAAGAAGAAAAGGGAAGGGCACCCTCATTTCCTTTTAAGAACATGACCTGAAGATCACTGCTGCCCATATCCAATTGTCCTGGGCCATCACATGGCCATACCTAGCTAAATGAGAAGCTGGCAAAACAGAGTCTTGGGTTGGATGGGCATGTTGCTAGTTAAAACTTGGAATGTTGTCAAATAAGGAGAGAAAAATATTGTGTGGTAGGGGTATTAGCTGTTCCCGACACACCTTATCATTGCCGCTTTTGAGTGTGCACTCTAAATGTGAATTTAAGCATATTTATGTACTTAAAATTGCATAGAAATAAGACTATACCAATACATTGCATATGTTTTTAAACATGCACAAAAAGAAATTTTAGAAAAATGAGTGAAAATATAGAAGTTCTAAAAAATTTTCCCATAGCTCAATGGAATGTCTTGTTCACGTTGGAGCCTACTAGTCTATATGATGCCAAACAATTAATTAAATATTTTTAAGCTGAATTATCTGTTTTTAAATCATTATATACAAAGTTATAAGCAAAGTGGAAATACTGAGGAAATGTAAATGCACCCTGTTTTAAGCCTTAATTTAGCTCTAAGAAACATGTTGTGAGCATGGACTATGTTCAGTCACTGTGTTAAATGTTGGGGATATAGAGATGGGTAAAATGCAGGCTTCGCACGTTCATGGGGTAGTAAAAGAGAGGAGCGATTAATTATAATCCAGTGTAGTAAGGGCTGCAGTTGAGGTTTAGCGGCTCTGTCAGGAGGGGCAGAGATGTGTTCCTGGGAGGCTGAATAGATTCATAAAAAGTCCAAGGCAGGCAATGGCCCACAGTGCTCCCTGGTTTAGGAGACTGAGTGTCATCCCATTTATGGAATGTTACAGGCTCAATCTCAAGCAAGCCAGGGTCAATGCATTTCAATATGCCTTAGTCCTGCCTCCACTCCCCATCCCTGTCCGAGGCATGGAGTGGCCTCATGATGACCACAAATATGCCCCACCAAGACCCGTGTCCTCAAAGAATGCCCAGTGCTCCAAATTATCCTTTTTGCCCTCTTTAAAAGCCGATTACTTCGGGGCCACTGGTCCCAGCTAGAGGCCATAAAGGAAAACATCTGCTTCACTAAGGTGTGAGCAACACATAGCAACCGTTTCATCGTCTCTCTGGCATTTTATTAGTGTCCCTGAAAGGTAATGCCATAAATCACAGGGATGAATTTCTTAAATGTGGCCTTTGTGGCTTTACTGCAGTCATTTGAAAACACTTTGGGGGTAATTGGAGATTTCTTCATGTCCCTTGATTCTCATCTTTATTTAGCCTTTGCCAGTCTTGGAAGCTCATTGCTCTGTATTTACCTCATAGTAGAAAAAATTTCAATAACTCAAGGTACGCAGACGATACCAACTACTGGCAGAAAGTTGCAACGATTTGAAAGGACTTCTGATGGAAGCAAAAGAAATGCCAAAACAGGATGGCGTCTGAACATCAGGAAGGCAAACGTCACGATTCCAGAGGAAATACATGACTTTAACATAGACGATGAAGACATTGAAATTACTAAAGATTTTGCTTACCTTGGTTCTGTCATCCATTCGAATGGAGACTGCAGCCAAAAAAATCGAGAGAAGTCTGAGACTCAGAGGAGAAGCAATGGAAGAATTAGGACGGATCACCAAGAGCAAAGGCTAAGGCCATCCGCATCCTCGTATTCCCAATTACTATGCACGAATGTGGGAGTTGGGCAGTGAAGAAAGCTGATGGGGAAAATATCGATTCATTTGAAATATGGCGTTGGAAGAGAGCTCTACGGATACCCTGGACCTCCAGAAAGATGGACAAGTGGGTCCTAGAGCAAATTAAGCCTGAAATGTCATGGGAGGCAAAAATGACAAAACTGAAGCTGTCCTACGTGGGGCACATCATGAGAAGGCAGATTCTTTGGAAAAGACAGTAATGCTGGGAAAAATAAAAGGCAGCAGGACGAGACGGAGACCAAACACGAGATGGACTGATTCCATAAAAGAAGCCACAGGCACAAGTCTACAGGACTGTTGCGGACAGAACACTGTGGGCATCGCTCTTTCATAGTGTTGCCAAGAGTTGGAGCCAACTCAATGGCACAAAACACACACACACATACCTTGTGGTAGAACATCTTGTGTTCTCACATGATCCTGATCCTTGCGTCTTTTTTTAGAAGCTTGGAACTTAACAGGCCTGAGTACAGACCCATTGTAAAAATTCAAGAGGGAGCCAGGAATATGTGCAGAGACTCCTGAGAGTGTTAGGAGACATCCTGGGTGGAACCGAAGCTGCAAACACATCATCCTTTTTATGACATTTTCCTACTCTGAGTGATGTGAGGGATGTACCTTTTCATTGGCCTTAGAAGTCCCTGGTAGTTTCCAGTACTTAAAGGACACTGAAGTGGCTGGGTAGATTTGAGCAGAGCAGAAGGGTATACTTTCTGGATACTTTACAAATAAAGAGTTAACCTGTGGTTTGATTTGCATTTCTTTGATGGTTCGTGATGTTGAGCATCTTTTCATATGCCTGCCGGTCATCTGTATGTCTTCTTTTTTTATTTTTCAATTACAGTCGACAGTCAATATTATCATATTAGTTTCAGGTGTACAGCATAGTGTTTAGACATTTATATAATTTACAAAGTGATCCTTCTGATTAGTCTAGTACCCACCTGGCACTACATAGTTATTACAATATTATTAACTATATTCCCCATGCTGTACTTCACATCTCTTTGACTATTTTGTAACTACCAATTTGTATTTCTTAATCCCTTCACCTTTTTCACCCAGCCCCCCTGTATTTCTTCTTTAGAAAATGTCTATTCAAGTCCTCTGCCCATTTTATCAATCGAGTTGTGTGTGTGTGTGTGTGTGTGTGTGTGTGTGTGTGTGTTAAGATCTATAAGTTCTTTATATATTTTGGATATTAATTCCTCACTAACTATATGATCTGCAAATATCTTCTCCCATTCCGTAAGTTGCTTTTCCATTTTATTGATGATTTCCTTTGCTGTGAAAAGCATTTTAGTTTGGGGTATAGTCCTGTTCATTTATTTTTGCTTTTGTTGTTCTTGCTTGAGGAGACTGGTCCCTAAATATATTGCTAAGCACGACATCAAAGAGCTTATTGTCTAAATTTTCTCCCAGGAGTGTTGTGGTTTCAGGTCTGACATTCAAGTCTGGCTATTAGAAAAAGACAAAAAATAACAAGTGTTGGTGAGGATGTAGGGGAAAGGAACCCTCATACACTGTTGCTGGGAATGTAAAATGGTGTAGCCACTATGGAAAATAGTATGGTGGTACCTCAAAAAATTAAAAATGGAACTACTATACAATCCACAAATTCCACTTCTGGGTATTTATCTGAAGAAAATAAAAACAAATTTGAAGAAATATATGTTAATTGCAGCATAACATATATAATCTTCTGTGTATATATATATAATCTTCTGTATGTGTGTATATAGATAGATAGATAGATAGATAGATAGATAGATAGATAGATAGATAGATAGATAGAATTTACTCGGCTATAAAAAAGAACGAAATCTTGCCATTTTCGACAACATGGATGGATCTAGAGAAAATTATGCTAAGTAAAGTAAGTCAGACAAAGAAAGACAAATACCATATGTTTTCACTTATATGTGGAATCTAAAAAACAAAACAAACAAACAAAACAGAAACAGACTCATAGATACAGGAAGCAACCTGGTGGTTATCAGAGAGGGGAAAGGTTAAGGATGGAGCAAAACAGATGAAGGGGATTAAAAGGTACAAATTTCCAGTTATACAGTAAATGAGTCATGGGGATGTAATGTATGGCATAGGGAATGCAGCCAATAATATTGTAATAACTTTCTATTGTAATACATGGTAATTAGACTTATCGTGGAGATCATTTTGTAATGTATATAAATATTGAATCGTTATGACGTACACCTGAAACTAATAAGATATTCTACGTCAATTACCTATTGATTTTTTAAAAAAAAAACTAGAAAAAATTAACCTGAAAGGCTTCTACCATAGGTAGGCACTCATGCTGTGGTTGCTGGTAGGACAAGCCACGTAGCACTTACAGACAAGTAGTAATAGAGAGTAGAGGTTCAAATAAACATGAAACAGAAAACAGGATGATTATCATGGCATTTTAAAAAATAAAAGAACTTTATGAAGGGTGAAGTAAAGAGAAATGATGAGAATGAAAATGTAGACAGGGTCTCGATCAAGAAAGACCTTATAAGCTGTTTTAAGGAATTTGGCATAATATAGATCAGTCATTTCACAATGGATAACAAGATCCGTTGGTGCAGAGGAAGAAATACTAGCACTATTATCTGTATTTTTATTTCTTTAAAATTTGTATTTTTCTTATTTATAAATAATCAGGGGATGGTGAGCCATTGGAGGTTTTAAGAAGTGGGTAGCATGATCAAGTTTGCCACGTAGAGAGGATACTTAGGCAGCTGTTCAGAGAATGGATTGGAGCAAAGCAAGATTACAGGCGGGGAGACCAATCAGAAGGCTGCAGCAGGAGAATAGCCGAGAGATTATGAAGGCCTGAACTGGGTGGTGGCTTGGCAGATTGGAGTGAGAAAGAATTGCTAGGACTTGCTGACTTATTGAATGTGGGGCTTGGAAAAGACAGAGAAACAACAGATGATAGCAAGGATTCTGCTCTTGGTGTCGGGATGAATCGTGGGCCTATTTTACTGCAATGTTAGGCAAGATAAGGCCTGGAAATTGTCCTTAAATTTGAGGACTTGGAAGCTACTGGCGAGAGTGACCAAAGAGAGTTTCAGTTTGAGGGTGTGAGCCAGAATGCAGTGTGCTAAGGACTGAATAAAAGTGAGGAAACAGAGACACCTATTTGGGGCAACTTATTCAAGAAATCTAGTTGTGATGCGATGATAGACCAGGGGTGATTTTGTCTTTGCTTTAGAGATAGGAGTGACTTTCTTTCACTGTGTGAGGACCCTATTCTCTCCCCCTTCATTCTCCTTTCAAACTGTTCTTTTTTCAGACACACGCCCATCTTCATCCTTTTCACCATTGTTTGTCCAATTTCCCTGTTACTTTAAGAAAATCCCTCAGTTTTACTCAGTCAAACGCTAATT
>NW_011888877.1:4976853-4990462 GCF_000151845.1 Pteropus vampyrus | reverse complement strand
GTAGGACAAGCCACGTAGCACTTACAGACAAGTAGTAATAGAGAGTAGAGGTTCAAATAAACATGAAACAGAAAACAGGATGATTATCATGGCATTTTAAAAAATAAAAGAACTTTATGAAGGGTGAAGTAAAGAGAAATGATGAGAATGAAAATGTAGACAGGGTCTCGATCAAGAAAGACCTTATAGGCATAATATAGATCAGTCATTTCACAATGGATAACAAGATCCATTGGTGCAGAGGAAGAAATACTAGCACTATTATCTGTATTTTTATTTCTTTAAAATTTGTATTTTTCTCATTTATAAATAATCAGGGAATGGTGAGCCATCGGAGGTCTTAAGCTGTAGGTAGCGTGATCAAGTTTGCCACGTAGAAAGGATATTTAGGCAACTGTTCAGAGAATGGATTGGAGCAAAGCAAGATTCCAGGTGGGGAGACCAATCAGAAGGCTGCAGCAGAATAGCTGAGAGATTAGAAAGGCCTGAACTGGGTGGTGGCTTGGCAGATTGGAGTGAGAGAGAATTGCTAGGACTTGCTGACTTATTGAATGTGGGGCTTGGAAAAGACAGAGAAACAACAGATGATAGCAAGAATTCTGCTCTTGGTGTCGGGATGAATCGTGGGCCTATTTTACTGCAATGTTAGGCGAGATAAGGCCTGGAAATTGTCTTTAAATTTGAGGACTTGGAAGTTACCGGCGAGAGTGACCAAAGAGAGTTTCAGTTTGAGGGTGTGAGCCAGAATCCAGTGTGCTAAGGACTGCATAAAAGTGAGGAAACAGAGACACCTATTTGGGGCAACTTATTCAAGAAATCTAGTTGTGATGCGATGATAGACCAGGAGTGATTCTGTCTTTGCTTTAGAGATAGGAGTGACTTTCTTTCACTGTGTGAGGACCCTATTCTCTCCCCCTTCATTCTCCTTTCAAACTGTTCTTTTTTCAGACACACGCCCATCTTCATCCTTTTCACCATTGTTTGTCCAATTTCCCTGTTACTTTAAGAAAATCCCTCAGTTTTACTCAGTCAAATGCTAATTCTAATAATGGATGACACATATAAAAGTAACGATGGGGGTACACCCGCAAGCAGGAAAAGGAGATTTCCAGATAATATGAGATAAGACAGCCTCCAAACCCTTTGGGAGGACCCAAACCTTTCCTTCAGACACACCTAAATTTCTGTCTGCCTCATCTGATTTTTCAGGTTGGCCCTGAAAATCATTAAACACCACTTGCTACTTTTTGAATTAATATTGTGGCAGTGTTTTTTGTGCTGTTTTTCTCTTTTCGTATTTTGGCCCTGTGAAGGCTTTCGTGGGTGGACCCAGAAAGTAAACTCCAGTAACAATTTCTCCCTAACGGAGGAAACTGGAGGGCTTTGAATTCTTGGTTTGCCAAGCGTTTGGGGGCAGAGAAGACTCACTGGAGTGACGCACTAAGGGTATGGTGCTTTCTTTGTTTCTTCTGGGCAGGAAGTGATTTGGGCCACTGCTTTAATTAACGAAGAACATTTCTCAACGTGCACCCAGGTTCAGGCCCATTTTTGCGCGGGAAGATACACAAGGAGAGGATGGACCTAGCCAGGAAAGTTTAAGTTAAATCCAGGCAAATCCCTGGGGGACCAAGCAGCATAACACGTGGGCAAAATGCCCCTTCCCCAGCACCGCGCTCGCCTCCACTAGGAAGTTCTAGTCTCCCGTGACCTCCCTCTGCCCCCTCAGCCTTGAAACTGAGTCGGGGCTGTGCAGAGGCCCCAAACCTCCCCGACTCCTCTCTCCATCAAATGAAGCCCATAAATAACGTACTGTAGGCCCCTGCCCTCCCCCACCCCCGACCCCACCCCGCCACCCCCAGGGACCTGGGTCTGCACTCCAGGCTGGCTGCTCTTGCAGCAGAGCAGAAAGCGCGGAACTGCGCGAGTGGCCCCGCCGGCAGCGAAACGCCCCGCCCTCGTCCCCTCCCCGGCGGCCCTCCCCACTCCCCGGGCGTTTGTATAGTTGACACCTGCAGCACGGGCCGCCGCTGGGCCTTCCCGACACAAGGCGCTGGTACCTGAGCCCTTGACTGGTAATTCACCATAAACAGCTCCTTTCAGGCCCTTTCAGAGAGGGAGCGCGGGGGTCACCTTGTCTACAAACCCCTCTGTGTCCGCCGCGTCTCCCGGGCCCCGGGTGCCCCGGCCTCCAGCCGACGAGCACGCCGGTCCGTGGGAATCCCAACACTTGTGCTCCAGACCCGCCCGCGGGGCGGGCGGGGGAGTGAGACCACCCGGCCCTCCCCCAGCCCCACCGCCTCCGCCCGCCCGGGCTCGCTCACAGAGCGCAGCGAGTGGAACGAATGGGTGCCGGCGTCCCCAGACGCTCGCGGAAATCAAATGATAAGGCGGGAGGGGCCACCGCCCAGGCTCCGCGGCCGATGCCCACTCGGCTCCCAAAGAGAGAACGCAGGCGTAGGGGTCCCACAGCGCCGCCCCCACTCTTCTCCCTAAGGGACGTGCACGGTCAGCAACCAAAGGCCAGGCTCCCAGGGTCGCCATCTCGGCTCCAGGAAGGTTCCCGCTCCTCGCTCCAATCCTCCGAGGACCAGTGGGTTTGGGGAGGGGACTTGTACCTATGACGCAGGTGGTCCAGTAAATGCGACGGGGCCAGTGGTGTCAGCAGACCTGCTTGCTTTGGGCCAGCGTGGACGCCGGAGCCACTGGCCATCTCCCAGGCAAACTTTGCGCCCGGAGATTAGCGCACGCGGCACTGAGGCGCAAAAGAGGATAAAGGAAAAAGGGTCTTCAGTGTTTCCCCCAAACATTGTCCTACTATGTCCGCGAAGTGGGGGAGGGGGAGAATGACCCATAAGGGAGAGACAAGACAGCTACGGCCGCCGTCTTTTGCCAGCCACGCTTCCATCTGCCAGGCTGGTCTGGCAATGGGGACAGAGAGGCGGGAAGGGGGCGCGGCGTCCCAGAGCTGGCCGCGCCCGGGTACCGCGGGCGCCGCTGGCTCACGCTACCCAAGCCCGGCGGCGGCGCAGGAGGGGGCATGGGGCCGGGGGTCAGTACTTTGGCGCCGTGCGCCCCCTCCCGGGGCCACAGGGAACCGGGGTTACCTGGAGAGCAGGGCTTTGTCCACCACGCTGACTCTCCGCGGCCCCAGAACTAATTAAACGCCTCTTTTGGACGAGGGAAGCCTCGCGTCCTCCGGGGGTGGGGCGTGTGGGGGCGGCATGTGGGCACCGGAATAATCAGCCCCATTCTTGCGCGTCTACAAAACCCGCGGCGCAGCTAGAAGTGAACAGCGGCCGCCTGAATGGCCGTTTCAAAAGGCGACACCTGCAAGCACGGCCGGTTGTGAATTGAATGGAGTCAAACGCGGCGCCCGCTCGTACCTGAGCCGCGAGCTATTAGTGTCAGGCGCGCCCGGTCGCCCGGGCGGGGAAGCGCGCGTCCCGGCCGCCCGCGCTGAATGCGACAAGCTGCGGCGCGGCCGCTCCATGGGAATGTCGCCACTTGTGCTGCTCGCGGTCGGGAGGGGGTGCGCTGCCCTTTCAGAGACAGACACAATTAGGCAAAATGCTCAATGAACATTATAAATGATGTGCGATCGCTCTGCAGATTGCCTGGCAAATCAAATTATATGGTCGCTCGCGGGCGATTTCTATGTGCTTTTAAAACTTAAACAGGTATTCGCTGATTTAAAAAAAAAAAAAAAAAGGAGGGGGAAGACTCAGGGATTCCGGAAAATACAACTGAAAGACTCGGTGTTGAATATTCACACGCCCCCTTTGTTAGCAACTGAGTCCACAATAGGCTTGGGGAGGGGAGTGCATTTGGACGAGACACATTTTTTACTGTCTTACATACTGCAGAGGAAGGCACCAGAAGTTTGCATTTATTACAACTCACAATTACAGTGGGTCCCTTTTTTCTTTTAAGCCTAAAATTCCTCTCATAATGAATGACTTGAGAGCTACTGTCATTCTAATCAGATGTAACAAATATTCTAATCAGATGGAAGCTGGCCCGGGTGCGCTTGGGGAGGGGCTGGGGTGAGACTGGAGCTTCTCCCTGGCACTGATGCTAACTAACCCTGGAGGGAGCTGGCTGGGGGAAGCCGTTCTCCGTGCTACGCACAGTCCAGGCTCTGGGACTCACCGGCGGCGCCACGGTTTCCTGGCTGCCCGCCAGCCTCCCCGCCTCCGGTTGCGCTCCTGGGCGAGCAGCGCCCTGGAGGAGCGAGAGGAAGCAGCGCCCCGAACAGTGCGCCCAGCGCGGTATCGGCAGCAGCATCCACACAGGCATCCAGGGCACCCTCGCTCTGCCCCAGTTTGGCTCTGCGCTCCGCGGCTGGCGACTCTGGGAAGAGAGGGGCAGCTGGAGGCGCCCAGATTGCGCGGACCCCCGCCGAGGCCAGGAGCAGCGCCGTAGGCGACGGGCTGTCACCGAGGAAGAGCAGAGTCGATTTTGGCTTCCAAAAAAGGAAGCAAAGAAGCGGCAGCAATCCGCGGCCTCACGTCCCCGCCGACCTCCATCTCATTTTCGATTTTCTACTCTTTTGGTTTTCAGATAATTGGGCCGGAGGGAGGGGTACAGAATTGTGGATCCTGGAGACGTTTGGCAAATATAGGTACTGTATCTTGCTGAGGAAAGACCAGCAGAAGGGCTTTGGAAATCTGGGTTTTTGGTTCGCCTTTGTCACTGACTCACTGTGTTATCTTGGGAAAGTAGCTTTACCTCTCCGGCTCAATTTCCTCTTCCATGAAATGCGAATAATACTATCAATGTCCGATTTGTCTTCCTCACAAGGGTCTTATTACTTTAGCTGACAACGGCAATCTTTTTGGTAGGTTGTTATTGCTGATCCGCTAGCCTTAAAAGCAAGAGCTATACACAAAACTCAGGGATTAAAAGCTTTCAGGACAAATCTCAAAAACCAGACTCCGGAGCCCTTGCGCGCCTCTCTCGCCTCTCCTTTCGGTCCTTGCACAGGAGTCACCCCTTGTTGGAACAGGAGGCAAGGAATACTCTTCCCAACTGCTCCCCCTCGCAAAGAGGTGCTGGGAGTGACAAAAGCAAAAGTCAACCAACATACAGCCCATCTGACAGTGTGTGTGCGTGTGCGTGTGCGTGTGCGCGTGCGTGTGCGCGTGCCTGTGTTCGTAAGGGGATAGGTCTCCAATAAACTGACCATTTTCATCTCTCATTGTCAAAAGCTTTTCCTGCTGGTACCAGTATCCACTCCATGAAGAGCAATTTATAAAGTGCATGTTAAGAATCAAGAGATCTCATTTCATCGACAAAGGACATTTCTTTATTGCAGTTCTGGGCGTGAAATTTCCGAAGAAGGGGCAAGGATCTCTGACAAGCCAGGTGCGCTGGCCTTGGTGCTGAAGGTAAAGGCCACGACTCTGGAGACGACCTCCTTTAAATCAAAATCGATGGCCCGTGTCAGGGGTTGCTAAAAGAAAGGCGCTCACACGCTCTTAATACGTGTGTGTGAGTGTGTGTGTGTGAGTGTGTGTGTGTGTGTGTGTGTCTGAGTGTGTGTATGTAAATAAAAATAACATATGAAAGCCACTAGCACAGTGCCTGGAATATAAACAGATGCTCAATAAATTTTAGTTAATTGAGTGGATAATTGGGTACCTTTCTCTCATTTTCCTCCATATCTTATTTATTAGATTCAATATGGGAAAGTTTTACTCAATAATAATCTTAGAATGTCTTAAAGGCACCCAAATTCTTTCTAGCCTTCTTTACATCATTAGATTTAAACATTATTTTGAAAAAAGTTTGTATGGAGAGCAAAACTTATCAGAGCTGAGAGCTGTTCACCCAACACTACTTCCTGATCATACTTATGTTCTATACTATCGCTGGGCCCAGAGTAGGGTGATTCCATCTCAGGAAAAGAGATGATCCTGGAAAGGCACAGCTGGTTTTAATTCATGAATCTATTCTGAGGTCTCTGAGGAAACTCAGTTGGTACTGGATTAAATGAGTGATCAAGGCTTCATGCATGATCTTCATGGAGGACATTTCTCTTGGACTAAAACACAGTCAAAAGATCAAAGCACCACCCTTTCTGCTCACCTTTCTTTCACAGTATCATACTTGATAATTAAAAAATCTATTTCCACAACCTGCTTATTCAAAATAGATATCAAGTAGCATGTGCAAAATAAGAAAGATAAGAAAAAAAGTAAATAGAATACTTAAAAGTAGGAAAAATAAACTGTAACTGGGACTAGGTTCTGTCTACTTGCTAGAGATGATCTAAAATTTTGGCTCCAAACCACGCAGCAGCCAATGTGCAGGGAAATACAATAAGTGTCATGATCCACAGAGCATAAGATACAAGTAAAGCGATATCTCATAGAAAAACAATCACTTACGGTACTGGCAGCTAAGAGAATTTTCTTCCACATGTCTGTCCTCATAAAATGATGTCCTGAACAGTGATTTCAACAATGTCCCCAAAGCAAACAGATTTGAGTTTTGTGGGCTGCTTCCTATTTGTGCCACTCAGAGTAGCCCTACAATATCCCCTTTGTCTGAGTAAGAATAAAACTGCTGAGAAAGGACCTGGCAAGTGCTATGCTTACTACACACTCTACATGAGATGTTGGACTCTAAGTGTCAAGGGAAAACCATCCTGAGAGTTCTTACAGCACAGTTGTTGCAGCTTCCGAAAGACTTGCAGAAATACTCTGGGAACCCAGCCTGGTATTTCAGGTAAAATCAGTGATAGAGCTGCCCTTGGAAAAGATCGTTACCCTGTGCTAGAACTACCAGAGCCATCTCTGAGCCAATGCTTCAGCTTCATGACCATGAGAATTATCTAGACTTCACATTCCTTGGCCCCAGAGATTCTGATTCAGCTGGTCTGGATAGCATCAGAAATATATAGATGCACACATGTATATATATGTGTATACGTATATATATAATATGTCTATCATATCATATGATATATCCAGACCTACTAAATATATATATATATTTACAAGTACATTACAAATACATGTACTGAAATGTATATATATATATTTCCAACCACCTCAGGTATGCAATGAGATCACCAAAATTATTTCCTTTTCCTCTTGGACAGAGCTAAACTGCGGTCCCCAGCCTCTCCTGCAGCTGTGTGGGGCTGTGTAATTGAGTCCTGACCAACGGAATGGAGGCAAAAGTGATGGCCATCACTTCTGGCATTGGTCCCTAAAACCACTCTTCTACAATCCTCCACATTGGCTTTTTCTCCTCTTGTTATCTGCCAGCTGGACACAGAGGAGCCAGCAGAGGCCTCTGAGGCCTGGTCGATGGTAGAGACAGTAAGTAGAGGGAGCCCATGCTCCTGGTAGGAAGACCACCCTTCAGAACCTGCTAATGCACATAGAACTATGAAATGAGCAATAACTACACCATTATGCTGTTAAGCTCCTGAGATTTGGGGACCGTTTATCACAGCATCCAGCTTTACTTGCCCTAATAATAACCCCAGGTGATTCTAAAATGGTCCAATTACCACATTTGGAAAAACACTGCCCTAGTCAAAACTATGAAGGAACAAATGATTCCGACTTCTGGTGGCAATTCTTTATCTTATAAGAAGGACTCGAACAGTGAGATTCCCAAGTGCGGTGGCAGTGCAGGTGGATACAAGATTTGACATAAGTGCCTCTCTAATGACATCCTATAAATGTTGCTGCCTCATAAAATATACTTGGAAGTGCTGACTTCTACAGTATTCTTTTGTTTCCTGAATATTTCCCTCCTCTTTCTCTTTCTTTCTTGAGTCTATTGCCACTGGGGGGAAAGATGAGTCCCAGGAGAAATGGAAGGAAGGGCATTCGCATCTGTAGATAGTCTATTATGTGGCAGACACCATACTTAGTACTTTTCATGCATTATCATTTATACTCACATATATTCCTTCAAAAGAGGCACTAATAGTCTCATTTTATAACGAACACTCTAAGACTTTGTTGGAATTGTTGCACTAAGTTTCGAGACACTTGCTGTTGAGCTTATAGCTCTGTTCCTTTAAGGACTCTTGGGTGACCTAAGCACACCCAAGCGGTGCCTCTTAGTGGAAAGATAGAAGAAGGGACATGAACCCAATTTCAGTGCTATCACTGGACTGGAGCAGCAGTTTGTGGAAAGCAACGGACCAGTTGACCTGGTTCTGGGAGGAGGTATTCTAAATGGACCTCAGATGAGCCTGTTTGGACTCGTTCAGCTCCTCGGACTCTGACTCTGGAAAAGGGACGTGTTTTGTATAAAGAATCTTAGAAAAGCACTATTTTTTTTTTTTTTTGGCTCTAGAAATTCCATTTCTAAGGATGAATTCTCAAGAATAATTTGAAATACATGGAAGGCTATACACAAAAAGTTCTGCCATAATACTGCTTATAAATAGATAAAAGATGAAACAATCTAAATGCTTTTCAAGTTGGTAGGTCATTTAATGATGCATCATTAAGTGAAATACATGGTCACTGAAATAATCCAGCAGAGAGTTTATAATTATTTTGAAAATGTTTACAGGATAATGTTAAATGACAAATATTAAAATATAGATTTGAACAAACATGGTCATCTACAATGAAAATTAAAAGCATGAAAAACTAGTCACAGAAAATGACTGAAAGGAAATATACCAAAATGTCAATAGTGTTTGTCATTGGGAGAAAGAATTAGAGGTGGTATTTTCCCCACTTTTCTGATTTTTTTCAAGAGTTCGTGAAAAGCTCACGAATATGTGTTACAATGGAAAGTCATAAAATAAAAACATTTCAAACTTAAGGAATTTGTTTTTAGGAAAATAGTTCAGAATAAAAACTTTAAATGTTTTCATTAAGGTTTGCAATATAGCACACAGACAGAAAAATGTATCAAATACAGTTCGAGGATTTGCCACAAGACAAGCACCATCCTGGTGAAGAAATAGAATGTGGCCAGTGCCTCAGGAGTCCCTTTGATGTCCCCTCCCAGTCACCACCCTTTTTCTAGCCCCCAGGAGTAATGACTGTTAAACGTCTACGTTAACTATTTCCTTTCTTTTCTTTAGAATTTTGTCTCCTAAGTCTGAATCCTTCATCACTACCTACGGTTTCATCTGCTTTTGGAACATTATGCAAAAGGAATCATAGGACATTTCTTTGTGTCTGCCTTCTTTTATTCAACCCTATAAATCTGAGATACATCCACGCTGTTGCACGAAGCATTCATTGCATTGTATGAACACCCCGCTCTTGATGGAGCATTGTGCCATGGATGTTCCCAGTGTGGATTGTTATGAATAATGTTGCTATGAGCAGTCTTGTATACGTCTCTTAGTGCACCCATGCAGACATTTCTTTGAGTTAAAACCTACAAGTGGAATTTCTGGGTCATAAGGTATGTACATCTTTAACTTCAGCAGATCATGCCAAACTGTTTTCCACAATGGTTCTAACCATCTACACTCGCGGGAGCAACAAGCATGTGCTTTGATTCTTTTTGCACTAGGAGCATAAAAGGAGATTCCAGGGAATTTGTTTTCGGCCCTTTCCTTCCCAGGGACAGACTGGGGAAGGCTTCTGTATGAGATTTGAGGGTCCCCAAGGCTCACAATGGATGCCGCCATTGCTGTACCCCTCACCAGATCAGAATCTAAGCTGACCTTGAAGTGAATCTATCAATAAAATGCACCACCTACAAGAGTTGAAAGGCACTCAGAAATAACACTTGGGTGAAAGGAGTTAGATGCTGAGGAGTGAAGTTCTGGACCTAAATGGATCACACAAATGAAATATTTTTCAAAGATTCTCAATCCAGAGCATTTAAGAAGCCACAGAGGTGGTAATGGGGCTTCGCCAAGTATTTTACATATTAAGTAAAAATTTAGAGAAATCAAACATTTACTGGGGATCAGATTGAGCAGGATTCCCAAAGCTTCCTGGCTTTGTTTTTGCCTAGAATTTTATGAATTCATTATGAGGTCTCTGGCTACTTCATGCTAATCACAAGCTTTGTTTGGAAGTCATGTATGTCTCTGATTAATAAATATAGGAATATTAGCTAAAAATTAACACATGCATAATCTCTTAAACCTTGGGGTCCCTGGTGATGAAGAGGTTGGGAAGCACAGAAGGGTTTATGAAGCAGAACATGGGTGCTCTGGGCGACAACTGAAATGCCCACACTGCTAGCCCCAATAACCCCTTGGTCATTCTGTCTTCCTAAGACAGGTCCTCACTGAGCATCCCATGTGCGATGACAATTTTTACCCACATTCACAAGGTGCAAGGGCTTAGCATTTGAATATCTTTTTCCATCAGGGTACATGAAAAATCATGGAGGTGGTGTGTGCCAACTCTGTAAGAAATAAATCTTGGGAGGCAGAACGATGTCACCAGTTGATGAGCGGAAAGACTCTGTATTAATTTCTGTGACTGTCATAGCAAATGGCCTCAAGTTTGGTGGCATAAAACAATATAAATTTGTTGTCTTATAGTCTGTAGGTTGAAAGTCTGACACAAGTCCCACTGGACTAAAATCAGTGTGTCATCAGGGCTGCGTTTGTTTTTGGAAGTTCTGGGGAACATCGGTGTCCTTGCCTTTTCTGGCTTCTGAAGGCCACCCATGTTTCTTGGTTTGTGGCCTCTTCCTCCATCTTCAAAGACAGTGACATGGCATCTCTGATCATTTTTGCTTAGTCACATTTCCTTCTGCATCTCTTCTGCCTCCTACTTCCACTTCTAAGAACTTTGCGATCTTAAAGCCCACCAGTATTATCCAGGATAATCCCTCCTAACATCAGCAGATTCACAGCCCTAATCCGATCTGCAATCTTAATTTCCCCTTGCCATGGAACTCGCCACCGTCACATGTTCCAGGCATTAGGGTGTGGGAATATTCCGGGGGCCATTATTCTGTCTACCGCAGACCCACTGTAGCAAATGGTTGATTGGTGCGCCATGGGGCTGCAAAGGGAAGGAGGCTCTGGATGGGAATGGGAAGTATAAAGGACGACCCCCTTCTGATTCCTGCTGGTGAGCCAGAGTTCACAGAAAGGTGCATAAACCCTGTAAATGATACGACTGCATTGCAATCCTGCAAGCGACATCCTCAGGTTTACTGAAGTATGTCAAACTTCCAGGTGTGTTCGGGCCGCTGCTTGACTTGTTGCCGAGACGCTGATATGATATGCTAAGTAATGGCGTGGTTGAGCCCTTCCTTCTTCCCTTGCTTCTCAAAGGATAGAGAGTCGAAATGCTGCCAGACAGTGGAGGGACTAGAAATGCCAGCTGGACAGGACTAAAGATACTAGACATCAACAAGGTCACGGCAGCATCAATGAAACGTCTATCTGCCAGATAGCAGGTGTAAGCACTTTATATGCGTTGTCTTCATCTTTGCAAAAGTAGGTATAATTGTTATTATTATACTAGTTTAGAGATGAAAAGAGACCCGTGTCCTCAGTCATCACAACTCCACAGTCATGACGGAGCAGAGAAATCCAGAAAGAGCTGGGCACATTCTCGCGAATGCCTCTTTCTGAAGGAGGCTGCCTTTCGGTTGCTCTCTCTCAGCGTTCGCCAAGCAACACAGGTGCGGCGGGCTGTGTGTGGCTTCTCTCTGCCAGCCTGGCAAATGGAGGCAAGAAGTCGTTACGTTTCTAATAGAGCAGATTAAAACTGCCGGTTCCCGGGAGCGCATGGCAGACGTGCCCTCGGTGCCACCTGGCCCCTTAGAGGCCGCAGCGATGCTGAGAGGGGCGGGGACTGGGGCTGGCCAAGGGATTTAGGTCTCCTTTGTCCCCAAACTCTCTTGTTTGGGTGGAGTTGCACCTGTTGTGGGGGACGGCTGTCCTGTAATGAGGCCTTGTGGCGTGGCGTGGCCTTCTCTGTGCCCTGGCCTCGTTGGCACGGGACCAGCCTTTCCCGGGTGGGGGCGAGCGCCCCACCCTCTTTGTGGAGGTCAGAACTTTCGAGGCTGGGTTTCCGGGCCTACGTTCTGACCCTCTTTACCACTGTGGTTCTCACTGATCCCTCCTGGAACTCCCACGTAGGAAGGTAAGGTGCCTGGCTGCGAACCGCCCCAGTATCTACGTTTCTACTGTTTGACATTTTAAATCATTTTCTCTGTGTATTGTCACCTCCCATGTTTTTCTATAAGACAGATGCCTTTCTCATTCTCTGGATTCTTTTCCGTCATTCACCCCAGTGCTGAGATGTAAGAGGTACATAAATAATTGCCCGAGATTTCTTTTTTTTGGGGGGGGGGGGCGGGGAGGTCAGCTGAATCAAAGCAGGAATTAAGCCGTTTAAAATGATTTCTGACCTATATGGAACTCTGGTAGAAATAATAGAAAGATCAGCAACTTCTGAACACCACGTATAAATATAAAAGAACATTTTTTTCTTCTTTATTGAAAAATGATTTTCCACTACCTAGATTTTAACTTCTAAAACAAAGATTCATGTCAGAAAAATTCTCTAAGCTGGTGTACCAGTCTTTTATATCTTGAAAATGTGGTATGTTTTCTCCTTCTTGAAAAGGAGAACTATTTAAGCAACTCTGTTTTCTTTCTGTCAGGGAACTCGAAGGCAAACTCAAAAGCTAGTCAGAGCAATGATACCAAGTCCTTTCCAAAGCTTGAACTTCCCAATCTTTCCTCCAATTATTTTGGATGAGGGGCGGAATGAAAATGAAGAAAAGTAAAGCTGACATTTTAAGAAGTATAGGGAATGAGAGACTTGCTGATAAGAAAGCATAATTGAGAAGTATCTTAAAAATATCTTACCTGTTATAATTTTGATTTTCTTCTTTTAAAACTCATTTGATTTCTGACTTCTCCCTAGCCCATCCCTTCTCGTCGGTACCCACAGGAAGCCCAGCGATAAGGCGGCCAATGCAGACCCTCGGCCAACAGCCCCAAACTGGGGGGCTTCCCCACTCAGCCCTGGGCGGCCCCTCCTCACTCAGACCCTGAGGGGCACCACCTCAGGGGTGCAAGTCACAACCAGACCCTAAGGCCAGTGAGTCAGATGACCTGAAACCAGAAGCCTCTTCTGCTGCGAAAGCCTCGACAGTAATTGCCTTTAAGATTTCACTTCTTTGTGCTTATTTCTCTTAAGAGCGAGTTTGGATCTGTGTGGGGTGTCTTCGTCGACTGTCTTCTGGAGTACCCCGTGCCTTAAAGCTCATAACAGAACTCCGGAAGGTCCACTGGGAGAGGACAACCTTCGACTCAGCATCTTTAACTGACCTGGCAGTTCTGCTGCACTGTTTGTTCGTGATGAGCATATGACGTGCTGAAATCCTTACCCACTTTCTCTGGCGTCACCGTCAGGCCATGCTGCCCCCATTCTGAACTTGTCAGCAGATTTTCCAAATCTGCAAGCTGGATATTTCACGGAGCTAGGATAAATTTCATCTCGTTAGCGTGTACCTTTTGTGCTAGTGGCTTAAGATTTTGTAATAGCTTTTTTGAAGAAAAATTAACATTCCATATACAAGTCACCCATTTAAAGTACACAGTTAAATGGCTTTTGGTAAATATATCAAAATATACTCACTATATACTACATCCATCACCACAGTCAATGTTAGAACATTTTTATTA
>NW_011888877.1:4968953-4976382 GCF_000151845.1 Pteropus vampyrus | reverse complement strand
TGTCCAGTTTATTTTTTCTTTTGCTGCTTGTGTTTTTGGCATCAAAAACTAATAACTAATGTTCGTCTTGATGGAAGTGATTAATAAAGTGTTGACTGGCACAGGCTTGAGTGCTGGATGGGGCGGAGACAGCTGACCTTCCATCAGAACCTCCGTTAGCCTTTTCCCATGGTAATAGACAAGGCTGCCTAGTGCAACCTCCTTTCCTAGTAGTCACCTGTTGCTATGTGACCAAGTTCTCTCTAAAGAGGGAGCATTTGAGACAGTCAGTGCACCTCCCCATGCTTTCTTCCACCTTCCTACTGGGTGCGACCTAGACATGGTGTGGTCCAGCCCCAGCTACACCGAGGACAAAGCCCTTGGGAATGGCAGGGCCAGGATGGAAGAACCTGGATCCCTGAGTGACCACATGGAGCAGAGCTGCCCACTGGCCCAGAACACTTACCCCAGACTATTATATAGGCCAGAAATAAATGGTTTTCTTATGTTTAAGCTACTGTATTTAGGGCAAGTCACTTAATCCTCCTCAATCACCTCAGTTTTCTCAACTTTAAAATATAGATAATGGTAGTACCTACTACTTATTTCATAAGGCATTTCTGAGGATCAAATGAGTTAACATCTATCTAGTGCTTAGACAGAGGCTGGCGCATAATAAATATTTGCTTTCTCTTACCAGTCTATACCTTGTTCATAAACCTATTATTTATTCCATAAACATTGATTTACTCCTAGTATGTGCCTTGCACTCTGCTGTGTTCTAGGGCTATGGAGAAAATTAAGACAAAATTCTTTAATCGAGGAGTTGACAATTTAACAAAGAAATTAAATTTAAAATAACTATGTAATGGAATTGGAGCTATGTTACAAAGTACATGGGACCTCAGAAGGACGCTCTAGCCCCAGTCTGTGGGTTGAGAAGGTGAGGGTGGGTATGAAGAATATGGCCAAAATTCAGACATACCATTTTCCCCGCAGACCTGGCTTACAGAGTGTGGTGGAGTGCTCAGTCACAGCCAGTGTCAACGGGAGAAAGCTGCTTATCTCCTTGGACAATCTGTAGAGCGGGACAGAAGCAGGAAACATGTATTTGTCTAGGCTGTTCCTAATGTAGAGTTACCCCCATCACAGTGCAAGAAGAAAAATTCACTGTCAAGCCCCCTTAAAAACACATGCTAAGAATATTGTTATTTGAAAATGTATGAAAAATGATCAGCGTAGCTGGGTAAATTTATGATTATTGTTTATAATCATAAATCATCCTCCCATCCTCCCCCATCCCCTAGTCCACCAATATACTTGACTAGATTTATTCCTCACTGTGTAACCACAATTTATTTTTTTCCTAAGGCAAGATTAAAAAAAAAAATTCTATTCCCCACTTAGAGGGCAGAGGATCTTCACGTTGTTAAATACTTTACCACAGCAGTATTTGTTTAAAGTCTGTGGGTTGTTAAGTAAGAAAATACAGAATATGCATTTCTGGTGTTATGATGACTTCTGATTTTTAAAATGTCTTGGCGAAGGCAGGGTTGAGGGGGAGGGAGGCGCGGAGCTCGACGGCTATTATGAAGCGGCTTCCGGAAGAGGAGACCCAAACCTGCAGTGAATGGTTCTAAAGCAGTCATTTGGCGCCCTCTGGTGGACCTTTGCAGAATTACTCATTCCCCCACGTAAAAACGTGTCACCGGTAGCAAACTCATTCTTGTTTGGAAAAGGGAGTGATGCAACGAAATAGTCGGTCAACCCAGACTCGGCTATGTGCCCAGGCGGGAGGAATTGGCTAAGGATTTTAGGTCAATCTCGGCAGAGCTAGAACTTTTAAGCGATAAAATGTATTCAACTCTACTCCATGCGAAAGGGACATGGCCTTTCCGCCACATTCGTATGTTAATTTTCTAGCTACCGACCCCCCACCCCACCCGCTGCCGCCGCCTAGGTCTACAGCAGAAAGCCCACCGGTACATGTTAGCGTCTTGCCATCCCTCCCCCGCACCCCAAAAGTGTTCAAGTCTTTAAAGGCGAAGGACGCCCTCTATTGGCTTGGCTAAGTCCCACATGTCAGGTGTTTTTCATAGGGAATACCCCGAACAGAATCTGTACATACACAGTTATGTTCCCAAGCCTTTAAGAGTTCCAGGACCGCCTTCTCCCATATTGTTGGACATTTATAATTAGATGATAAAATATATTTAATGATAAATAAATCAATGAAGTTAATACTCAATTTGCATTTTATCATCCCTGTGTGCGTGAGCACGTGTGTGCGTGCACGTGTGTTTGTGGTGTGTACATACATACACTTTCTAAAACACACACAATTTCTGAGCTACAGCTGGCCAGTGGGACATGGATCACAGAGGTTTACCTGCTGCCATGTGGGAGGGGACAGATGGGTCTCCCCACTCAGCTCCTCCCTGACATGGGGCGACATGGCTTTCTGGGGTCTGGGAGCCGGTCCCCTGGAGGATGAGAGCAGGTCCCAGGCACCTCCTGGTGTTCCCTCCACCTGGGGGCTTAGCTAAATTCCCTCCTCGGCCCCCAGGACTCCACCTGCCCCCGCCCCCAACCAGGGACTGTTTCCTGGCCACCTTTTTATGATGCTGCATCATTAGATAGGACCCTCGTGCCTGGAGCTCATCGTGACGGCCCAGTCACAGGACACTGGAGAAGGGACATTTGTTCTTTGATGCACATAGGTGTCCACAGGCCTTTGTTTCAGTCTACTGACTGATCCACATGGGTAGCTGTATCTCACAAGCTCTCACATCCTCGGCCTCAAGCACATGGCCTCTAATGTGATTGCAGACGGAGGAGGGTTCATGTCAGCTCGAGGTGACCTCTCTGGTGACCCCATAAACCCAACTAGCTCTGGCTTAACTCAGCTATTCATATTTTTTAAAAAATGGGTTTGAAATACTTTTCATGCATAAGGCCCTGCGCTGGATGCTGCGGAAATTGAAAAGTCAGTAGAACACAGACCCGGCTCTCCAGGAATTTTCTTCCTAGTAGCGGAATAGCAGGCAGGTAGTGCACTAGTGACCAAACCAAAAGCGGTGTGCAAACCTGGAGCACAGCGCTTGCCACCTGTTGCTTTGCGATTGTTTACATGCCAGTTTCTTAAATGAAAGAGACCCAGCTGTTCCTTTTTCCCTCTTCCTCCTTCTTTCTTTCTTATCATCAGGCACAAGTCGGGCACACTGTAAGCCTGCAATGATTAGAATAAACACACATGAGTGAAGTGTGGGGGAGTGCAGAGGGGGACTGGCTCACAGGTGGCAGTGGGGGCTGCAGGGCATGGGCCACTGAGTGCCTCTTCTCCCAGTGGGTGCATAGCTGTGACAATGGGTATCATACTCAGTACTGTACAACCATCTAACTGGGAGCTCCCCTAGTCAAGTCACAAACAGCCGATCACATGTCTCTGTCATCCCTTGTCCTCACTTGCTTCTGGTCCCATCCGGCCCAATCCAGCAGATGGAAGGTCTCACCTTGCTTTTTGGGGGAGTTCTTTCCAGTTTGGGGCTGTTAAAAATATGAAGCTGCTGGGAATTTTCTTGTATATGCCTTTTGGTGCAAATAGAGACAAATTTGGTTGGGTGTTTATCCAGAAGTGGAACTGGAGGGTCACAGGACGGGAGTATGCTCAGCTGTAGTGGATGCTGCTTGTTCTGGTGATCTAATGCTCCTTCATATAACAAATTACTTCCAAATTTAGTGGTTTAAAGCAACCATCATTTGGTATCTATTTTGTGGGCCACGAATTCGGGTAGTCTCGGCAGGGTGGCTCTTCACGTGGCATTGACTAAGGTCACGAGGTTTAGCCACCAAGTGGCCTGGAGGGTCCCAGCTGACTTCACCCATATATCTGGTGCCTCGGTAGGGACAGCCGCGAGGCTGGCTTGGCTGGCACTGTAGAGATTCTGGATGAGGCTTCTCCAATGTGACAGTCTCAGGGGGGTGAGATGTCTTATGTGGCAGCTGGCTCCCCTCAGAGCGAGTATTCAAGGAGACCGAGGCAGAAATCTGCAAGGCGGCTTCTGACTGCAGCTCGAGGGTCATGCAGCATCCGCTCCGCCACATTCCACTGGTCCCACAGGTCTCAGAGGCCAGCTGGGAGTTTCGGGGGGCGGGGGGAGACGGAGACCCCAGCTCTGCATGGGAGCAGGAACTGAGCATTTGTGGCCATTGTATTTACCGCACTGCTCAACACTGTTCCAAACTGACTGCCACTCCCAGCAGCAGTTTGTGGGGCCGCCTCAGCGAGATTTTTAATACTAACTTCTGTCGTAGTGAACAAAGCCTGTTCACATGTATCTGGAAGCTTCTTTCTTCTTAGCCCTCACCAGCTACAGGCAGAGCTGCTTTCACTGCTCCCCAAGAACCCGCCTCAATCTCCACAGGGAAGAAGCTGAGGCAGTTGAGTTACCTGCCTTAGCCTCCTACCGCCTCATGACGAAGTATCAGGGGTCACTTGTCTCCTCCCTCCGTCTCTCCGCTCGCTGGTCAGGGCTGGCCTCTCCCCGCCTCCGCTCCGGCCTCCCCAGGACTTTGCCCCAGTGCCGTGCAGAGCTCACCTTTCTTCAGTCTTCAGCCTTCCCGACTCCACTGTCTCGTTTTCTCCCACACACAACTCTCGGCTGGACTGTCTTAAAAAGTATGGAGAACTTAAAGTGGACACATTAAGCATTTTGGCTTTTGAATGTATGTTTAGCGATTGACTGAATTGTGAAGTTGATCTCAAATCTATGAAGAAAGGGATGAGAGAGGTTTTTAATTAATTTATACACATACACACATGCATACATAAATCTACATATATGCACACATGCATGTATAACAGATTAGAATATATATATATTCTAATATATATATATATATATTCTAATATATATATATAGCAGACTATATATATAGTCTGCTTTCTTCTAGAAGGGTCCGGAAAGAGCTATTTTTCAATTGATCGAAATACGAGTTCCAGCACTTCTTATTGTAATCACAAAGAAAAGCGCTGACAGAGATTAAAATGTGTGGTGATCTATAGGTTTTTAGAACACTTTTCCAGATGTGCTAGTGCATATCTGGACATGGGATTGAAAAGACCCCAGAAATTTCGTTGGTCATATTCCTACGCGTGGAGAGTCTTCTGGATACTAAAGTGATTTATCCTAAAAGCTATGCTTAGTGCCTTTTGGAAGGGTCCCTGTTGTTCATTTTAGTGACAAAACCCCAGGAATTATTCTGAACTGGAACGGAGTAAGTGCAGGGGCGGGGAAGAAAGGCCTGTGGCCCCGGCTGGCTGCAGTGGCCGCCAGGGGACCCCGCCGGACTGTCCGTGCCCGCCGCCGGGCCTGGCTCAGGCACCCAGTGGCCCGTGCCCCAGTCAGCTCCGGGTGAGATAACAAATCATAGGAACGGCAACAAAATGGTTGGGGTCACGAAGCCCACACGCTGCTGGGCACCTTGCACATCTTAGCCGTGCCCACCCTCCACGCCCCTGAAGCTTTTCTGACGGACAACCAGAGCTTTCGATGTACGGCGAGTGGCTGCGGTCAGGGGCAGGCTTGTTTCCTAGCAGCGAGCAGAGCACACAGGGCTTTGCTCCCCCAACGCTCTGGCATTCAGGTTTGGCGACAAAGTGCTCAAGACCTCAGGTTATCACCTGCCTTGTCGTGCCCTGCAGCAAATCTGCACCAAGGAAGAGGGACCCGTGAGCCCGCCAGATGCAACGCCGGCCTCTCCGCCGCTCTGTGGAACAGACGCGCGCCGAGGGGCGGGACTTCCGGTTTCTAAATGCTTCGCGTTCCAGCTTTTTCCTGTCCGAGGAATCACGCTGGGAGCTACTGTTATTTCGTTTCCACAAATGGAACTGACAGCAACAAGCAATGGGACCTTGGGCCAATCACTAACTCCTTCGAGCTTCATTTTCTCCTTTTGGGCAAATCGGACTTGACCATGAAGACATTTTTGTATCCACATTCTATTTCATTCCAATTAGACTTGAATAGTAGGCCCATAATGAATGCTAGATATTCTAATATGCCAGGCTGTGCTAAAGTCACCCATTATATTACACCCTTCTTCCAACAGCCCTCTGAGGTAGGCTCTATTATTATCACATCCAATTTTATACACGAGGAAACAGAGGCACAGAGAAGTTAAACAACTTCCCTAAGACCACACAGCTAGTTATTGGTAGAACCAGGATTCGAATAGCAGCCGGCCTCAGGGGCTAAACTTCAGCCACCTGCTGTACGGTGAAATCCTGAAAGGTCAATGTTAGTCTCGTCATTTCTGAGGGACTTGCCCAGGGCTGCACAGCCAGCAAGTGGTGGGACCCAGGCTAAAAGCCAGGTTTTGTGGGAATCTCAAGCTGGCTCCTTCACTACTCTGCTGTAACAGCTCCCACGCGCTCTTTATAATGGCAGACTCTTGGAAACATAAGTGTAAGTGTCCAATGGCAGGTCATTAGTCACCTAAACGATGACATAGCCGTACGAAATCATATGCCTTAAAATTATATGGGAGAATATTTATTTACGTGGGAAGGTGTTCAAGATGCATTAAACTGCAGAAAGCAGTAACGAAACAGTGTGTGGCTTAAATTCACATGCAATCATGGGAAGGGCATGAGAAAGAAAAGTGAAATGCAATCTCTAGGTTATTAGATTGTCAATAAGGTAAATGGTCTGCCAGTACCAAGTGCTGATGAAGACATATGGGAGGGCGAGCTTTCACATACTGCTGGAGGTCAACTTTGGAAGTCAACTGGGCATCTTGAAATGTTTATACCCTCAACCCAGCAATTCCAGTTCTAAATAAACAATTCGGAAACCCTTGAGACATGAACAAGGAAACTTGTACAAGGGATTTCCTTGAGGCAATGGTCATAGTAGTAAAATATTAGATATAATCTAAATAAATTTTAACTGTAAAGGAATAAATAAAATGCGATGTATTTATACAGTAGAATACTACGCAGATGATTAAACACACCAGTTAATGCTACGTAGAGCGACGTGGAGAGATGTAAAAACTGCCGAGTGGAAGTAATAGGCTTCAGATCAATATACACAGTAATTAATTGCCTCTTATGTACACACTTATGTAGACATACATATACATACATGCATTCATACATTCATACAGTAGTCCCTCCATATCCTCGAGAGATACATTCGAAGATCCCCCGTGGATGTCAGAAACCACAGAGCCTATGGTATTTCCTCTACATACATGCCTGATAAAATTTAACTTATAAATTAGGCATGGTAAGAGATGAAAGCACAATAACCAATAATAAAATAGAACAGTTATAACAATATGCCATCATAAAAGTTATGTGAGTGTGCGCTCGCTCTCTCTCTCTCTCTCTCTCTCTCTCTCGGCTAACCACGGGCTACTCGGTGACTAACAGGCAGGGAGCATC
>NW_011888877.1:4963642-4968408 GCF_000151845.1 Pteropus vampyrus | reverse complement strand
GCAGTAACGAAACAGTGTGTGGCTTAAATTCACATGCAATCATGGGAAGGGCATGAGAAAGAAAAGTGAAATGCAATCTCTAGGTTATTAGATTGGCAATAAGGTAAATGGTCTGCCAGTACCAAGTGCTGATGAAGACACATGGAAGGGGAAGCTTTCACATACTGCTGGAGGGAGTGCATATTGGCAAAACTACTTTGGAAGTCAACTGGGCATCTTGAAATATTTATACCCTCAACCCAGCAATTCCAGTTCTAAATAAACAATTCGGAAATCCTTGAGACATGAACAGGGAAACTTGTACAAGGGATTTCCTTGCGGCAATGGTAAATAGTAAAATATTAGATATAATCTAAATAAATTTTAACTGTAAAGGAATAAATAAAATGTGATATATTTATACAGTAGAATACTACGCAGATGATTAAACACACCAGTTAATGCTACGTATAGCGACATGGAGAGATGTAAAAACTGCCGAGTGGAAGTAATAGGCTTCAGATCAATATACACGGTAATTAATTGCTTCTTATGTACACACACTTATGTAGACATACATATACATACATACATACATACATACATTCATACAGTAGTCCCTCCATATCCTCGAGAGATACATTCCAAGATCCCCCGCGGATGTCAGAAACCACAGAGCCTATGGTATTTCCTCTACATACATGCCTGATAAAATTTAACTTATAAATTAGGCATGGTAAGAGATTAAAGCACAATAACCAATAATAAAATAGAACAGTTATAACAATATGCCATCATAAAAGTTATGTGAGTGTGCGCTCGCTCTCTCTCTCTCTCTCTCTCTCTCTCTCGGCTAACCACGGGCTACTCGGTGACTAACAGGCAGGGAGCATCTATAAGGTGGAGACGCGGGACAGAGCAGGAAGGCAAGAGACATCATCACACTACTCAGAATGGCGTGCAACTCAAAACTTATGAATTGTTTACTTATGGAATTTTCTATTTAATATTTTTAGACCACACTTGACAGAGACTAACTGGAACCGTGGGAAGCGAAGCAGCAGGTAAGGGAGGAGCTACTGCATGCACATACATGCGGTCTGGAAGGAGACGTATCGATCCATGCTATTGATGACTCCGGGGATGGAGGGAGGGCATGGAACCGCAGAGAGAAGCCAGGGGATCGCAGCTTGATCTGTAATATCTCTTCTGTACACCCACAGACAGACAGACAGACAGACACACACACACACAAACCCACACGCTGTCACCAGGTGGTCATGTTTATCTGGGGAACGGTACAGGTATATTTGTTGGATGACTCAGTTATTCTGTACTTTCTGTGTTAAAAGTTTTTCAACCTGCCCCAGTGTGCTTTCATTTTTTTTTATAAAATAAAGAGTCTATATTTTCGTGGGGGGAAAAATGATCTTGAATTATTGATAGTGGCTATCTCTGGGCATTGGGATTATGGAGATTTAGATTTTCTCCTTTTTGCATATCTATATTTTCTGAATTTTCCAAATCGACTATTTATTACTTTCAAAATAAGGGGAAAATGATTCACATGTAAATTCCTGTTGAATCTAGAATCAGTGTCAGAAAAAGGTTTAGACCCCCGAGTAAGGTGTTTTCACTCCCTGTGGTCGTCAGCGTTCCTGCCTAGGACTTGAGTGGTTAGCTCTTGGGGAAAAAGCAGTTAGAATTATGACCAACTCTTCCTCTCCTCTTCAAACACAAGAGTTTAGGGTCAGTCTTGACATTTACAAAATGCATGGGGCAGGGGTGGGCCGGCAGAAGACCACTTTCAGCAGACAAGAAGAGAAAAGCAACTTTTGTCTTCATTTCTAGCTCAGAGCACGTGTCCAAAAGACCTGCGGCTAAACTGCCTGAACGTTGGTTCAAATTTAGGAATCCCTTGAAATGATTTTGATTTCTTCATTAAGAGGTTTTTATTTAATAGGAAGACGCATTTGGATTGAACGACACTTCCACTAGGTTGTCCAAATACATTGTCATACAAACTAGGACGTTGCAGGGAGGGACAGTCCAGGCACAGGGTACATAAGGGCATCCTAACTACAACCATCGAGAGTACTTTGTGCAGCCCGTGACGAGGCGCCCGAAATTCATTTAGTCATACAAGGGGTATTTATGTAGGTCCTGGAAAAAACAGCAGTGACCGTGACAGACTTGGGCAGCTCCCTCTGAGCCCATCACCGCCACTGTGAGGCTTTAAAGCCCTGAGGCAGAGCTATGTCAGACCCTAGCTTTTTAAGCCACACAAGAGACTTGCTATTTAAACCAGCATTGGATTCCTTCATGGGGGGTGAGGGTGGGGGATGGGACAGAGACAGCAGCTAAGGAGAAGATGGGAAACATATTGGGACAATTGCAGCCCAGCATCAAGAGGGGAAGAATGTTCAATAAACAACTGCATAATTTATGAACTGTAAATATAATAAGCGATCTGAAGGAGCCCAGGGCATACCATGGGAGGGTCTGACCTGGTCCAGGAGCTCACAGGTTTTTCCAAGGCAGTGACAGTAAGCTGAGACCTAAGAGAGAGAGAGAGGACCTAGGCAGGGAAGAGGGAAGAAAAGGGGTTCCACGCAAAGGTCCTGTTTTGTTTAAAAAGTGAGAAGAAACATGTGGAACATTAATGGAACCAAATGATGCCGACATGGCTGGAGTGTAAAGAAGGAGGTCCATATGCTTGGTTTATTTCTTTATTTTCCTATATCATTTTTTTTGGGGGGGGGGAATCACACCCTGCTCTCAAAAGCCACACTTTGTGGTGAGCGTTTGACAACAATAAAGGACTTTCTGGAGGTTTTACCTAAAGCAGACACACTGCGTTTCCCGGGATGCGCACCAGGAAGTGACACAGGCAGCCAGGGAGCAGGTGGAAGCAGCACTTCCGAATGCGGTCCCAGGACAGACCAGCTCTGCCCCAGCCCCACCGTGAGCCCGGGTTCTCCGTGACTTGCACTGCTGCTGGCTCCGTATCAGCTGGGGTAGCAGCTGTGTTCTGTCTGGGCTCCTGTGTGCGTTTTTATGAGCTGACTGGTTTTGATGTCCCCACCTCCCTCTCACTGCTTGCTGTGTTAGGGTTTTATCTTTCAAGGGGCCTAGGAATCCTGTGTCCGGGCGGGATCACAGAGATGGGGTCCAGCCTGTCTCATCAGTGGGACGGAGCAAATCTGACGCTGATGAAAACAGGTTTCTCGCCTCTGCAGGGCCGGCTCCACCAGCTTTTCTGGAGTAGCAGTTTCACTCATTAGCATCATCACTAGACACATAACTTGGTGAGGGCAGAGGGTCCATCAGCACAATGAGCAGAGCTGTGCTGAGGACCGCGGAGCCCACCACCAGGCAGCACTGCCCAGCTCCCAGAGCCAGGACCCCCACAGCCCTGGGGCCGTGTGCATTGCTGCACATGGCACAGGGACATGGTAGCAGCCCACAGCGCCACACACCGCACGAGGACCTTGTGCAGGGCGGATGGGCATGGCTGCCCAATGTCAACACGCTCTTTCTCTGGTGCTTTCTCTCTGGCTTCTGGTAGGGAGGGGGGATTATGACAGTTATATAAAGTAGTGCTTAAAACCGCGGATTCTGAAATCAGAAAGATACAGGTTTGAATCCCAACTTTGCCATTTTAACTCCTCAAATATAAAATAGGAATATAATACCTAGCTCATAAGGTCGTTATAGGGATTAAATGAGATGATATATGTCAAATATTTAGCATAGTGCCTGACAGGAGGCGTGGTCTCAGCAACCATCTGAACCTGGGAGAAATGATTTTTTTCTCCCTCATTCTCAGCAAAGCTGCACTGGGCTCACCCACTCTGGAGGCTGGACCAGGGATGCCGAGGGCTGTGACGAGACAGTCAGCCAAAGGCTTTCAGACCCTGCCCATTACTATCTGCAGGCTTTTAAAATTCTGATTAGGGAACTTTTGGGAGTTTGCCCTCCTCAAACCTCAAATCAATAGATTGCCTTTCACTTCAAACCACTTCTCTCTGTACTGTGTCCCTACTGTCTGGTTTGATAAGATCTTCCAAATGACAAAAAAAGAACAAAACTCCCTAACCCCAGCCAAGTCAGTGAGCTAAGATGCAAATTAAAAATTTTACAAGGTGGTCATTGAGATTTTTTAACATTTAAAACATATTATCAATTTCTTATTGTCTCAGACAATGGTTCGAGGGTCCCCAAACGTACTTTACAAGGGACATAGCTATGCTGATGTCTTCCAGTTATGTTGGGGAGTCTCTAAAGGGGACCTTGAAGGCAGCCACCAAGCAGTCTATAAGCTGTGGTCACCCAGCCGGCTATTGTCCTGCTCTCTCTCAGCTGGTCCCTGGCTGCAAGGATGCAACGGTGGGGCCCTCGGCTGCCATGTCTGTGCAGCCGACATTGAGAACACCAGTGCTGACCATCCCTAGCCCCTGGCCACTGTCCTTGGAAGTAACAGGTCAGTGCTAGCTAGGACACCCGAAAAGGGTTGGGGAAAGGCTGCCCCCTAAGCTGTGCTCTACCGTCTCCTGACCCCTACTGCTAAACCTGCACCCATTCTCCTAAAGTGTCTCCTGAAGAGCTCAGTCTGCTTCTGGCTTCTGATCCTTGTCCAGAATCTTCAGGTCTGTCATGAGAAGGATCCCTTCCTGGCACAGCTAAAACCCCAGCCAAGGGGCCGGAAGAACTGAGGTGTTCCTCCTCTATAAAACAAACACCCAGGGTATGTGGATGAGTGCAAGCAGATGCAGGAACGTGAGTGA
>NW_011888877.1:4961901-4963592 GCF_000151845.1 Pteropus vampyrus | reverse complement strand
TGCTGACCATCCCTAGCCCCTGGCCACTGTCCTTGGAAGTAACAGGTCAGTGCTAGCTAGGACACCCGAAAAGGGTTGGGGAAAGGCTGCCCCCTAAGCTGTGCTCTACCGTCTCCTGACCCCTCCTGCTAAACCTGCACCCATTCTCCTAAAGTGTCTCCTGAAGAGCTCAGTCTGCTTCTGGCTTCTGATCTTTGTCCAGAATCTTCAGGTCTGTCATGAGAAGGATCCCTTCCTGGCACAGCTAAAACCCCAGCCAAGGGGCCGGAAGAACTGAGGTGTTCCTCCTCTATAAAACAAACACCCAGGGTATGTGGATGAGTGCAAGCAGATGCAGGAACGTGAGTGAGGGCGTCGCCTACGCTAACGGCGCCTGGCGAGCCCCGAGCATCCCATCCCACGGGCATCACCATGCACCTCACTGGCACACGGGTAGAATCACAATGAGCTGACTCTTATTTATAGGAGCAGAGCAGGAATTGCTGATTGAAAATCAACCTACATCAGGTTAAAAGGCAAAATAGCTGAGAAAGTAGACAAAATTACTTGAAAATACGTTTAAATATAAATTACCCTGGAGTGCACAGACATGAACAATAAAAATAGTAGTGATTTAGAAGGTTCATTTTGGATTAATATTCTTTCAGAGATTTACTTAGAACCAGAGAAAATTTTTAATTCATGGACAATTTAGTTAGGCAAGAAGAAGAAGCATCCTGATTTAAATGAATCAGGAAAACCATGTCCCGATGTGGAAATAATTTTCTAAAAAATACATAAAATTCATAAAATAGTCCTAGGATTCATAAATATCACCATTCTTGCCCAAACACTCTTACATTTAAAAAAAAAAAAATCATGGTAACTAAAAAAGAAAAAATGCTAAAAGGCACATAAAAGGTCGCCAGTACTTTTTTTTATTGCTTTCTTTGTTAACTGTCCTTTTTATGAGTGATCATTCTGTGTCATAAGCTATCAGTCTATTTGCTTTTGAATGAATTCAAGCTGCTTTGGTAAGTGCAGACGGCTCGTAGGGTGTCCCCTGGGCTCCCAGGGGCTCCTTGTCCACAGCAAAACAGCATTAGCTCAGACATTCTGGAAGTGTCGCTGAGCTTAGTTTCATTCTAGGTTCCGCCAGCCACTGAAGACGGTTCGCAGCGGGCTGTGTGGTAACCATTTCTCCTATGCGTCTTGGCGAGAGGGGACCCTCAGCTCTCCTCCTCTCCCCTGCCTGCTTACGGTCGGTCATCAGAGGAGGAGGCTCCAGGGAGTGGCGCTGTCCACGCAGCCATTGTCCCCATGGTGGGATGAGAGTTTAGCCTGGGAGCCAGGATGACAGACGTCTTGGGAGAGGTGGAGCGGTCACCCTTGGGGTCCTGAAAGGGGACCCTCCCTTCCGTTCCTGACTCAGACCCGGGCCCAAGCACAGGAGGCTTGATACCTCTGCGGATGTTTCTTCTCCGTGGTACCGCGTCTCGGTAACTTCTCGGTGCCGGTCCCCTGTCCAGGTCACCCTGCCCCTTGCCATTTTCATCCCCTGTTCCTATGTCCTATGGGGGTAACTGTAGAAACAAGGGCGAGGCAAGAGAGCCACCCAGGATGCAAAATGTCAGCATCAGCTGCCTCTGCGGATCTGAGAGTGAGTGGCTCAGCGAGGTGCCTCTCCCACCTCACACCAGTCCTGGCCTTGC
>NW_011888877.1:4958657-4960626 GCF_000151845.1 Pteropus vampyrus | reverse complement strand
GGATCTGAGAGTGAGTGGCTCAGCGAGGTGCCTCTCCCACCTCACACCAGTCCTGGCCTTGCCCAGGCCTCAGCCCCAGTCCCATGTTTGGGCTCCAGGACAGAAGGGATGAGGCAATGCAGGACACTCCTCCGCAACATGGAGCATTTTCCACAGCTCTCAGAGGCTCTTGAATCTAGCATAGCCTTGGGAAAGTCCTTTCTTCTGCCTGAAATCAGGCTCCTACCTGAACTGCTGTGCAAATTTATCACGTTGCTTTTGCAAGAGAACTCGCCTAACACAATTTTCACGCATAAGGACCACCTAGGGGAGAGACTGGCGTGAGGATTCGGGAACCTCAGCTACGTTCACGGCCAGCGCTGGCCAGTTGAGTCTCTGAGATTTTTTTCATCTGAAAAATTCACAGGGGTTGGACCTAGTGACTTTTCATTCTTTTCTATCCATGGCATTTTATGGTGCTAGGAGTCTGTTCCTCTGGGAAGAAGCCTGATAGGATGTATCTTAGGCAGAGTGCCTTGAGGGCTCTGGTCGGGCCGGGGCCAGGGAGAACCCAGATGCACCTGGTCTTCTGCCAGCACTTGCCCTGGCTAGGTGGTTTCTTATTAAGACATAAGTCCTGAGCATTGGAGATCTGAAGGGGAGTCCTGGTGACTCCCAGAAGCATGTCTTCAGGACAAGGCCTCAAATTCAGCTCTAAAGTTCATGATGCACTAATAGATTCACCAACAGCGAGAGAGCTGCCTCCCAACGCTTAGGATGCCTCCAGTGACTCCAAGAGTCGGGGGACAAGTGAAGATGATGCTCCGAGCAAAGCTGCGCCTGAGACTGTGAAATCAATCAAGCAGTATGTTTATGTAGCAAAGTGTAGAAAATAGATGATTTTAATTGCTAATTGTTCTTGAGACCCCTACCAAGATTTTTTTTTTTTTTTTTAATGTGGCCTAAATGTTCTTGACAGGCATGGTGGAGGAATTACAGTTTATTCAGAGGCTGACATGTCGCTGATTGAAGTACAAAGAAGAGTAATCAAGGTCTTTTTTTTTTTTTTAACATGGCTTTTAACATTTAAAAAGAAAATGATTTCAAGGGGTATGCGCTGGAAAGAAACAAGCTGTAAACAGTTACCAATCAGCCAAATACCCAGATTACTAAGAATATTCCCTCCACCTTCATCTCTTACCGCCCCTCCCCCATAATCAGCATCTAAATGTAGGAGGAATTATTCTTTTGTTCGTAACTCTCAGGGAAGGGGATGAGGTGTCAGACGGAAGGGCATCCTGTGCTCTCAGACTCGGGGACCTCCCCTTGGATAACTTCACAGACACAAACCTCCTCCCTGCCACGGCCTTGCTGGATGCTCCATTCAGATGAAATGAGCGGAAGCCTCTCATGGGCCTTGCCACAGAGACCAGCTTCCCATCCCTGCTCCCTAGAATTAGGTTAGGGGGCCCCCTCGGTTAGTGCATTTTAACATGAAGAAGGGGCAGAGAATGTGAGGAGAGAGAATTGGACAGATATAGAAAGCAAGGTTGTGGTCTATTTATTCTTTGAAGAATTTAGCCTAGGACCCAGGGACTATAAATGTCTTAGGCAAAGTGGAAATGGTCACCCTTGGGGCTATAAAAGGGGAACCTTCCTTCCGTTCCCCACTCAGATCCAGGATTCAGGTGCTTTGAGCCACATGGTATCAGCCCGACCTCCTGACCCCTGGATTAGAAAGGAGAAATGGAGACTAACTTCGATCACGTGGCCAATGGTTCAATCCATCATGTCTATGTAATGAAGCTCCAATCAAAATTCTGGACACTGCAGCTTGTATGAGCATCCCGGTTGGTGCACATCGATGAGCTGGGAGGGTGAAGCACCCTGATTCCACAGGGAGAGGACACAGAAACTCTGAGTTAGGACCTTCACTGACTGGTCTTAAACTTGTATCCTTTAGATTAAAACTGTAACAATAAGTATAGAA
>NW_011888877.1:4955796-4958182 GCF_000151845.1 Pteropus vampyrus | reverse complement strand
TTTGTTCATTTGTTTTTTAGATGCCACATATAAGTGAAATAATATGGTACTTGTCTTTCTCTGTTTGACATATTTCACTTACATAATATTCTCTAGGTCCATCTATGTTGTCGCAAATGGCAAGATTTCATTCTTTTTTTATGGCTGAGTAATATCCCATTTTATATATGTACCTCCTCTTCTTTATCCATTTGTCTATCGATGGACACCTATGTTGCTTCCATACCTTGGCTATTGTAAATAATCCTGCAGTGAACATAGGGGTGCATATATCTTTTTGAATTGTTTTGGATATCTTCAGATAAATACCCAGAAGTGGGATTGTGAGTCATAAAGTAGTTCTATTTTCAATTTTTTGAGGAAGCCCCATACTGTTTTCCATAGTATCTGTACCAATTTGCAATCCCACCAACAGTGCATGAGGATTCTCTTTTCTCTGCGTTCTCAACAATACTTGTTTTTTATTGACTTATTGATAATAGCCATTCTGACAGGTGTGCGGTGGTATCTCGTTGTGGTTTTGATTTGCATGTCCCTGATGATTAGGGATGTTGAGCATCTTTTCATGTGTCTGTTGACCAATGTATGTCTTCTTTGCAGAAATGTCTTTTCATATCTTCTGCCCAAATTGCTCTAGCAGTTTGATAGTCCTTCCAGGTCTTAAGATATGTCAAACCGATCACTTACAGAGTATTTGTTGTTGTTGGCAAAGCGGAGCAGAGGTGTAACCAACCCACCAACACAGAATTCGATGTTCCTTTCACTCGTCATAATTCTGTAGTTATTCAAACGAGGCACTGTTTTCAACTTCTGTGCCTTTTTTTCTAAAACCATGTGTCTATGTTACTAATTTGATGAGAGGTAGGCATGAACTTCCTGAATATGGTCAATCTATAAAGTTGTTAATCCATCAAAAACTATGAAGATTCTCTTCTGAGGCCAAAGAAATCATACTTGGAGAGTAACGGATTTCATTTCATTCTATGAAATCGCTCTCATTCCTTCACCGGCATTACTCGGCCCTTCAGCATGAGAGTGGTAGAGTTAGTACTTGGCTTGCATGGCAGAAGCCTCCAGAATGTTGGGTAGGCTGGGGAAGCAATTTTGGGGAACGTTCTTCTTAAATGAAAATGTGGTCAGAGTGAAAACTTAACAGGTATGTGGCAAACACTCCTGAAATCAGGCAAACTTTGGGAAAAAGTGTTACAGAGGTGGGCACTGAATGGCGCAAAGGAACCTTTCTGATTAGCCGTTTTTTTCTGAATTTCCTTTCTTCTACCTCCTAGTCTAGACGACTGCATTTGAGATGCTACGAGGGCCCAAGAACCTGAATTATATAGTCTCCAACAATTTCTTTGAGTTGAAACATAAAAAAGAGAGGAGGCATCGACAAGCAGAGTTTGCCCTCTAGAAGAAACAAAAGGCAAAAAAATGAAAATCAACACTTAATATCAAGGAAAAATGGCCACCCTATAAATATACCATTATTCTTCCCGGAATTCCTTCTTTTTCTAAAATAAATACATTTCCTCAAATTATAAGGGATAAAAAATAAAGGAGCAGAACCCCACTGACAGTCATAATAAAATTGGCATCAGGGATTTTTAAAAATTTATAGCATAACAGCTAGCAAATGGAATCTGTGGTCCTTAATAATGATTTATATTTTTTATAATACGGTGATAACCAGCTGTTAATGTGATTTATATATTTTTGTAACATGATCACAATTGCTACAATATAATGAACATAGTTAACAACCCACTAAAGTTTGGGAGCCAGAACACAGCAGATAAATTATATTCATAGTCAGCATGCAGCACAAAATATCTTGATTCATCAAACGCCACAGGATGAGTCAAATGCTGTTAGGCCTTTGGCCAGAACTGCCATCTTCTATTAATTTGCCAAAATGATGAGTACAGAGGGAAAGAGGAGAGGAATGTATTGTATGTTCTCTAGGCCTTTTGGAAAGCATGGAGCCATTCCTTTGGCCACATACATGTGAGTCCACAAGGACGGTGATACTACAGACATGAAGGGAATGCCCACCAATGTCACCATGGCAAACCCGGAAGTCTTCAGTGCTACCCAGCTTGCCTTTGGCACTGTTGTAAATTAACAAAGTGAAGTGTAAGGTCTGTGCCAAGAGGATTAATGTACGTATTAAGCATATCCAGCGCTCTAAGAAAAGGGATAGCTTCCTGAAATATGTGAAGGAGAGGATCAGAAAAATTGTGGTAGAGGTTACATGATTGTATAAAATCATAACATTCAATAAATTGTTCACTTAAAATAAGTGCATTTTCCCATATGAAAATAATTTGAAAATAGGAGTTCTTGATTCTGATTGTGGGTCATAGGAACTAGGATAACAAGAAGAGGA
>NW_011888877.1:4949732-4954216 GCF_000151845.1 Pteropus vampyrus | reverse complement strand
TAAAACCATGTGTCTATGTTACTAATTTGATGAGAGGTAGGCATGAACTTCCTGAATATGGTCAATCTATAAAGTTGTTAATCCATCAAAAACTATGAAGATTCTCTTCTGAGGCCAAAGAAATCATACTTGGAGAGTAACGGATTTCATTTCATTCTATGAAATCGCTCTCATTCCTTCACCGGCATTACTCGGCCCTTCAGCATGAGAGTGGTAGAGTTAGTACTTGGCTTGCATGGCAGAAGCCTCCAGAATGTTGGGTAGGCTGGGGAAGCAATTTTGGGGAAACGTTCTTCTTAAATGAAAATGTGGTCAGAGTGAAAACTTAACAGGTATGTGGCAAACACTCCTGAAATCAGGCAAACTTTGGGAAAAAGTGTTACAGAGGTGGGCACTGAATGGCGCAAAGGAACCTTTCTGATTAGCCGTTTTTTTCTGAATTTCCTTTCTTCTACCTCCTAGTCTAGACGACTGCATTTGAGATGCTACGAGGGCCCAAGAACCTGAATTATATAGTCTCCAACAATTTCTTTGAGTTGAAACATAAAAAAGAGAGGAGGCATCGACAAGCAGAGTTTGCCCTCTAGAAGAAACAAAAGGCAAAAAAATGAAAATCAACACTTAATATCAAGGAAAAATGGCCACCCTATAAATATACCATTATTCTTCCCGGAATTCCTTCTTTTTCTAAAATAAATACATTTCCTCAAATTATAAGGGATAAAAAATAAAGGAGCAGAACCCCACTGACAGTCATAATAAAATTGGCATCAGGGATTTTTAAAAATTTATAGCATAACAGCTAGCAAATGGAATCTGTGGTCCTTAATAATGATTTATATTTTTTATAATACGGTGATAACCAGCTGTTAATGTGATTTATATATTTTTGTAACATGATCACAATTGCTACAATATAATGAACATAGTTAACAACCCACTAAAGTTTGGGAGCCAGAACACAGCAGATAAATTATATTCATAGTCAGCATGCAGCACAAAATATCTTGATTCATCAAACGCCACAGGATGAGTCAAATGCTGTTAGGCCTTTGGCCAGAACTGCCATCTTCTATTAATTTGCCAAAATGATGAGTACAGAGGGAAAGAGGAGAGGAATGTATTGTATGTTCTCTAGGCCTTTTGGAAAGCATGGAGCCATTCCTTTGGCCACATACATGTGAGTCCACAAGGACGGTGATACTACAGACATGAAGGGAATGCCCACCAATGTCACCATGGCAAACCCGGAAGTCTTCAGTGCTACCCAGCTTGCCTTTGGCACTGTTGTAAATTAACAAAGTGAAGTGTAAGGTCTGTGCCAAGAGGATTAATGTACGTATTAAGCATATCCAGCGCTCTAAGAAAAGGGATAGCTTCCTGAAATATGTGAAGGAGAGGATCAGAAAAATTGTGGTAGAGGTTACATGATTGTATAAAATCATAACATTCAATAAATTGTTCACTTAAAATAAGTGCATTTTCCCATATGAAAATAATTTGAAAATAGGAGTTCTTGATTCTGATTGTGGGTCATAGGAACTAGGATAACAAGAAGAGGAATGGACATGGGGTCTAGAGACCTGCGTTATAGTCCTGACTTGGCTTTTTACCCGTTATCTAATTTTGAGTAATTCATTTCACCTTCCTGAACTTCCACTTCAAATATAAAATGGCAATAAGCATATTCTTTGTCTCCCTTACACAGATGCTTGTGAGGGCAAAGTTAAAAGGCTTGGGGACTAAACATTGTGAGCTAACATCCAGGAGCAATAAACAGTTGGCAGCATACCAGCACTCCCATCCAGAACGATTGGGACAGATAAGCAAAATATGGAAATTATCTCTCCGTAGGCAGCAGAAATCTCCTGTGGTAATGAGAACTAAGGGGGCTAAGAGTCCTGTATTATTTTTCTATTGCTGCGGTAACAACCACAAATGTGGTAGCTTAAAGAACAGATATTATCTCACAGTTATGCAGAAATCTGAATGGTCTCACTGGGATAAAATAGATGTCAGCAGGGTTGCACTGGAGGCTCTAGGGAAGAATCCATTTCCTTGCCTTCCTGGCTCCCAGAGGCTGCTCACACTGCTTGGTTTGTGGCTCTCTTCCTCCATCCTCGAAACCAGCAATGTAGCATCTCTTTGACCATTCTTCCATCATCATCTCTCTCCCTGACCCCAGCCAGGGGGAGTTCTCTACTTCTAAGGACTAGAGATTAGAATGGACCCACCCAGATAATCCAGGATAACCTATCTCCCAGTATCAAGGTTCTTAACTTATTCACACCAGCAAAGACCCTTTTGCCCTAAAAGGTAATGTTTTTACAGGTCTGGGGACCAGGATATAGACATCTTTGGAGATCCATTATTCTGCCTACCACAACTTCAGGGAGGGAAGGACCCCAGAGAGCTACTTTTATCCTGGGCTCATTTGCCAGTTCTGAACTCTGCGAGGAGCCTGAGAATTTGGGCTTTATAGTCACAAAGGGCATCTGCTAGGGGACACAGAAATGAATGAGCATTTAACACACATGGAGCCTCTATGTAAATGGCTAGTTTTCTTCTTAGCACATCTGGTGACTATGGGATCGGTGTGGGTAAGGATGCTAAAACCCGAAGTGGAAAGCCCCTGAAATGCAGAGCATTGTTTTGCATCAGTTTTTCTTAACAGAGATTAAGGGTTCAAACTGTTTTAGGAGGAAGGGTCTCAGAGAATACACAGCTCTCAGCTGACCTTCAGGCTGAAAGGTTAGGGTTAATACAGAGGTAGAATGAGCTTTATCAGGTGTACAACCCAGCTTCTAGATATACAATTTAGCACAGTCTCTGACTGAATCAGAACAAGTGGACAACACTCTCTCTGACCGGCATAAGGAAAAGGAAGGTAATGTCAACTGGGAGTGCAATAGTTTTAAAACACATAATATCTGAAATGCAATTAAAAAACCACTAGACATTCCAAAAGAAAAGAACATGACTAAAAATCAAAAGATAAAATATACCCATAGGTGCTCCAGATAGTAAAGTTAGCAAACGAGGGTTTTTAAAACTATGCTTAATATACTCAAGAAAAAAAGATTAAAAACATGGGGGAAAACAGATCTGTGAAGAACTTCAACAGGTAATTGGAATCTATAAAAAATCAAAGAGTTATTTTAGGACTAAAAAAGTACAACACTTAAAATTAAGAAGTGTTTAAAAGCAGACTGAACAAGCAAAAGGATGAGGATGGTAAATTAGAGAAAGTTGACAGAAAATATCCAAACTGAAGTACAGAAATTTAAAAGACTAGGATAATATAGAAAAGAGCCTTCGAGATACATGAAATGCAATAAATAGTCTAAAATTGGTGTAATTCAAGTCCTAGAAGGAGAAAGAATAGAGAAAAAGCAATAGTGATTAATAACATAATTTTCCCAAGCTGATGAAAGTATCAACCTAAGATTCAAAGAACTCTATGGATCATAAGCACAATAAAGACAAAGACAACTACATCAGGGTACATCACAAACTTCTGAGAACATATAAAAAGAAATTCATAGACACTTGGGTGGGAGGGGAACGCACTACCTGCAAAGGAGCAACCAAAGCATGACAGCTAATTTCTCAGCAGAAACAATGGAAGCCATAAGACAATGGAACAAGAGTGGGGGGAGGTAGACGGGGTAAAGGAGGTCAAATATGTGGAGACAGAAAGAAACCTAACTATGGGAGGTGAACACGCAGTATAAATATATATATATATGCCTTACTGTTAAAGTGTACAGCTGAAACTTATTGGATTTCATTAACAAATGTCACCATAAAAAAAAACAAACAAACAATGAAACAAAACTTTAAAATACCAAAATAAAGTTCCTCTGAGTTAGAATTCTATGTTCAGGGAAAATAATTCCCCAGAAATAAAAGGGGACCAAGCTCATCAAAATTTACACATTAAATATGTACAATTTTTTGGTATGTCAATATTTCCTTAATAAACTTTAAAAAATGAAAGGAGAATAAATACATTTTCTCACCAACAAAACTGAGAAGATTTATCACTAGGAATCATGAAGTAAAATGAAAAGTAAAAGGATTTCTTCAGGCAGAAGAAAAATAATCCCACAGGGAAACGTGGAATTTTAGGAAGAAACAAAGAGCAAGAGAAAGGGCAAATATGTAGGAAAATGGAAATGAATATTGACATGTACACTCACGATTTGTGGGGTTTAAAATGAAATACATGACAATAACAACACAAATATGGGAGGGTGTTAATGCAGTTAAAGTGTTCTGAAGTTAGTATTCTTGGACAAGTAGAAAAAAGTAATACTTTTCATATGACCAGAGCAAGGCAACCACTAACACAAGAATTAAATAATGTATTATAAGTTAGTAAAGAGAAAAATGGAATAATTAAGTTTCCTTTCTGCCCGTAAAGTCTCAAATGATTTAAACACTTTCCGTAGCAAATTACTGAAGACTCTCAATTTGTAATA
>NW_011888877.1:4941306-4949682 GCF_000151845.1 Pteropus vampyrus | reverse complement strand
ATATGTACAATTTTTTGGTATGTCAATATTTCCTTAATAAACTTTAAAAAATGAAAGGAGAATAAATACATTTTCTCACCAACAAAACTGAGAAGATTTATCACTAGGAATCATGAAGTAAAATGAAAAGTAAAAGGATTTCTTCAGGCAGAAGAAAAATAATCCCACAGGGAAACATGGAATTTTAGGAAGAAACAAAGAGCAAGAGAAAGGGCAAATATGTAGGAAAATGGAAATGAATATTGACATGTACACTCACGATTTGTGGGGTTTTAAATGAAATACATGACAATAACAACACAAATATGGCAGGGTGTTAATGCAGTTAAAGTGTTCTGAAGTTAGTATTCTTGGACAAGTAGAAAAAAGTAATACTTTTCATATGACCAGAGCAAGGCAACCACTAACACAAGAATTAAATAATGTATTATAAGTTAGTAAAGAGAAAAATGGAATAATTAAGTTTCCTTTCTGCCCGTAAAGTCTCAAATGATTTAAACACTTTCCGTAGCAAATTACTGAAGACTCTCAATTTGTAATAAACGTGAGTTGTCCTTAGTGTTAATATAATCGAATGCCAACTGCCACATGATCTAATGATTTTTTTCTGGCACTTGATGGAGGAGTCATTTTTGTAAAAGAGAAAATTCATAGACTTAGACAAAAAGCATAAACATAAATTTTAGTAAATATTTTATTTGAATATTTTAAAGTCTAACTCTGTAGCCACTTTTATTCATTCTCACTGAAATCTAAGAAACTCCCATTGGAACTTATGTGCAGGTAGGAAGGTTGGAACTAGAATGTTCAAGTTCTTCTAAAATTTTGAAAAAGAATTCTGCACCTCATCCATCACCATGTGTGCCCCTCTACATTCTTCTCCATGGTGCTTCTTTCAAGACTGGGCTGCTGACTAATCCCGTTATTTTCCTTCCTTTTTTCACCTACGTGTCCATGGAGGACTTAACTGCAATGGAAAGTTTAGGGTAGTTGGCAGGAATTTTTTTGGCTTATGGTCCATCAGCCTCTTAATGTCCCCACAGAGCGACGTCCTCAGGTCCCAGACGGAGCCTACAGAAGTCAATCTGATGGAAATGACTGTCCCTCTGTCATTCTGTGAAATTCCACAGTCAAAGCTGGAGTCAGAGTTGAGTTAATTTCAGGTAAACAAATCAAAGTTGTGACTTGGAGTATCAGCAGCAAACTTAGCCTAGTTTGGTAGTAAATAAAGTAAGCCATTTACATGAGTTATGAAAACTGAGGGTACAAATGAGGGAGTGGCAAGGGACGAGGACTCGAGAGAAAGTCAGCGTCTCCCCGGCTTGAACTTCAATGCCACGCTGTTGATGCAAAACCTCTGACCAGCAGGCCCGGGTCCATCAGGAAACACATGGCCGAGGTGAGCTGCACACTGCAAAGGAGAGAGGCCTCGGTCACTTCTCCACGGACACAAAGCTCTTTATGTAAAACTGGACAGATGAGCCCCACATGGTTGCCCCACCCCAGTGTCTGATATCTGTGTGGGGAAAAGTCTAGGGTATCAGCATTTGACTAAGAAGTGTAAGAATGCAGAGCACAGCAGCAGTGAACAGCTCTCTGCTTCATCAGTGAGGATGTGAGCAAGTTACTAAACTTAGGCCTTCATTTACTCACCTATAGAATGGGGATAAATATACCTATTTAACAGAGCCATAGTGATGAGTACTTGCTATAAGGTATGTAAAACATTAATGTAATTTCTGGATAAGCATTCAATGATGTTGTAATTGATTTATTATTATTTTTTTTACCTAAAACTGCTATGTTGATTTGCTTGCCTCTGATATTTTATAAAACCAGAAAATTTGAGCACGAGGATATCAAAACTAATCCATTGTCTGGATTTAAGCCACTCTCTCCTACTAAGCTCACAGAAGGAATATGCGCTGATGTCACGTGCAGTGCCACTCTGACAGCTGGTGACATGCCGCACAGTGGGGAAGAAGGTAGAGAGGTGCCAACCATGCTGGACCTTCCTCCTCCCTGTCCACGTTCAAAAGAATGTGAAGGGCTAACTCTTTCTTTCAGATCCCCACTCTGCTCCCAGCTGTGGAAGGCTGGAACCAGGAAAGGCTACTCAGAGTGGCAAAGAAAGGCTCTTCCTCTTATCTGCAGTGCCCAGGATGATGGGAGGGAGGGACCGGAAGTGGCGTGAATAGAAATCCAATGTGCTTCAGTGACAACCACATATGCCAAGGACAAGAGAGCTCTTTGTGGCACTTGGGGGCAGCATCAGGGAAAACAAAACAGACAAAACAAAGAAACTCACCTTCTTGCAGACGACCTCTGTGCGAACCGATCCCAGCGAGGTGTCCACGCGTCTCAGGATGCTGGTGTTGCTTTCATCAGAGCCAGACGCACCATGGGCCTCGGAAAACGAAGGCCACCCCGTGCCGGAGCAGTACTTTTTCTCAGAACTGGAAAGACATGTCCAATACTATGGCTGCTACGACTGTTGTGAATGTACATTCTTCCTCCCTCTCTCCTCTGCCAGATCCCAAGGACAGCTACGTGACAACCAGTCCCAAAGGCATTCTGCCCACTGCACCTTCACTATGAAAGATGTCCCGTCGCAGTGAAAGGATTCCTCGTTCTTTTGATGCTAAAGGCTTCCCTCTCAATGTCTGACAAGGACCTAAAAACGCTAGCTTTGTGAACTGTGTCACACAGATGGAACCCCATGTATTCCAGATGTGGTAAAATGGGGAAATCACAATGAAATAATAGTGGTTGAAGGAGGGCATCATGAGCTTGGCATATCAAGGAAGTGTGAGATCTGATGAACAGCCATTTTTATTGAGGGGAATTTCACGTTATCTAAACACAGAAGCCTGACTGCCTGCGGAGATCCAAAAGCTGCCTCTGCCACTTAGCTGTGTGAAACTGGGCAAGCTGCTTCACCTCACTAAGCCTCAGTTTTCTCATCTGTAAAGTGAGATAACATCTACCCTATGGAGATGTGCTGAGAATGTAAAGAGCTACTCTCTGTGGAGTACACGACAAATGCTCATGAGTGCTCACTATGGTTATTATTATTAATAAATAAGCTTAGTCACCCTGAGTCAATCACTGCAGTGGAGCCTGACCTGGAGAAGGCCCACAGGGATTAGTGCTGCTGACGGTGGGGACGGCCAGAGGAACCAGTAGAGGAGGAGGGCAACTAGCAAATCCGCTCACCAAAGACCCGCTCTAAGTGCTCTGAAAGATAAGCTCCCTTAAATGGCACTACGAAGATAGATTTAAAATTTTTAAATTGTAGTGAGATAGCTCTAAGGAAAAATGAGAAGAAATGAATTATATGCCCTACAAAAAAACTGAGCAAAGGGAAAAAAATCTGGTGAATAATCAAATCCCTAGACTATGATCAGAGACAGGAAGTCAGCGTAGAGCATAAACCCTGGTAGAAGTGTCTAGTGTGATGCAGTGATTCTCAAACATTCTGGTCTCAGAACTTCTAATACTAAGAAATTACTGAGGATCGCTGACGACTTTTGTTTACATGAGTTATATACATAAATATTTAACAAATTACAATTTGTTAAATATTTGTGAATTTAAAACATGTACATTATTTTTAAAATAACTGATTACATAATAATATAAACATTTTATGACAGATAGTTTTACTTCCCAAAATGAAACAAACATTTAGTGAGAAGCCTTGCATTACTTTACAATTTTGCAAATCTCTTTAATGTCTAACTTAAATAAAGGCAATTGAATCATCATGTGTGCTTCTGCATTCAATGCGGCAGTGCTGTCCGGACTGAAGTGTAGGAAGAGGATGTGGCCTTGCAAATATGCAGTTAGAAAACAGAAGGCCCGATCAATCCCCTAAAAGGGTCCCAGGACCTCTCGAGGTCCTCAGACTGGGCTTTGAGAACCACAGGTATGACTTTGAGGAGAAAGGGCTTTTTGACTTCTGAAAGACACGGGTGTGAATCCAGGCTCCACCTGTCACATCTATGTGACCTGGCAAGCTATTTAATCTCCTAAAGCCTCAGCATCATTATCTTACAGGGCTGCTCAGAGGGTTAATGGAGATACTTTCTACATACAGTGTCTTCAGTGTAGTGTCAGACACATGGTACAAAAATCATAGCTATTATTTTTTAATATTAATAATAACAGATATCCATGAAATTTCAGCAGCCATGGGTCCAATGAGAAGAGTCTACACATCCAGGTTGGGTTCTCTGCAGGGCTTTTCCATAGGTTCACGAACATTTGTCTTTGCCCACGCTGGCCCAGGGGAAAACATCTTAAGTATCTTCTAACCATAGCCTTTCCACTCTCAACATTACAAACTAGTGATAATTAAAGGAATTTTGATGGAGAATTATGAATATAATACATTATTAATGAATGAATCTAAGACTAATAAAAAGTAATTTAAAATATTTTATGGGAAAAAATAAACCTTTATTGATGCAATTAACAGAATCTGAAGATTTTGCCAAGTAACATGAGAGGCCATACAAAATTTAAGACTGGCAACCTAAATATTAAGGCCAATTGGAAATCCCGATATATGTATTGAAATGATTAGCGGACTATAAGGCCCAATCTCTTGAAAAACTAAAACCATTCTGGATCATCTCTTTTCATGTACTCTTAGAGGTGTTTCTTTTGTTTAGTTTTGTTACGTTTATTTGCTTTGTTTTTCTTCATTTCTGGAAATTCCGCAGGTCCCCAAACCAACAGCAGAGGCATCTGGCAATAACTAAAACCACAGTATCTTAGAAGACTTTCTGTTCTTTTGAAGGGAATGGAAGCCCAAAATGAGGGGATGGGAGCCCAAAAAAGGCTGTTACCTACTTATAACATGTAGGACATTGGGATGGAATGCAAAAAAGGAACTAGTATTAGACTCTCTGCTTCCTTCTAAGATTATGGCCATGAAATATGTGATTTTAACAAACATTTCCAGAAGTGGCATTCAAGGGGCAGAGAGGAAGCAGGGGAGGGGGCAAAGTCATGGAATTCCAAGGTTAATGAAGCGAAGCAACAGTCTGGAGTACTCTGGGGAATGATAACATCCCACGAGTGTTCTTGACCTTGGAACCCAAGGTGAAAGGTTTCTGACTGGCAGCTTTCCCAGAACGTGCACCACGTTAGTTCTGTGAGACGGCGAGTCCACAGGCAGCAGCAAGCCCCGCCGCCCAGAGGCCGTAGCCCCACATCCACTTGACTCTTTACTATTTAGTTTTGGTCGACTGACTTTTCACTTCTTTTTGACCCTATACGAGCATTTGGAAGAACGTTTATTTTTCTCCAGCCCTGTTCCCTATTATTAAGGCTAGAGACTGGGGACATGGGGAGGGGAAAGATGAAAGGCAAAACAAGGATATATTCCTAAGATTATCCTCTGGAATGGGAAGCACACTCGGGAATATAGTCTTCTTTGATTGATTCTCATTAATTGGAATATATTCTCAATATATAGTCATGTATCTAGCCCTAAAAGGGATCTATCTCTAAGGATACATCATTGCTAGTACTGAGTGCTTGGCATGTGCCAGGCATTGCTTTGAGGCTTTTACGTGTCAGTCACAGCTCAGCTGATCCTCCCAACAGCCTTGTGCATTCGGTTCTACTGTCCTGCTCATTTTATAGGTGAGCAAGTCGAGGCATCTTTAAGAAGAGCACATTCTGGGACCTAAATGATTCTTATGAATTTATTCTTATTTCTCAATCTTGGCTGTAATAGCAGCAGGAAAATAGAACAGAAACAAACTCGGAAGTCCTTAAGAAAATGAAAACTTTTCAATAAAACTAAATGACTAAAAAAGAAATGAAGAGTTGGTGAGTTGGCAGTTCAGTAAACTGGCCACTAGGTACACAGGCCTCTGGCAAATCATCTGGCTGTCCTGCCAGTCTTCGCTGCTGCACTGCCTTAGTGACTGGGGGCTGGTCACTCAACTTCCTTAATCCAGGCGAGCATGGTGCTAACACAAAAGCCACTGGCCGCGTGTGGCCTTTTAAGTTAAATTAATTAAAATTACATAAAATAAAAAATTCAGATTTTCAGCTGCATTAGCCACATGCCACGTGCACAGTAGCCACATGGGATCAGTGGCTACCATACTGGATGGAGCAGACACAGAGCATCTCCATCACTGCAGAAAGGTCTACTGGGCAGAGCTTTCAACTCTGGCCTCTTAGGTCTCCCTGGATCCAACGTTCTGTGGTTCCAGGCCTGACCCAGGAGGTGGGGGGTGGGGGCAAGAGTGGGGGTGGCACTGTGCAGGAGGAAGGTCTCAAGTTTACTACTGCATAAACTAAAATACCAGTGAAGTAACAGTGTAGCGGAGTGCTCTTACAAGGGGGGCCTCTCACCTTTTGTTCTCACAGTCCAACGGCAGAAGCCCATCACCTGTCTGTAACAAGGCAGTCCTTTACACTCTTACAATGTGGTTCTTTGGCTAAAAGCAGGTGGCCCTCTCGAGGTCCTACTTCTCCTCTTTAACAGAACCAGAGGTTATGGCATAATTAATGTCTCAGAAATACGTGTCCCACATTTTACTGTGTCAAAATTAACCTTCCTCTCCTAGTTGTCCCCAGGCCACCTTGGGCTGACTGCCACCTTAGATATCTCACCGGCCACAGACAGAGTGAATGAGTCTGGGGAAAGGCCTGCCCTTCCGTAAGCACGAAGGAAAATCAATCCTTACAGGTGGGGTCTGGCTTTCCAAATTTGGCCCACATTAGCAGGAAAGCCCAGTCTGCTCAAAGCCCAAAGGACATAACATAGCACTGCCTAATGGAAGATTCACAGAGCTGGCTTGATTTATATTTTATTCTAAACCAATTTAGGGTTGATGCAAAAGCAAAAAAAATATCTTTGAAGTTCTGAAAAACAAGACTTCAAAGATGTTTTCCTTTCTTCTTCTTCGGATCTACTTTTTTTTAGACTGTTTTCTGCATGTCTAAACAAAAAAGCCTTTGTTGAGAGATTTCAGATCCTGATTGACTTAAAAGAGGCTTTGAAATCAAGGGACAATTAAATTTACTTTTAGCTACAGAGAAGAGGGCATGGTATTCGCTACTGTCAAGCATTGTGGGGAATCTGTCCTCATAAAATTCTACATTTCCTAAATTGAATTATAAACCCATTTTTCCCTGGGAGAGATATAGTTTTAATCACATGGCCAAGCAAATATGATTATGGCTTAGATTTCTTTAAATACTTTCCAAAGAAAAAAATTCTAATAGCTTTCTCTTAAGGTGCTCAGCAAGTCTGATTATTTTGCTATTTCTCAGGAATACAGAAAGAAAGCATACAGGCTAAGAATTCATGTTAACTGCTCTAAATGCTAGAAATAATAAGACAAGCAAGTATCCTATATAAATAGCTCTCATAGTAGCCATGCCAAACAAGAAGGACAAATAAAACAACATGGGTATGTATTTATCCAAGGCCTCACAGGAGACAGAGCTGAAGGAATCTGGAGGCGTGTTCTCCTTCAGGATCTCTTGATCCTTTGACTCACCTGAAGAGTGGGCTGTCACAGCACACACAGTGATACATTCCCGATTCCGTGTTATTCAGGTAGACCCCACTGAATGGCTGAAAGTCAATTAGATAGACCATGTTCAGGTTTCTCAGAACAGCAGCAGGAGATAATATAGTGCAGTTAAGTCCACAATGAAGTCCCCAAATAAAAGACTTTTTATGCTAATTTGACAAAGTGCAAATATCACCAGAGAAAAAATTATCATGCATCCAATGAAGCAGACTGAGACTTTGTTTACACCCCGGCCTTTATTGTGCCAAATATTCAGATCATGACGTTAATAATGCCTTGAATTTACGTAGCACCTTTCATCCAGGAACAGCAAGGTCCATGAAAAGGGGCGAGAACAGTGCTTGGACTGTGTAAGATTTCAGTCTCCATTTCAAGTCAACACAATGGGAATGTAGTCTACTATCGAAAACACTCTGAAATCTCGAATTAAAGATAGAATATAAATACCTAAAAAGCTAGGCTGCTGAGATTGGGGTTGTGCCTTTAATGTGCTTCACACAGTGTTTAGGACACTGTGCACTTAATAAATGTTAAACAATGAGCTAGGTTCTCCCAGTGCCCAAGTGAAGACTTAGATGAGATTACTATGTTAATTGTGGCTTCGGGAGTTTGCAGGTTTTCAAAGGTTTCCCAGAGGAGCACAAGGAGACCTGCAGCAATGGGTGAACCGAGGCAATGTTTTTTTAAAAATGTTATTTTATTTTGCGAAGTGGATTTCACTGTTTAAAAAAAGAAGACCATTTTTGTCTAATTTCTTTTATTATCTCCTCTGGCAAAGAAAATTAAGGAAACAGAAACCTTTGCGTGA
>NW_011888877.1:4937361-4941256 GCF_000151845.1 Pteropus vampyrus | reverse complement strand
TATCCAAGGCCTCACAGGAGACAGAGCTGAAGGAATCTGGAGGCGTGTTCTCCTTCAGGATCTCTTGATCCTTTGACTCACCTGAAGAGTGGGCTGTCACAGCACACACAGTGATACATTCCCGATTCCGTGTTATTCAGGTAGACCCCACTGAATGGCTGAAAGTCAATTAGATAGACCATGTTCAGGTTTCTCAGAACAGCAGCAGGAGATAATATAGTGCAGTTAAGTCCACAATGAAGTCCCCAAATAAAAGACTTTTTATGTTAATTTGACAAAGTGCAAATATCACCAGAGAAAAAATTATCATGCATCCAATGAAGCAGACTGAGACTTTGTTTACACCCCGGCCTTTATTGTGCCAAATATTCAGATCATGACGTTAATAATGCCTTGAATTTACGTAGCACCTTTCATCCAGGAACAGCAAGGTCCATGAAAAGGGGCGAGAACAGTGCTTGGACTGTGTAAGATTTCAGTCTCCATTTCAAGTCAACACAATGGGAATGTAGTCTACTATCGAAAACACTCTGAAATCTCGAATTAAAGATAGAATATAAATACCTAAAAAGCTAGGCTGCTGAGATTGGGGTTGTGCCTTTAATGTGCTTCACACAGTGTTTAGGACACTGTGCACTTAATAAATGTTAAACAATGAGCTAGGTTCTCCCAGTGCCCAAGTGAAGACTTAGATGAGATTACTATGTTAATTGTGGCTTCGGGAGTTTGCAGGTTTTCAAAGGTTTCCCAGAGGAGCACAAGGAGACCTGCAGCAATGGGTGAACCGAGGCAATGTTTTTTTAAAAATGTTATTTTATTTTGCGAAGTGGATTTCACTGTTTAAAAAAAGAAGACCATTTTTGTCTAATTTCTTTTATTATCTCCTCTGGCAAAGAAAATTAAGGAAACAGAAACCTTTGCGTGATCTGACCATGAAGCACTGTCCCTTTTTGTGGGACAGAAGAGAAGCAGGAGCATGGACTGGATCACTGGCTCACAGAGCTGCCTCGGGACAGGCACTGGACTCTTCTGGCCGCTCTAGATACCCCAACTCAGCAAACTCAGAGGCCAAACATTCAAATTCCCTGTGTGGTGTTAACGGCACACTTTCAGTGAGCTAAATAATGGACAATTTCAAATTAACCTACTGAGCCAACCATCTGGACACACTTGGATGTTTTTCCTCTTTAAAGACCCTAAACTTAGCTGCAGAAATCTGAACAGTAGTGAGCCGGTTTTTTTATGGCCCGTCTCCAGGATGCCTGCTCCCAACACTGGTTCGAGCATCTGTACTGAGGAGGCAGTTTCATACCCCTCCCTCCTGGGCTGATGAGATGCACACGTCCAAGGGCTCCCAGTCCTGAAGCTGGTCTAGAAAAGCCTACTCACAGGATCCAGAAAGTCTGATAAGATTCAAAATATAATTTTGTCATTGCAGAGGACAGAGGAAGTGACAGGGACCTGGTACTACAGCTGAAAAAAATTTAAAATGAAAAGGAATCCTTAGCTGAAACGTTTGATGAGATGACATCTATGCACTGCCTCCCTGCCTGGGATCCTGATGTCTCCCCTTCCCTAATTATACACACAGCCTAGCACTTATTGAGGGCCAAACTCAGCTGCCATCTCAGTTGTTCATTCTAGTGTCCACCGGAAAACCTAGCATGTACCCAGTGCTGGGCTGGATGGGAAAAAAGATCAACCCACGGTTCCTGCACTCGAAGAATGTGCTACCCAGTTAGGAAGAGGCATTTGAGCTGCCAGTGATAACAGCTCCGCGGGGAGATGAGCAGGGAGTGTGGGTAGCACCAGTCCCTTTACAACTAGGGGGGTTTCCGGGAAGGCTTTCTGTGCCAGGTGATGTGTGAGACCAGGGTGATTTTTTAAAAAACCTTTTATTATTTTTTAAAATTACACAGCTGAAATGATATTTCTGATAGGAAAATGCCGAAACACTGTGCTGAATTATGAAGGATGAGTAAGAGTTAATCTGATGAAGAACTGGAAGAGTCTTTTAGACAAGCAGAGCAGCTTGGGCACAGCCCATGTGACAGAATAGGACAAGGTGGAGAACAGAGAAAGGTGACGCTAGAAAGGCAGAGAGGCCTAGATCAGAAGGGGCTTAGCTGAGACCACGCTAAAGAGTTTAAACATTTCTGAAAATGGGAAGCCACTGGAAACTTGAACTGGGTGTGCACACAACATCCACTTGAAGAATGGCTTAGAGCAGGGGCAAGAAGACCCTGGAGGCAAAGAACAATCAAACGGCCATTAATGCAGGCCTGGATTTAGAGGTGGCAGTAGCAGTGTAAATAAAAAGAAGAGGACAGATTCAATCATTATTTAAAAGAGAAAACTAAAATGACTGACTGTATCGGGGAGGGAACAGAGTCAGACACAGAATGAAATTCAAGAAACCCCTTGGGTTTGCAAGGTCTGTGCTAGGGCCCGGATGTTTGTTGAAGCCCAATCCCCAATGTGATAGTATCTGGAGGTGGGGCCTTTGGAAGGTGACTCAGTCATGAGGGTGGAGCCCTCAGGAATGGGATTGGTGCCCTTATAAGAAAGTTGCTTTCTCTCCATCATGTGAGGACAAGCAAGAAGGTGGCATTCAGGAAGAAAGGTGGCAAGCCAGGAAGAAAGCTCTCCCAGTCATCAAGTTGCTGGCACCTGGATCTTGGATTTTCTAGCCTCCAGAACAGTGAGAAATAAAGGTTGTTTAAGCTAGCGGTCCCCAACCTTTTGGGCACCAGGGACCGGTGCTCCTATGAGAATCTAATGCCTGATGATCTGAAGTGGAGCTGAGGTGGTGATGCTCGCGCTGGGGAGCGGCTGCAGATACAGATGAAGCTTCACTCACTCATTCACTGCTCAGCTCCTGCAGTGAGGCACAGTTCCTAACAGGCCACAGTACCGGTCTGTGGCCCAGGGGTTGGGGACCCCTGGTTTAAGCCACTCAGTAGTCAGCATTCTGCTAGAGCAGCCCGAGCTGACTAGGACAGTCTATCTGGGCCAATGGGAGTTCCCCCTTCTTTGATCTTGTCACGCAACATACCTATTGGAAATAGAAGAGCCTTAAAAAGGGATATTTTGTAAATAATTTCATATAGATCTATTTACAAAGGTGGGGACAGGGTCGATGGAAACCAGCAAGGGAAGGTGAAGCACCCTGGGCCAGTGACTGTAAGAATACACTACCCCTACTAGGTCTTCGGGACAAAGGAAGGGGCAGTTACCAGAACCTGTGACACTGCAGCTGTAGGTGAGGCCTGTCTGTAGCGGCTGTGACCTGCACTAGGGGAACACAGCTCCAGAGAGGACCCTGGATCCCGACTTCTCTCTCTTGGCATCCGATCTCTCTCGCATCTCCCACTGGCCAAGCTCAATCAGTAGCCAGAGGGGAAGGGGGTTCGTTGCTCCGCTCAGAGCTCAGAGCAGAGCGAAGCATGTGGAGAGTGAATCCGTAGGGCAGACGGGAGGAGCTGCATAAAGCCTACCTTCTATTGATATTTGACTTTTAGTAAGTGCTCAACCAGGCTATAAACTCCTTTGTCATACCTAGCAGGGTATTGGCATATTACTGCTGCCCAATAAAAAAACGTGTAACTGAATTTTGAGTCACCAAGTAGAAAGTTAAGACGTTTTATTTTTCTTTCCTTAGCCTCATGAAGCTAACAAAGGCTTATAGTTCTGCAATATTCTAAAATGTTAAATAAGGAAATGGATTGAGTGAAAAAGATGTATAACATTAGTTAAAATAATGGATGAGGCTCATTTTGTAAAATGGCCAAACATACAGAGTATATTGCACCATCTGTTTGAGAATCTCACAGATTTACTGTCCTAAACATCTGGCAGCTCATCTCCAGGCTCTGTGTAATATACCAAACCCTTC
>NW_011888877.1:4933072-4937311 GCF_000151845.1 Pteropus vampyrus | reverse complement strand
GAAGAAAGGTGGCAAGCCAGGAAGAAAGCTCTCCCAGTCATCAAGTTGCTGGCACCTGGATCTTGGATTTTCTAGCCTCCAGAACAGTGAGAAATAAATGTTGTTTAAGCTAGCGGTCCCCAACCTTTTGGGCACCAGGGACCGGTGCTCCTATGAGAATCTAATGCCTGATGATCTGAGGTGGAGCTGAGGTGGTGATGCTCGCGCTGGGGAGCGGCTGCAGATACAGATGAAGCTTCACTCACTCGTTCACCGCTCAGCTCCTGCAGTGAGGCACAGTTCCTAACAGGCCACGGTACCGGTCTGTGGCCCAGGGGTTGGGGACCCCTGGTTTAAGCCACTCAGTAGTCAGCATTCTGCTAGAGCAGCCCGAGCTGACTAGGACAGTCTATCTGGGCCAATGGGAGTTCCCCTTTCTTTGATCTTGTCACACAACATACCTATTGGAAATAGAAGAGCCTTAAAAAGGGATATTTTGTAAATAATTTCATATAGATCTATTTACAAAGGTGGGGACAGGGTCAATGGAAACCAGCAAGGGAAGGTGAAGCACCCTGGGCCAGTGACTGTAAGAATACACTACCCCTACTAGGTCTTCGGGACAAAGGAAGGGGCAGTTACCAGAACCTGTGACACTGCAGCTGTAGGTGAGGGCTGTCTGCAGCGGCTGTGACCTGCACTAGGGAAACACAGCTCCAGAGAGGACCCTGGATCCCGACTTCTCTCTCTTGGCATCCGATCTCGCTCGCATCTCCCACTGGCCAAGCTCAATCAGTAGCCAGAGGGGAAGGGGGTTCGTTGCTCCGCTCAGAGCTCAGAGCAGAGCGAAGCATGTGGAGAGTGAATCCGTAGGGCAGACGGGAGGAGCTGCATAAAGCCTACCTTCTATTGATGTTTGACTTTTAGTGAGTGCTCAACCAGGCTATAAACTCCTTTGTCATACCTAGCAGGGTATTGGCATATTACTGCTGCCCAATAAAAAAACGTGTAACTGAATTTTGAGTCACCAAGTAGAAAGTTAAGACGTTTTATTTTTCTTTCCTTAGCCTCATGAAGCTAACAAAGGCTTATAGTTCTGCAATATTCTAAAATGTTAAATAAGGAAATGGATTGAGTGAAAAAGATGTATAACATTAGTTAAAATAATGGATGAGGCTCATTTTGTAAAATGGCCAAACATACAGAGTATATTGCACCATCTGTTTGAGAATCTCACAGATTTACTGTCCTAAACATCTGGCAGCTCATCTCCAGGCTCTGTGTAATATACCAAACCCTTCCTGGCTCTGTCCCTGAGAACAAGGGTGGCTTAGAATATTTTAGGAATACACACAACTGTAGAAAGCATCACGTATGGCTCCCTTGTGCCATCTGCAATAATGGTGAATGCAGTTTCTTTCCCAGTGAAGGCTGTATTAAAATCCCACCCCAGCAAGTTTCCAAAAATACCAGTCTTTCACGAAAATCTACCAGGACCTGCTGGCCTAATGACTTTAGTATCAGAGAAGTCAAGGGTGAGACCATGATTGTATGGCCACATGCACACGGACAGCCAGCTAAACTTTTCAGGGACTGCTAAGGTAAAGACATACTCTACAACTTTGCAAAACCATTGTGCTGTGGTCCACTTTGTGTCTGCTTCACAAATGAAAGCATCTAATAACCAAGTTCAATAGCTATATTCTAGTGGCCATATTTGGGTCTGAGACAGACAACTTGTTAGGAAATGCAGCACTGTAAAAATGGTATTATAACCAGGAACCAGTGAGGACTGTTCTCTCAGGAAATGAATGAAAGCTGAGATTGCTGAATGCAGTGTAAATAATGTTTTCAAAGCCATTTATGTTTTGAGTGCCAAGCACCATGTTATGTGCTAGGCATATACCAACGATGGCAAATGCTATTAAGGAAAAGGACCAGTACACCCAGCTTGGGGCTGAGTAAAGGATTCCCTGAGGAAATGAGGTTTGGGCTGAGAGCTGAAATACAGGTTTGAATGAACTGGGGGGACGGTGGTGGGAGAGAACATAGGGTACGAGGGCCGTAAGGGAGAAGGGAGCCTGGAGGGAGGGGGTTGAGAGCTGAAAGGACAGTGGGGCCAAAGTGTAGAGATCAAGAGGAAAAATGGTAGATTTGAGGATAGGGGTGGGAAGTAGAGGCAGAGCCTTTAGGGCCTTATTAACTACCTAAAAACTTTTCTCTTTACCTCGAAAGCAGTGGGGAGTCACTAAAGGATTCTGAGCAGGGGAGTGATGTGGTCAGATTTGTGTTTTGAAAAGCTTCTGGTGGCTGTGTGGGGACTGACTAGATGAGGAGCAAGAATGGTTGTGAGGAGAACGACTGGAAGCTCCTGCAGTTGACAAGTGAGAGGTGGGAGGAACCTGGACCAGTGTGGCAGCAAGAGACGTGGAGAGAAGAGTGGGTTACTTAGGAGGCGGAAGAGACAGGCGGGGCGATGGAGGGCGGAGGGGGCGATGGAGGGCGGAGAGCGCCATGTCCAGAAACCAACATGTTCTGGCTTCTAAACTGGATGGATGATGACTTGAGGAGAACAACGGAACAGACCAGATTTGCAGAGTAGATGATGATGAGTTAGGTGCTGTAACGAGATCTGTTCCAACCCTCCCCAGTCCCTTGCATCTAATCAGAAAATTGTATATCCACTTAGCTTACTGGTTCAGTTCCTTTTTCTCTGGTGACATAGAATTGCTCTGGAGTCAGCTTCTTTTGCCATTCGCTCTTGGTGAGTAATGGATCAGGTTTTGTAAAAAACCCTGTATGGTAAATAAGAAATTTTAAATTAAAACAAAAAGGCACAATGACCTTTTGTTCCTTAACTTCTCTCCTAAAGTGCACTGTCGCCCAGCAGAGTCAGTCAGTCCCTTCCCCTCTCCCAGTCCTTCATTATTCCCAGGGACCGGAAAAAAAGTTCTGGTACAAAATACTTTAATTGAGCCATTAGTTTAATAAGAAATGAGGAGTAAGCAGAGAGCTAGTTTTCTGGTACCCGCCCCCCTGCCGCCCCGCCCCATCCCCTCCGCCAGGCATAGAAGCTTAAGAGGCAGCTGAAATTTGAAATAATGCAGAATAAATTCTCCTCAGATACCTAAGGGTAGAAATTGATCCTTCTTCCATTACTATGTTGAAAGGAGTAGTTCCTGTCAGATGCAGCTGGGAGTAGTGAGTTATTGCAGAGGAAGGGACGTTGAACTGGTGGGTTATTAAACTCCTCTCCCTTGCGGGTTTATAAAGATATCTCTGATTTTGTTTGTCAAGGGAGGTCTTTATTAAAAAATTTTGAGTGGAAAAAAGAAGAGACTCCTATAGCATATCCTCCTGAAAAAGAAACTGAGACCCACCTTAATCTATTCTTATACGTAACAGTTTTTGTTCACATTTTGTTTCCTTTCTTCTGCTCTCTCTGGATTCTATCTTACTACTTTTATTCCAATGAATGCAAACAAAGTAACTAGGACAATACAGTATTTTTGACCCGAAGCCTGCAGAGGGCCAACTAGTAGTTATATGCAGATTTTCGACACATTGTCCCAAGCCCAGGCTTGTTCCAGGGTCAGTTGTACCCTCTTTAGCCAAAGTGTGTGTGTGTGCATGTGTGCGTGTGGGGGTGGGGGGGAAGGGGGAGGAAGGGTTGAAGCTCAACTATATAATAAAAGTTTTAATCATTCAACATTAAAATTTGAAAGGCTCTCATAATCTGTCCACCTCAATTTATAAAGAAGAACATAGAGGCCCAAAGGGTGAGTAACCTGACCACAGCATTGAGTGTGAAATGTTAAACACCTGTGATGTCACCACTACATGTCTAACATGTCAAAATCATATTTGAAATTCATTTTTGGTTACGAAAAACTGCTAAATAATCTCTCAACAAGAAAAGACATATCTTCATCACCAGGTCATAACAATGTACGATAGGGTATTTTCGGTATTGCATATTATTGATTGCTTACGGTCATTTACATTTTATTAAAGGGTTTTTACCTGTTAAATACATTACAAGTTATCCTATCTTAAACAGTTTTTATAGGGCTACAGGGATTTCTTTTTTACTATGGAAATATACCTCTCACATTTTCCTAAGGGAATATAGTTCAGTTATACACAATTTTTCAGAAACTCATCTCTTGGGGAGCAAAGCAAAATGTATTCATGTGACGATTATTACTCTTCAGTGGTTTTCAGAGTTAACATGAAGAATCCCAAGTAATAAATGGAGAA
>NW_011888877.1:4929378-4932097 GCF_000151845.1 Pteropus vampyrus | reverse complement strand
ATTGCACGCAAGAGGAAAAACAGGTGGGCTGGACCTGGCATGTTGATGGGCAGCAAGGAGGCCAGAGCCACTGGGGTGGAACGAGGTGGGGAAGGCTGGTAGAAGTAAGAATAGAAAGGTAAGGGGGGCCCAGGTCGTTTAGGGCCTTAAAGGCTATTGCAAGGATGCTGGCTTTTACTTTGAGTGAATTTTGAGGGTTAGCAGAAGCATGGCATGAATCTAACATATTTTAAAAAGGACTAGTGGCTGATAGACTTTTAAAAAAGCAGACAGGGCAAAGGCTGAAGCCCAGAAACCAGGATGTAGGCAACCTGAATAAGCTGGCTGAGAGATGGAAGAGACGGAGAGCGTGAAAGAAAAGAGCTGCAGTCACGACTCCACGGCTTTGGTCAAGCACTGGAAGACGGGGCAGACCACAGGAGGAGTAGGTTCGAATGCCTGGTTTTGGATGTAAGTTTTAAAATGTCGATTAGATATTCAAATGGAGATGCAGGTAGGCAATCGGATATACGGACTTAGAATTCAGGAAGACACCCAAGGTAGAAATGTCAATTTGGGACACCTCAGCATTAAGATTTTATTTAAAGCCATGAGACTGGAGGTCCCCAAATCAGTGAATATAGACAGAACAGAGGGGCCCAAGGGCTTGACTCGGAGGCACTCCAAAATTTACAGGCTGAGGATATGAGGAGGAACAGACAGAGATGGGAAGGAAACTGCAAGAATGTAGGATTGTGGCTGCTAGGCATTTAAGGAAAATGGCACAATCTACTGTGTTGAAAGACCACGAAAGAGATGACTGCTAGCTGACCGCTGAGTTCAGCAGTTGAGGTGAAGTGGGAGTGAATCTGACTGGAATAGACTTAATGAGAGGAAGGAAAGGGATACCGTGCCTACAGATCGGTCTTTTGAGGAGTTCTAGAGGCAGTTGGAAGGGAAAGTGAGGTCACGAGCATGTTTTAACAAAAAATGAAAAAAATCACAGTATTCCAGTGTGCTGATAGGAATGATCCAGCGAAGAGGGTGAACTGATGACGTAAGAGAGAACGGGGAGGATTGTGGAACTACTCTTTACCTTGAATAGACCAAATATGGGAGACCAACCAAATTGAGAAAACTTTATTAACTACATAAGCTTTAGATAACTATTCAAGATGACAATAAAGGAGTTTTACAAAGCAATGCAAGCTTAACTGCCAACAGTATGGTGGGAACGTCTTTAAATCATTTTAGGCTGGGTTACTTTTTTTGTTGTTTTAAGAACAAGTAGAATTACAACTAGTTTTAATGAGTGTAGGCTATTTGTTTAAGCAGAAGGGAAACAGAAGGCATTCCATTTTAGGCAGCTTAAAAGACAGGTAGATGTATATGTATAACTTATATTTTGTAAGCCTTCAACCTAGGGCAAGATGCCAAAAGAAGGCCGGTACCATTGTGTTAGAGTGATCAGGCTGGGTCCTGTCATACAAGGCCACTCCGAATGCTGAAAAATATAAAGGTAAAAGTAAGAACAGGCTTTGCTAGTTAGAATTAACTATTCTTGATTCCTCCTCCTAGAATCTAAACTCTGGTCTTGAGGGAAATTTGTGAAATCTGAACCCTGGCTAAAACTGACACCTGTTAAGGAATATTTGTCCTTTGAATATCTGTCCTGCCATGTTGCTCCACATGTATTAAAAGATCTTGCATTATTTTCATGGATTTCTAAGAGGACGACTGACTTTGGGTTACCAAGGTTGGAATTTATAGTCTGTAAAGCTGCACTATCTTCCTATGGCCTTTTGGGCAGGAACTGGAATAGGATGAGAGAAAAAAAAAAAAAAACCATTATCTCCTGGAAACACTACTCTTAGTGTCTTTCAACATGTAATACAATATAATCGTTGACGCTAGAAAGTGGGAATTCAAGAAGGGCTACAGTTCAGCGGGACTCCCATGCTTCAGCTTTGAGCCTAAGGCATGAATCCTGTACGGGCCCCCAGCTCCCCCCACCAGCTCTGTATTTACTACACCTGTTAGAGAGGGACTACCTGTTTTCAGACACTCATCTTCGTCCTCTGCTCTAACTTTTTCTTAAATTTGTAATATTTTTATGGTTAAACAAAAGAATCACTCCTTCATCTAAATACGATAAGTACATTTTCATGGCTCTTCCAATCCTTATCTATCTGTACCTTTTATACTATTATCAATGTGTCTGAAAAGTTTCATCAGTGGGCCACAATGTTCAGACTAGTTGATGATGCAGCAATTGAAACACCAATTGCGCAACATTTAGTTGTAGATCTGCCAGCCTGGATGACTGTGTCAAGGGGAGACAGACTCTATACCTTGATAGCAAAATGACAAATGGTCAGTTGGGTGCTCTCAGGTCAGGATATATGTGGTCTGCAACACTTAAAAGAGGTTTAAACTGGGTGTTAGGAGCTGAATTGTCACCTGCTTCTCAATTCATACCTTGAAGTCCCAACCCTCAGTATCTCAACACTTAATCTTTAAAGAGATGATTATGTTAAAAAGAGGCCATTAGGATGGGCCCTAATCCAATGTGACTGGTGCCCTTATGTGAAGAGAAAGAGACACTAGGGATGTGAAAGTAAAAAGAAAAGGCCATCTGCAAGGGAAGAAGAGAGGCCTCAGGAGAAACCAACGCTGCTGACACTTTGATCTTGGACCTGCAGACACCAGAACTGCGAGGAAATACACTTCTGTTGTTTCA
>NW_011888877.1:4926365-4929328 GCF_000151845.1 Pteropus vampyrus | reverse complement strand
TCTTTTTTACTATGGAAATATACCTCTCACATTTTCCTAAGGGAATATAGTTCAGTTATACACAATTTTTCAGAAACTCATCTCTTGGGGAGCAAAGCAAAATGTATTCATGTGACGATTATTACTCTTCAGTGGTTTTCAGAGTTAACATGAAGAATCCCAAGTAATAAATGGAGAAAGAATGATAAAATTTTAAAAATCATCATTTTTGTAATTGCTAAAATAACAAAATCAAATAAGAATCATCAGGGGATTCTAAACCTCCTGTGCGAAACACTGTCGAAGAATGAAACAGTCAAACATTTTCAAAAAGAATCCCAAAGATTATTAATTACAAGGAAGAAAATATGCTCGTACAATGGAAAAATCTAGAAGTCACCACCTTAACCAAGTAAGCAAAGTTAGTATCAGCCAACAGTGGTGCAAGCTGACATCAAGTGCCTCCAGGTGTGACACCTGCCACTGCGCTGAATCTGTTCTCAGAGCTCACTGAGGACCTCTGAGTGAAGCTTGGGGACACTTCACCCTTATCTCATTTACTTCTCAGTAGTGCTGACACTCTCTTTTGGGGTACATTCTATTCCCTTGGCTTCCATGACACCAAATTCTCTTGAGTCTCCAGTAATTTCCTCAGTATTCTTCAACTCCCCTTTCTTTAGCCATGCCTGGAATCTTGGTGTGCATTAGAGCACACAGGGGTAAAGCAAACAGACAAGAATCACTGCCCTTACAGAGTAGAGGGAAAATTAAATAAGAATGTACAACTTGAGGTTATTTTTCAAAAATCACAAAGGAGATTAAAGAGTGAGAATGTGTGTGTAAATGTATTTGTCTGTGTGTGTGTGTATGAGCATATGCACATGCACACACAATTTCACATAGGAAAGGCCTAAGAGATGACATGAACAAGCATGCCGTGTGAAGTCTTACCTAGAAGAGTATTGCACGCAAGAGGAAAAACAGGTGGGCTGGACCTGGCATGTTGATGGGCAGCAAGGAGGCCAGAGCCACTGGGGTGGAACGAGGTGGGGAAGGCTGGTAGAAGTAAGAATAGAAAGGTAAGGGGGGCCCAGGTCGTTTAGGGCCTTAAAGGCTATTGCAAGGATGCTGGCTTTTACTTTGAGTGAATTTTGAGGGTTAGCAGAAGCATGGCATGAATCTAACATATTTTAAAAAGGACTAGTGGCTGATAGACTTTTAAAAAAGCAGACAGGGCAAAGGCTGAAGCCCAGAAACCAGGATGTAGGCAACCTGAATAAGCTGGCTGAGAGATGGAAGAGACGGAGAGCGTGAAAGAAAAGAGCTGCAGTCACGACTCCACGGCTTTGGTCAAGCACTGGAAGACGGGGCAGACCACAGGAGGAGTAGGTTCGAATGCCTGGTTTTGGATGTAAGTTTTAAAATGTCGATTAGATATTCAAATGGAGATGCAGGTAGGCAATCGGATATACGGACTTAGAATTCAGGAAGACACCCAAGGTAGAAATGTCAATTTGGGACACCTCAGCATTAAGATTTTATTTAAAGCCATGAGACTGGAGGTCCCCAAATCAGTGAATATAGACAGAACAGAGGGGCCCAAGGGCTTGACTCGGAGGCACTCCAAAATTTACAGGCTGAGGATATGAGGAGGAACAGACAGAGATGGGAAGGAAACTGCAAGAATGTAGGATTGTGGCTGCTAGGCATTTAAGGAAAATGGCACAATCTACTGTGTTGAAAGACCACGAAAGAGATGACTGCTAGCTGACCGCTGAGTTCAGCAGTTGAGGTGAAGTGGGAGTGAATCTGACTGGAATAGACTTAATGAGAGGAAGGAAAGGGATACCGTGCCTACAGATCGGTCTTTTGAGGAGTTCTAGAGGCAGTTGGAAGGGAAAGTGAGGTCACGAGCATGTTTTAACAAAAAATGAAAAAAATCACAGTATTCCAGTGTGCTGATAGGAATGATCCAGCGAAGAGGGTGAACTGATGACGTAAGAGAGAACGGGGAGGATTGTGGAACTACTCTTTACCTTGAATAGACCAAATATGGGAGACCAACCAAATTGAGAAAACTTTATTAACTACATAAGCTTTAGATAACTATTCAAGATGACAATAAAGGAGTTTTACAAAGCAATGCAAGCTTAACTGCCAACAGTATGGTGGGAACGTCTTTAAATCATTTTAGGCTGGGTTACTTTTTTTGTTGTTTTAAGAACAAGTAGAATTACAACTAGTTTTAATGAGTGTAGGCTATTTGTTTAAGCAGAAGGGAAACAGAAGGCATTCCATTTTAGGCAGCTTAAAAGACAGGTAGATGTATATGTATAACTTATATTTTGTAAGCCTTCAACCTAGGGCAAGATGCCAAAAGAAGGCCGGTACCATTGTGTTAGAGTGATCAGGCTGGGTCCTGTCATACAAGGCCACTCCGAATGCTGAAAAATATAAAGGTAAAAGTAAGAACAGGCTTTGCTAGTTAGAATTAACTATTCTTGATTCCTCCTCCTAGAATCTAAACTCTGGTCTTGAGGGAAATTTGTGAAATCTGAACCCTGGCTAAAACTGACACCTGTTAAGGAATATTTGTCCTTTGAATATCTGTCCTGCCATGTTGCTCCACATGTATTAAAAGATCTTGCATTATTTTCATGGATTTCTAAGAGGACGACTGACTTTGGGTTACCAAGGTTGGAATTTATAGTCTGTAAAGCTGCACTATCTTCCTATGGCCTTTTGGGCAGGAACTGGAATAGGATGAGAGAAAAAAAAAAAAAAACCATTATCTCCTGGAAACACTACTCTTAGTGTCTTTCAACATGTAATACAATATAATCGTTGACGCTAGAAAGTGGGAATTCAAGAAGGGCTACAGTTCAGCGGGACTCCCATGCTTCAGCTTTGAGCCTAAGGCATGAATCCTGTACGGGCCCCCAGCTCCCCCCACCAGCTCTGTATTTACTACACCTGTTAGAGAG
>NW_011888877.1:4916999-4925955 GCF_000151845.1 Pteropus vampyrus | reverse complement strand
ACTAGTTTGAATGAAAATTGCATTATGAGTAAATTCTGTGCAGCTTTACCAAACAGCAATTTGGGCACACATACATACAACACACAACAAGGTCTCACTTGGGAATGTGTAATGCCTTTTGGCCGCCAGCAGCCAGAGAGCAGGATTCAGCGTTAGTTTCCCTGTCCTTGTGTGTGTGTGTGTGTGTGTGTGCGTGCGTGTGCTCGTGTGCGCACACACACACACTCTAGTGTTTTCTGTCTTCAATCCACATCACTTACACCTCGTGAGGATCCTCTGGGGGACTGTGTGTCTTTCAGATTCCTTCTGCATTCTCTTGTTATCTGCACTACCCACTAAAGTTTGGCTGTTGCTGCTATTGCATTCAGTGGCTACACAGCTCTACCTTGAACTATGCTTTGATGAACTTGGATTTCTTGGGGTTCCTTTCTCTCTTTGTGCTGTGATTTGCACAGGCTATCTTTCTTGTTGGGAGCTATATGTTCCATGAGGTTGGCCTTGATTTGCTCATCTTTAAGTAAAACACACACTCATTTGGTCACCCACTGGTTACATCCAGAATGGTTTTGCTAAGCATTCTGGGGCCACAGTTGCTATACTGCCAGTTGTCACACATGAGCCAAACTTGTTCGAATAAATACTTGTTGAATACTAAGGGAACCTATCAGGAACTAGCATAAAAAGAATTCCCAGCCCGCTCTAACCTGCAGAACTAATCTCTCTCACAAGAGTGACTGGACTGTTTTAACCTTATGTAAGGATGATCTCCTAGCAGAGTATCTCTTGAAAGAATGTTTTCCTAAAAAAAAAAAAAAAAAAAAAAAGTTTTTCTCCAGGACAGTTCTTACTTTCTTCTTTCAATTTTCTCCTTTGTCAATCTGGGTGACAAAATCGCAGGGGATTTGCCTCTTGCATATCAGAAATCTCAGTTCTGGAGAACAATCCTCTGTTACTTTTAACATCTAATATATCATTGCTCTCTCTCTCTCAACCTTCCCCAAGTCCATGCCGTGGGTTAAATGTGGCTACATTTTCTTTCTTTCCATTTATATAATTATAATGAACATTTATTGTGTGCTTACTAAGTGTCAATCATTGTGATAAAGCTTTTTAAACTTTTCTGTTTCCATTTATTCTATACAAAAACTCTATTACCATTATCCATATTTTATAGAAGAAAAAACAGGTTTAGGCTTTCCAAATTCAAGACGTGCCAAAGACACAGAACCAAAAAGTGACTGTCCACACCGAAGCCCTTAACCACAGAACTATTACTTGTTTATCGTTTTTAATGAATGCGAAATAGTTTCTTTGAACTTTCATGGTTTACATAAGCATTCCTTAACTGATGGACATTTGGGTTATAGCCAGTTTCTGGTTCTTAAGAGCAGTGCTCTTTGCACACACACAGCTTTGTTCTTTTGAATTATTTCCTTAGGATAAATGTCCAGGAGGAGGTGTCTGATAAGTTACACAGCTCCTGTTATGTATTGGTGTCTGGCCAAAATTTAATGTTGCTAAAGAACTTCACATCCATGGCCATTTATCAGGTTGTTTCCGACAGCACTGAGTACAAAGTTAAGGACAAATTTCCGTTGAAACCACTAGCCTACAAAGGGGACAGGAGAGCTCCAGCCCACAAATGTTTCCATCACCTGCGGTTCTCAGCAAACACGGTGGATGCATAACAAATATGATTAGACTGGCTGACCAGAGACACCGGGGTTCTGAAGGCCATGAATGGAAGTCATGTTGGATCAGCTATCACTCCACAATGCTAGTGCTTTATTTATTTAACACTACGTTCTGAAAACGTCAGGGAATAAAAAAAAAAAAAAGAGTTCCAAGTAACTGGGAACATTTTCAGCAGTCAGGTATCTCTAATTGTCTTCCATGGGCACAGAACTGAACTAGAGTCAGAGATGGGACAGCTGCGCACTTGCCCAGTAACCTGAAACATACCTGAAATACAGGTGACTCTGTAGTAAAGAGTGAAATGTAAATATGCCCCAATCCGCTAGAGGAGCCAGAAGCATTCTGCAGAAAATGCACACTCTCCCCCCTGGTCTGCCTCACTGTCACTGACAACGAGAGGAGGAAAAGGGATACTGCGCTCAGAGATCAGTCTTTCGAGGATTTCTAAAGGTAGCAGGAAAGGAAAGTGGGGTCAAGGATCTTAAGTCCCTACGTCTCCCTGGGTCCAGGAAACATACATAAAAATAGAGCAGGGCAGGAAGCCAATCCACAGGAACTCAAAGTCTGAACTGCCTGTTTCCAAGTACTAAAAGCAGAGCTCGAAGCGGGGACAGTGTAAAAGCCTAAGGGCCGCCACAGGAGACCGCGCGGGGTCGCGCTGTTGACTCCACCACCGCGGTTCTTCATCTGGAGTCTCGGGATAAGCGTCAGGGGCTCCGGAGCCCGATTAATTTATGCAAAACGAAAAAAAAAATGTGTGAACGTTTAGGGAGCAGACCTTTCCTCCAATTATCCCAGGGATCAATGACTCTCCGCTTCCGCCCCTCCAAGTTTACAACCCACTGTCCTAGCCGGGTGCACAACCAACACTCGGGCCAAGTGAAGTTAAACTGAAAGACCGAAAACCGGGTGGCGGCGGCGGGGCCTGCGAGGCCCGCGTCCTACCTGCGTCCCCGTGTTCGGCCCTCGCGCCAAGGTCACCGCAGACCCGTCCGCCCCGCAAAACCCGCGGAGGCACCTCTCGGAGAGGTTGGGCCCAGAGGGCACGGAGGACGTGCGCCATGATGCCGCCGCCCGCAGTCCCCGCCCACCGCGCCGCCGCCCCGCCCCCGCGCCGTCCGCAGTCCCCGCCCACCGCGCCGCCACCCCGCCCACCGGGCCACCTCCACTCGCTCCACCTTCTCCCTGCGACCCCTCTGCGTCCCCCAAGACCCGCCTCCCGCGCTGTGCTTCTGCCCCACAACGCACGTGCACCCACCCTTCTCCTGCTCCTACCAGCCTTCCCTGGGTCCTCCCTGGCCCCCTATTCCTTTGCCCTGTCTGGTGCCTCCTGTCCCCTCCCTTACTTCCTGCTCCTGCCCCCTCCTACTCTTCCCCTGGCCCTGCCCTGCCCCACTTACGCCCACTCCACTCCTCCCGAACCCAAACAATGGTCTGTTTTAGTTTGTTTGCATTTTTTAGAATTGTATATAAAGGGAACTATCGATTAGTTTGCATTTTCTTGAGTTGAATATAAATGGAATTGTACTATATATTCTGTCTACCTTATTTCACTCGGCATAATTATTTTGGCACTCATTCATGTGTTTTAGTGTAACAGTTGTTCATTCCTTGTTAGTGCTGAGTAGTATTCCATTTGTGGATATACCACATTGTATTTATCTACTTACCTGTTGATAGACATTTATATTGTTACCAATTTTTCTTTATTAGAAATAAAGCTACTAGGATGGGCCTGTACAAATCTTTGTAAGAACATGTGCGCTTTTTTTTTCTCCTGAGTAAATACCTGGAAATGGAATGGCTAGATTATAAATTAGGTATAACTTCTAAAGACATTACCAAAATGTTTTCTAGAATGGTTATTTCCTTTTACATGCCCACCAACAAGTGGGAGAGTTCCAGTTCCTCTACATCTTTGCCAATACGTGAATGTCCAGACTTTTTAACTGTAGCCATTCTAATAATGTGTAGCGCTATCTCATTGTGGTTTTATTTTGTATTCTCAAATGGTTTATGATGCTGACATTTTCATATGCATGTCATATATTTTTTCTTTAGTGAAGCATCTGTTCAAATCTTTTGTCCATTTATTACTGGATTGTTTTCTTATTTTTGAGTGCTTTATGTATTCTTGATACAAATCTTTTGTCAAGCATATGCTTTACAAGGATTTTTCTCCTAGTCTATGGCTTGTTTTTTCTATCTCCTAATGGTATCTTAAGAGCAGAAGATTTTAATGAAGTCCAGTTTATTGGGTTTTTTTCCCCTCATATCAATAATGCTTTTTAGTGTTACAGTTAAGAAATTTTGCCTAACTCAAGTTTTTCTCCTAAGTTTAAACTTTTATAGTTTGGTTTTACATTAAGGTCTATGATCCATTTTGAGTTAATTTTTGCATATGCCAAAATTTTTTGTTTGTTTATTTTTCTTATTTTTTGTTTTTGCATATGGATATCCAATTGTTCTAGCACCATTTGTTGAAAAGACTACTCTTTCTCCACTGAACTGCCTTTGAATTGCTTTCAAAAATCAGCTTTCTATCAATGTGTGTATCTATTTCTGGGCTTCCTATTCTGTTCCAGCCATTGGTGTGTCTATATTTATGTCAATGCCACAATGGTCTGATCACTGTGCTTGGATTCAGCTGGTTTCAGTGATGAATTTTTCTGTTATTTTTCAAAGTTGTTTTGGCTATTTAGATTTTCTGTGTTTCACCATAAATTTCAGGTTTAGCTCAAGTTCTACAGTTTTGACTAGGATTGCATTGACTCTATCCATACATTTGGGGAGGATTTATATAACAATATTGAATTCTCTGACTCATGTATGAGGTATGCTTCTTAATTTATTTAGGTCTTCTTTAATTTTTCTCAGCACCGTTTTGCAGTTTTCGGTGTATAGATTTTGCATAGCTTTTGACAGGTTTATCCTGAAGTATTTCGTATTTTGATGCTATTTATTGTTTTATTAATTTCAATCTGTTTTAATTTTTGAAAATAGATTTGTGTACTGATTTTGTATTCTGCAACTTTGCTAAGCTCATTTCTTAGTTCTAGGAACATTTTTATAGATTTTATCAGATTTCCTACATAGACAACCATGTCATCTGTGAAGAAAGAGTTTTAGTTTTCCTTTCCAATACAGATGTTTTTGATTATTTTTTCTTTCCTTATTGCACTGGCTAGAATCTGTACAGCGTTGAGTAGAAGTTGTGAGAATGAACATTCTTGTCTTGTTTCTGATCTTAGAGAAAAATTATTCGGTCTTTCACATTAAGTATGATGTTAGCTATAGGTTTTTCACAGATAAGGAATCTATCAGATTAAGGAAATTCCTATCTATCTGTAGTCTGCTGAGAATTTTTATCAGGAAAGGATGTTGGATTTAAATCAACTGCATTTTCTGCAGCTATTAAGATAATCATAGGGGTTTTTTTCTTATTTATTTTCAAATGTTAAACCAATTTAGTATTCATGTGATAAACCTCACTTTGTTTTATTATTCACTTTGTATATTATTGGATTTCACAGATTAAAATTTTGCTTAGAATTTTCATATCTGTGTTTATGAGGGTTAATGAATGGTTTGCAGTGTTCTTTTTATTGTAATATCTATCAGGTTTGTATCTGAGTACTAGGGAAACTGATTCAGATCCAGGGAAGTCAAGTAGTTTGTCCATGGTCACATTGCTTGTTAGTGGGAGAGTTTGTAAAGTTCCCCTAAAGTTTAGAATTTAGAAACTATCGAGGAATAGTGGAAGTTAGCATGTGACGTTGTGAGAAAACATGGAGTCTGGTCTAAGATCCAATTCAGTGTATCGTACATTTAAAAGATTCATGACCTTGGTCAAGTATTTGATCTGTATTAGCTTCAGTTTATCCCTAAAATGGAATTATTACAAGGATTAGGGGTGATATATATTAAAACACCTAGCAAACTCTCTGGCACATAGTTGGTTTTAATACATGTTAGTAATTGTTATGAAGATTTAATTAGGAAGGCAGTGATGGGTAAGAAGAGTTGATAAGCAATCCATGCCTGCATTTCTGCACATCCCACACTTTCAGAAAGACATTCTAAATACAAAGGAAGTCCCTCCCTCCTTCTCTGCTGCTATTCTCCCTCAAACCTGCTATGAGAACTCTTGTTGCATCTTTGCTCAGGCCCTTTCTGGTCTTGAAATGCTCCCTCTGCCCACCACCATTTGTCTATATCCAATTTAACCAGCAAGGCCACATACTAATCTCTCTCGTTAGCTGTATTGTCTTAGCCTGAACAAAATACCACATTATGTTTTGCCTTCCACCTTAAACACTGTGTGGAAAAGACTACTAATTGCCTGCCCAGTATCCATTTTTCGCTCTTATTTGCAATCATATTTTTTTATTTTATTGAAGGTAGCAATGTGCCTAGCTAAAATGTTACACTCACTAGCTAGCTCCCTTGCAGCTAGTGCTGGTCATTTCACACAGTCTGAGCAATGATAGAAGCAGATGTCACCAGAAGGCCTCCAGAAAAATTAGTTAAAGAGGATCCGACTCAGCACTAGCCTTTTGCCTATTTTTTTTCTGCCTGGAAATTAGTCATTATGGCTAGAGAGCTAGCAATTTTATGATATATGTGATGATGAGACCAACACTCTGATATCAAAGTAGATGTCAGGAAGGGGCCTGTGTGCCTGATGACACTGTGGAACTGGCATAATGGCCCTGGATCACCTATTTTCAGACTTCCTATTACGTGAGAGACAAATCCATATTTTCTTTAAACCACTGTTATGTGGATTTTCTGTTAGATGAAATTGATAAACTCTATATCTGGTGTCCTGAATTTGATTGGGAGAATCTCTTAGAAGGCAAGATTCTGCAATTTTTTCTTTTTGTGTATCTAACATACTTCCCTGCAGACTCTAAGTGCATGAGAAACAATTATTCATGATAAAAACCCTTTAAAAGATAAGATAGAGTGGCCCAGAAACATAGGAGATCAGTTCAAAAGCCATTTTGCTTTTCCCTATCAAAAAAAACCATTCAGGAAAATATGATGGAATGGAAGAAACCATTTGCCCAAAATTGAACATCACGCTCATTTTTTTCTACTACAATCTAGAAAATTCCTAGAAACAAGCAAACTGGAATATATCTAATATCTGTAAAAGATAGTTTTAAAGTGTTAAAGGTAGTGAATGAAGACTTGAATATACATTTTGTGATAGAAAAAGTATAGAATAAGATAGGCCCTGGGTTGTTTTGTTTGTTTGTTTGTTTGTTTGTTTGTTTTTCGGCTTTGTGCCCATCCAGATACAGGTTTTTAGGCCTTAGTCTGACCATTTGTTTCTGGGCCTTGGGTTGATCATCTATAAAATGATATGAACGGGGGAGGGTGGCCCAGAACCAGAACTTGAATGACACCTAAACTCTCTTAAGTCTAAAATGAGATGATTTGGGGTAAAGAATGTAAAGATATAGTCTCCTGCTGACCGGAAAGTTGAAATGATGAAGAATAAAATAATGTTCAAGTTAATTAATAAATTTATTTTTCTCCTTTTTAATTCTACTCCTCCCCCCAATTCCACCCCTGACCTATAGATGTTGCCATTTCCCCTTAAGAACTGGATCTCTGAAGGTGGAGCGTCTCCTCCCACACGCTCGCGTATGCACCCAGGGCCTGGAGCACCCAGGGTATGGTCCATGGCTCCAGGACCTTCTGCGGGTAAAGCAGATGTGCTAACCACTACACTATGGAGCCACACCAAGTTAATTAATAAATTTAAGCAGTATCATTTATAATTCCACTGGGTTACTTTATAGAAAATGACAAAATAACAATAAAATAAATGTGAAAAAAGTACATTTTTGTAATGAAAGTACAAAATTGTAGAATTGGCCTCACCAGATATTAAAGTGTCTTATTAAGGAACAGTAGTTATCAAAATGGCCTAACCAAAAATTAGCCCAAGGAGATAGAGATTTCCTAAATTAATATGTATCTCATCTATTATAAACAAAGGAATATAAAAGTATTCAATATATGTTTTGGGGAAAAGTGACTATCAATATGGGAAAAATAACCTTAGAGTCTAAGGCTTAGATTGATAACTCACTTCAACCAAAAGGATTAATTTTTGATCTAAATATAGCATCATACACATGTATACATACATATGAAATAAAACAATGCTACACTTACCCATTTTGGAAAAAACGGATTTTGGGTAATGGAAGTAATAAAAGGAATCAGTAATGAAATTATGATAAGGTTGACTGGTTCAGGTACATTAAAATACATACATACATACATACCCCAAATTAACAAAAACTGATCCCTGTATTGGGCTCCCCAGAGACACAGAACTAGTAGAAGATATATATATATATATGTATATACCCTCTATATAGATACTGGCTCACATGATTATGGAGATTGAGAAGTCTGCAAGCTGGATACCCAGGAAAGCCAGTGCTGTCACTCAAACACCTGAGAACTGGAGAGCCTCACTGTCTCGATGTAAAGGCCTGGGAACCAGGTGTACTGAGAGCAGAAGACTGATGCCCCATCCCAAGCTATGAGTCAGAGTGCAGATTAACCTTTCCCTGCCTTTTTGTTCTATTCAGGCCCTCAATGGATCAGACGATTCCACCCCCACCCCCCCACCCCCCACCCCGCACCGCTTTGGGGAGAGTTTAGAAACATCCTCATAAACACACCCAGAAATTATGTTTAATCAGTTATCTGGTCATTACTTGATCCAATCAAATTGACACAGAAAATTAACCATCACAGTTCCAAATTGGAAAAATTAAAAGGAAAACAACAGGGAGTATTGTAATAACCTAGAAGCATTTACTAGTATGAATATAGTGGAAATTAACATTATCTATATGGGCAATACTCAGGTCTGACTGGACAGATGGTTAAAGGGTACGAGCAGATGGTTTGCATAAGGAAAAATACAAATAGTGAACACACACTTGGGAAAACGTTTAGCTTCTGTAATAATTAAAGAATTATAAATTAAAATAGCCCAATATACTACCTCATACATATTAAATTATTAATAATAGATTTTTAAAACTAAAGTTAATAGCACTTTGGGGACTCAGGTATATTCATACATTGCTTATAGAAATAATGGCATGATTTTTCTGGAAAGATATCTGACGACATGTACCAAGGATCATAGAACTCATTATATTCTTTGCTTTGGCAAACTTGCTTTGGAAAGCAAATCCCAAAGAAAGAATTCAATTAAGGGAAA
>NW_011888877.1:4897097-4915469 GCF_000151845.1 Pteropus vampyrus | reverse complement strand
ATCAAGTTTATCTACCTTTACCTTTATGTTTTGTTTATGCCCTTTTATTGTGTTTATCCCCATGTATGTGTGTATGTATTAATTTTCCACAAACAGTACATACAAGTGTCATCAAATATTTGTATCCTTTCCAACTTGCTTTTCTTTCTCAATATTTCATTTTAAAATTTTACTTGTATGGGTTTTTAAAATCTGTCTTATTTATTTTAATGAATCTTACCTAATAATGATATTCTCTTATGTTATCTTCTAAAGCTAGCAGTTTTGCTTTTCACATTTAATTTTTAGTCCACTTGAAATTAATTTTTGTGTATAGTAAGGATCTAATTTTGTCTTTTTCTACATTGAGGCAATTGTCAGACCATTTATTAGGTGTCCATTTATTAAAACATTTACTAAAAAGTTTATTCTGTTCCATTGGTCTATTCGTCTACCCCTGTACCAATACCACACTGTTTCAAAACTATAATTTTATACTAGGTCTTAATGTTTAGCAAATATAAATCTCTCTTCTTCAAAAATTTATTAGCTCTTCTTGGCTCTTTATTCATCCAAATGAAATATAAGGTCACTTTCCATATGAAATGTTAGTTGCATAAAAATAACTATTAGAATGTTGGCTGGAAGTTAATTGAATTTATAAATTAATGGACAAACATTTGTTATTTTTGATAATATTTATTAAAGTAACATAGTGCTCCATTATTTAGGTTTTATTTTCTATTTTTTTATAGTTTTATGTTATCAATAAAGGAATTGCCTACCTTTTATTAGATTTATTTGTAGAAACTTTCTAACTCTTGTTGCTATTGTGTTTACATATTCTAATTTCTAATTATTTGTTGAATGTTTATTTGAATGCAATTTTAGTATGTCATTATTTTATCCAGTAATCTTGCCAAACTCTCTTCTTATATTCAACAGTTTATCTTAAAGAGTTTCTTGAATTTTCTATGAAAATAATCTCGTCATCTCATATTTCTTTCTTTCCAGTACTTACATCTTTATTTTCTTATGGCACTGGCGTGGCTCTCCATTAACTATGGAATAGATGCAGTACCCTGTTCTGTTCCTGATGCTAAAGGAAGTGCTTCTAACATTTCTGCATACACATGATGTTTGTTGTAGATTTTTGGTCATCTTTATGAGGATGTAGATGTTTCCTTCTAGTCTTATTTTTCTAAGAGTTTTGTCATGAATGAGTGTGAATTTGTTGGCTTTCTTGTATCTAGTGGGTTGATCACATGGCCTTTCTCTTTTACTATGTTCATGTAGTAATAGACTTTCTACTGATGTTAAACCATCATTGAAATCTTGAATTCAATTCTACTCGGTCATGATGTATCTTTTTTTACACATTTTTAGATAGTTCGCCAGTATTTTATTTAGAATTTTCACATTTATATTTAAAACTGAGTTGACTTTGTGCTATTTCTTTTCTCATGGTGCCATTGCCTAATTTTAATATCAAATTTATGCTAGCCTCACCATATGAATTTAGAAACCTTATGTATATTGTTCAAAATCAACCCATGTAGTTATGTGTCATAATTTTAATAGCTTCACTATTGTTTGATTGTATCACATTTACTTACAAATTGAAGAAGATACTATGTGTTCAGTTGTCAGTAATTTTCATTGTGAAGATGGTAAATATTTAATAAAATCAATTTAAAAATGATCTGTAATTTTCCTGATCTATCTGGATCTGTCCTCATATCACAGAGGTTTCCTGGCCAAATGGGTGTGGCTGACACTTTTTCATTTAGGTTTCGTTCCCACCCCCCAGAGGATTGACATACTGCTCTGAAGACTGGCATCATTTCAGATATCCTGGGTTTGCCCAGGAAACTTTGGTTTGGCCTTGAACTCCTGGGCCGTCTTGTCTTCAGCCCCAGACTATGCTAATCTGTTTTCTTTCATTAAATTATGAAAGCTTTTGCTACCTTCTGTGCTCCTCTGAGTCTTCTCCTTTCTGAGGTTAATCTAAATTTGTTTCTTTGTTATTCATGGGAATCAGGCCTCATCCGACATTCTAGAATGATCCAGAGAGCTGGATTCTCACTAGTAGTAATTGCCTTGTTTGTCCCTCCCCTCCACTGACTCTCCTTTTCATGAGACTTTACATTTATACAATACAGTTTCAGGACAGTTTCCATTGTCTTATGGTTATACCTTTACAAGTACTCAAGCAGGTCCTTGAAACCCAACTATCACCTTCCTGAGGCAGAGAAATATTTCAGCCCAGGGCAAGGTCTAGATTTTCCTCCAGTTGCATTTTAATTTGACTGGGTCAACTAAACAAGACTTCCAGAGGAAACATCATTTGTGACTTTGAACACCTTCAGTAACTTCTTCAAAATCATGATGGCAAATCTCTGAACATATTTACAGGGGATGGTGAATCTTCTCTCTCCAGATGGCTTGCCACAACAAGCTAATCCCACTTCGTGTTACTGGTAATTGAATTCTCCCCTGAGAAGGAAATTGTATGAGATCCATGAACATTTGATGTATGGATATTTCTAAACAGCCTGACTTGGAAAAGATTAAAACAGCCTTGTATTCCCAATCCCTCAGACCTCCTCACCAGCAGGACCCAGATTTTAATCTGCTCCAGGTGGCTGAACTCAGGAAGGCTTATAGCTCTCAGCATCTTCAATTAATGCCAAGTGTAATCATAGTTGGCAGGATGCAGGGTGTTCTGGCACATTTAAGGGATGGGCATAGAACCTCTCTGCCAAGTCTTCAGAGTACTATCTTTTGGATTGCACTTTTCATAATCAAAAGCTACCATGATTAATGAGCTACAGACAATGGGTAATCCCCTACACTTAAAAATTAGAACCATGGAGAAAAAAAAAGTAAAAGCAAATTATTCCGCATAGCCATGGGTTTCTTGACCTCAAAAGCTTTGTGCAAAGCCTTTCTTTTAGGCCCTTTGCCATGCAGACAGCTGAGTCTGATTGAGTTGTGTTATATCTGTGTGCGAGAGAGTTTGTCTGCTGCTCCACATCAGTGTGTGTATTTATTTTAATTTTGCCCACGAGCTCAGAGGCATGTGGAATTGGCCACATTTAAAAGTAAAACAAAAGCATCAAAACATCAGATTTGAGAAATAACCACATGACAGACTCGCCTTTGCCTGTCTGATTGGCTTCTGGTCTGAGGCAATCTGAAGCAAGATGTTTTCAGAGCTTGTTATAGGAATGAGTCTGCAATGGAAACTGCGACCCCTTTGACACCACATTCAGAAAGTCCCAAAAGTCCAGTTTACACTCCAGGACTGAAAAGAAAGTGCTACCTCCAAAAAGAGTTAGGAGTCAAATGAATGATTTTCCTTAATGTCTATTGCAAGGTTTAAAAAGCGAAGCTTCCTAAATTCCATTGGAAAAACGAGAAAATCAGAGTTGAAAAGTAGATGGAGAGACTAGTCCTTGTATTTAATGCTGTAAAGAATCATCTCTAGAACCCATCATAGACTTACGACATTTTTGATGTAGGGAAGACCTTGAATTTTATGATTATCAAGAAAGAGGTCATGAGAGAACAAGAAAATAGTGTTCATATGTTTTGACTAATGTAAAAAAACTTAGTAAGTCTTTGGCAATTTTCTCAATTTTATAACTTACTAAAGTCTGTATTTAAATTAGATTTTATTAGTCATTGCAAAATAGTGTGTTGACTTGGTTACACATTATTTTTAAAAGCTGGAGAAATGGAGTCTTAATTCTGTTTTTTATTACACATGACATAAAAGTCTTTGTCATGACTGTGTTTTATGGGACTCCCCGCCAGTTGGGTACATTGTAAATCTCCTGTTCCACAGTTTACAGATGGAGATAACAAAACACGTGGCGGTTAAGTTGCTAGTGTTCACATTATAACAGCAGCGATGGAATTAAATCTGAGACATTATCTGTAAAGGAAGAATTTGCCTCCATACATGAAACCCAGAGCCCTCCAAGTGTTATGGCAGAATAGAGCTTCAGAAAGGATTTTCCCCAAACCAAAGAGGCAGAGTCCACCCCTGAGTCTTGGTTCTGCCCCACTGGGTATTTCCTGTCCCTTTGGTATCACCATTCAGAGTTTTGCTCTGCTGTAAACAGCAACAGTAAAAAAAATGTACTACTCATACATTGTTGGTGGGATTGCAAATTGGTACAGCTGCTGTGGAAAACAGTATGGAGGTTTCTCAAAAAATTAAAAATGGATATACCTTTTGACCCAGCAATTGCACTTCTGGGTATTGCTTCAAAGAAAACCAAAACAATAATTCGTAAAGATCTATGCACTTCGATATTCATGGCAGCAAAATTTACAATAGCCAAGATATGAAGTAATCTAAATGCCCATCAACGGACGATTGGATAAAGAAATTACGGTTCATAGATACAATGGAATATTACTCAGCCATTAAAAAAAAATGAAATTCTACCATTTGCAACAACATGGATGGACCTAGAAGTTATTATGCTGAGTGAAATAAGTCAGACAGAGAAAGATAAATACTATATGATTTCACTTATATGCAGAATCTAAGGAACAAAAAGAACAAGCTAATCAAAAACAGACTCATAAATATAGTGGACAATTTGGTGACACAAACTAGTAGTTGATAGTTGGTCACGGGGATGGGGAGCACAGCAGAGGGAATGCAGTTGGCATTAATGTGTTGGCTAGGTGGAGGGTCGGGGAGGGAGGGAGCAAATGGAATCTTTTTATGAACTACATAGATGTCTAACCAATGTACTGTATACTGAAAACTAATTTAAATAAATAAATTAAAATTAAAAAAAAAGAAAAAAATATATATTGAGGTCCCCTCAGCACAGCCCAGGCAGAATGACAGTTTCTAAAGAATGTGAGTAAATGCAAGAGGGATATCAAAAGGAAATGAAGAGAGAATGCAGCCCCCTCTGTTCACTTACCCTCTCCCACAATCTGATTTCACTGAGCCCAGATTCCTCCTACCGCCCCCTGGCTTTCTCTCCCTAGAACTTCTTCCAGCGTGCCCTCGGGAACTCTTCCCACCATAAACAAACTCCCACTTTAAGGTTCAGATTACTTTTGTCCACAATACCCATGACCTGTTCCTCAGCCCTGCCATCTGTCAACCCTCAGGTCACACTCCCACATTCACTGAGGACATTTGCACCTGGCTAGCTGTCAGCCACTGGGCGAACTCAGAGTTCATGTAGAGGACCATTCAGACACCCTAACAGCTCATCTGTTTGGCATCAAAATTTAAAATCTTCCATTGCCTTCTTCAGGCAGCTGGAACAGCAAAATCACTATGCCAGGCAGCGTAAATAAAAGATGATACCTAACCTTTTTGTCTCAAGCAGCCAGAGGTTATTTGCTATATGTTTTCTAACTGTCTGATTGTTTTGTTTTGTTTTGTCTCATTCCATGATTTTTTTAGATTGAGGTTTTTTGTATTTTTGGTATTCTATTTTCCCCCACTATTGATGTTTTAAATTGTACCTCTTTGTTTTATTTATTTTTGATGGTTGCCCTAGAGATTACCGCATAGATCCTTAACTTATCACAGTATATTATACCAATTCCAAAATAAAATATTAAACCACATAGTTCACTTACCAACCTCTCACTTTGTGCCATTGTTGTTACATATCTTCAACATATACTGTCCCCCACAATGCGTTGTTTTATTTTTGCTCTAAACAGTCAATTTTCCAGTAAAGACAATTTTAAAAACAACACAAAATGTTTTTTAGAAATGTCTGGTGTTCTTCATTTTTTTATGTAGATTTGAATTTCCAACTGATATTATTTCTTTTCAGCCTAAAGAACATACTTTGATATTTATTGTAGGGCAGCCCTGCTGGCTGCAAAGTCTCTCAGCTTTTGTTTTGAAAATCTCCTTTTTCACCTTTGCTTTTGAAAGATATTTCTACTAGTTAAAGAATTCTACATTGACAGTTCCCAGCCCCCAACATACGCACATGCTCACACTAGCACGTTAAAAATGTCATCCCATTGACTTCTGGCTTGCGTTGTGTCTTATGAGAAGTCAAAAATCATTTTTATTCTCTTACATGTAATGTAATCCTCCTGCCACGCCCACCAGCTGATTTTAAGGCTTGATTTTCAACATTTTGACTATCATATGCCTAGATGTGGTTATTGCTATGTTTATTCTACTTGAGGTTTGCTGAGATTCTTGAATCTTCAGGTTGAAATTTTTTGCGAGATGGAAAATTTGAAACCATCGTATCTTTTTTTTTATCACATATATATTTTTTTTGCCTCAAACTCTTCCTTCTTCTTTTGCAACTTTTATTATGTGTGTATTGGATTAGTTGATGCAGCCCCACAGGTCACTGAGGCTCTGTTAAGGTTAACTTAGAAAGTTGTTTTTCTCTACATCCTTCTGTTTTGAAAGTTTCTATTATCCTGTCTTCAAGTTCATTGGCTTTTTCTGGTGCAGAGTCTAATCTGCCATTAAACCAATACAGTGAAATTTATATTTTAGATATTTCATTTTTCAAGTCTATAATTTTCAGTTGGTTCTCTTTTTTTTAATCGGTTTCATTTCTAGGCTGAGATTCCATATCTGTTAATTCATATGTTCATTTTTCCTTTAAATCCTTGAACAAATTTATAATAGCTCTTTGAAAGTCTGTCTAATAATTCTTTAGATATGCTTCTCTTAACTTTTTTTTTCTCCTGATTGTGGCTCACCTTCCCTGGCTTTGTATCACATCTAGTAATTTATTATTATTATTATTATATTCTTTGAGAATGCTACTTAGTGTTGAATTTTGATGTTTACTTCTGGCATTCAGTTGATTTACCACAGGGTCATTTGATCCTGCTGAGACTTATTTCAGACTTGAGTCATCTTTGCTTTAGGTGCGGCCTTTCTAGCCTCTCAGTTGAATGCTTGAGGTGTTCAGCGCTTTCTTTCCACTCTGGCTGGTCAGAACTACAACATCTTCCAGCCCTGCATGAAACTCTGTCCTGTTCAGAAGCTTCAAGTCTCTGTTCCCTGCCCCACAAGGTCTCACTTTGCACTTGCATAACTTAGTCTTCAGCCAAAGACTCAAGAGGACCCTTTGAGAATCCAAGATTTTTAGAACTTCTTCTCTGTGAAGCTCATTCCTCTTTGTGTTCTACCCCAAATTCTAGCCACTTCAACATCTTTGAACTTAATCTCTGTTTCCTCACCTTCATGAGACCACTGCTGTCTATGCTCTATTTATCATCCCCCAGGCAGATTCCGGAGTGAATGTGCTGTTTTCTTTCTTTCAAAGATTACAATCCTGTGCTGTCAGTTGTCTACTGACTGAAAACAGTCACTTCACATATTTTGTTTAATTTTGTGCTTTTTATGTTGAGAGGGTGAACCTGATACTTGTTACTTCATCATGACCAGAAATCAAAAGTCAGCTCAGGATTTTTTAGAAACATAAACTTTCATGTTTGGGGAAGGAGTACTATGTTTTCATAAAGTGGCACTAAAAAAACTTTGCTCTTTCATTCTTTCTCCTCTTTTCTCTTCCCTATAACCAGTTCCTTTAAAAAAAAAAATTCTCCTTCAAAGTAGTGACTCAGGATTTGATTTTATGCAAATTAGAATTTGGGCAACTAAAGAAAATTTTTATACAGCAGTAAATCTGCATATACTAGAATTTTACTTAAGGTGAATTCGAGAGGGGTTTACGTATATGAAGCATGTAAACAGCTAGGTTTAGAAAGCCCAGGTAAATATAGTTTGCAGAAAATTTGCTAATCTTATTTTCATCTCAGTTCCATGCTCATGTCCTTATAAAGTCTTATTTCTCGCTATTTAAGAGGGTTCTCAAAACCATGTCTTCTGCTCAGACAAGGCCAGAAGACTCCATTCCAAGCTTCCTAAGTTTCCTGAGCTTTCCAGTTTTTTCTAGGTCCCAAGAAACTTGGGAAAGCATCTTGGTCCCAAGTGAAGAGCGGGATTTTTAAGGTCTGTACTCTGAATTTCATCACAGTTAAAGTGATCATCTGCAAACCTGTCCACACCTCCACCAAGCTAGAGGGTAGTCACTCAGAGGTTCATGCAATAATGTTTTTAAGATACAATCTTCTTAACATTCATAACAAAGAACTTGAGCAGATAGTATAATAGAAATTTATCCTCCCAAGGCTATGCAAGTATTATGTTGAACGTCAGAGTGTGAGGGTCTTTAGAAGTCATCAGATTCAACCTCTTCATTTACATTTTGGTCAGATGAGGGTCAGGGAGGCTGATGTTTTCCCCAGTGTCACATACCTGAAGATCAGAAGCAGACTGACAGCTTGTGTTTTCTGAACTTCAGTATAGATTCTTTATGCTTCACTATGTGAGTGAAAGTTTCACCCATTCTGGTTCTCTTGCTTTATTAGAGTGAATCTATTTTTCAATAAGTTCTATTCCCTGGAGAACCTGGTAGAAGGGCCATGGTAAATAGAAATGACTAAAATAATCACATCTATTTTGTATCGAATATATTGATGCTGTCTAATTTTCTTAATTCTTAGTTTAATGCTGTCAAAACTCATATTTTACTTGAACATATTCATTTTTGTTATAATGAATACATACATTTAATTTAAAAGTATCCATTTTACTGCATATCTTAATAGCTGAATAAGCAGGTCTTTGCAGCCTATTTTGATTACATTTTGCCTCATTTCTCTTTATTTACTCAAATCTATCCAGACTTTTGGATGACTGAATTGCACACTAAAAGGCAGAACATCACACACCATTTCTCTGAAAGTCAAGTTCACATAAATCTAGTAATTATCCACACAGGGTATCATCTATTTTTAGGCCCTTGTAAATAAATAATGTTCACTTGAATAAAAATCACTTGCTTCTTGATTACTTATTATTTATAATTTTATAGAACTTTATATATTCAACTTATGATTTAAAGAGGCATCGTCTGTAAATTTTCACCACTGTAACTGTAGCCTCATTTAAGAACATAAACAAGTATTTAGTAAGTGCTTGTGAGAGGTTATAAAATCATGGACATGATATTATTTCTGTCTTCATGACATCTCTAACCAAGGTGTAGTCAAGATGTAGATTGCAGTCAAGATAGAAATCCACATAAGCAGAAACATAATTGTGGCTAAGCTAGGGAAGTCAGAGATAGTTTTATAGTAGAAGTGAGATTGGAGGTGGGCATAGAAAGAGTTTGTGAAGCTTTCAAAGAGGAAAGCATTCAAAGCAAGAGAAGTAAAGTGAGCAGGCTATTTGTGGGCACTACGTGAGAAGGTAAATAAGAACCAATGACATTTGACAGTCTGAATTCTGGGCACTCTATCAATCCCTGTGCATACCTGACCTTATTTAACTGCCAATGATGAGGCACCGGTCGTTATCTGACTTAAATAGGAAATAGAGGTGGTTCCTGTTTCTTTTTCATAAATGAATAAATTCAAGGCCACCGAGGGAAGTGACTTGTCACAGGTTCTATAGCAAATAGTAGGGTGGTAGTGATGGTGGTGGTGGTGGTGGTGGTGACTAAAATTTAATAATCTAAATGCCTGGGTCCATTTCATGTGCTTTTAGCCACTGTGCTCTAATACTGCTTCTACAAGGGGGATCGGATATAATAGGAGCCAAGTGTTTTTATCTATTGTTATAAACTGTGTGAGCCTATGAGACTAATTCTGATTTAGGATTTTGCAAATAACACTAACCTTGTATGCTTTCACCTGCCTTGCAAACTGGGCTGTAAAGATTATGCTAATGTAATATTACATTTCAGTTTCTGCTCAGTGTAGGGTTCCTTAAACTAGACCTCATCCCAGGTTCTAGCCTTAGGTCTGGCCTCTGACTTGTATTATTTCGAGATTACTATTTAGTTGTGGATAAATTTTTGCCATCACCATGATTATTAGAGCTTCTAATTTTGAATTTCTAACTTCCATTTCCTAGAGGAGATGAAACTTGAAACAGGCCTTAAATAAGTCAAATCGAAAGAGGGGATGAGCATCACAGACAGGACGAAAAACCTTCATCAAACCCCAGGAGTTGGACCTGCTGCACGAAAAATATTTTTACCAGCATAAAATTTCTGGTTCATTGTCCAAATTCACACATAGGTTAATAAGTGGTGATTAAGTGGTCAGAACTCCTTGTGGCCAAACTTTAATGTGGCTTTAGCAGAACCCTACTGTTCTGCTTCATTCTGTTTTGATAAAGAATAAAACCTGAGATATGATCAGATCTGAATTTCGACTTATCCTTTGCAGGTGTATCAATTTAATATAAACAAAGAACATTGAACATTTAGATGAGATATCAGAGGGTAATAAGATTCCTAACAAATAATATTGCCAGAGTAACCAGAATTTAACTAGTCTTTAAAAGGCAGTAGATTGGTTAATACTTTAATTCACCAATATTGTGGGTATTTACTCATGGAACCAATATTTTTCTAGTACTTATTATGTACAAGAGTAGAAATCCTTTTTCTGTTAGAATATCTGTGTAGTCTATTAATGTCAGCGACATTTTTTTGAGTGCCACACTGTGCTGAGACATATATATATAGTTAGTTAGTTAGTTAGTTAGTTAGTTAGTTAGTTAGTTAGTTAGTAGTTGATGTAAAATGCCTGCATTAACTCTGATTTGTTATGCCATCTCTTCAAGGGAAAGTTCTGTTATTTAGTTTTCTAACTAGATTTTAGTTATTGACCAAACTATGTAAGTCAAAGTTCTTAACACTTCAAACACACACACACACATACACCACTAACAAAAGGCTTTAGTCATGTTGCATATTCATTGATTTCTCCCTGAGGAATGCTCCACCAATCCTAACATCCTAATGCCTGAGAAGCCATGCCAGCTGAAGGTTCTTTTGGGGCCACGAGGTAACATTTTCCTGCATTGTAAGACATGATGCATAAGGAGCTCTCTTTTATAAGGCTAAGAGATAGTGTGGCTCCCAAACAATGAAAAAGCAAACCATGGCACTTACATAGTGAGATGGAAATATGGGAGGTCACATATAGCAATGTGTTTTTTTTTTTCTTCTTCATAATCAACTTTTTAAGAATTACTCTTCCTGAGAAAAGTGAAGCAACATTTTAGCTCTTTTTCTGAAGACTTATTTTAATCTACTTCTCAATTAGATCGAATATGTTCCACGATAAGACTTAAGTAAACCCTGCCTTCCTTTTCTTTAAATTAATTTTTTCCTTTTCTCCAAGATAATTATTTATAAAAATAGAAATGCCTTCAAGAAGGGGAAGTTTGCCTCTGGTGTCCTGGCTGGAGGCTTCACAAATCAGGGCAGGGTGGTGAGATGATTCTTAAGAATACTTGTCATGAATTCTTTGGAGTTTGAGGCATACATGCACATGGGGGCTGTTGTCAGTTTTTGGTCCAGAGCATTCTGAAGGAGGAAGGTCCAGTGGAGTCATCTGCACACGATAGTAGCTTGAGAAGAAGCGAGGTACAGCTCCACCACAACCAAATTCTCTGTGCTGCATGAGCGAAGGAAAAAACATCTTCCCATGGCTCTACATGAAGAAGTATGAAACCTAGAGAAAGTGTAAGAGCTGTGGGACTTCCCAAGGGATCACTGAGCCAAATGATGGGGTGCTCCATTCTCAGAAAGAGTCAGAAGTGTGGACTGCTGGAGATGCTTAAAAGGAGATTAGGCTCCTGCTTTTTGGGGTCTTCAGTGACCCAGGGGGCTGGGATGAATCTGAATACTGTCCAATGAAAGGATACAAACCACCCATGTGACATCTACCACATCAGTCTAGATGACCAGTTTTAGATCAAACCAAAGGCAAGCCAGAGAGCTGTCATTTTGAATCCTACACAACATGTCAAATTAATCTGTTCACTTGCACCTGAATGAATATCCAGCTATATATAGTGTTATGGCAAGGCATCAAACATCAGTTCCTGAAAAACATTTCATTACCATAATAACTGCTAGTTATCAAGTGCTGTGAGCACAGCACTGCCATCATACTTCCCTGTCCTTCCTGTACCTCCCCACAGAGAGAAGCTAGACTCGGAAGTGGGACCAGCAGCCTCTTCCCTGCAAGCCATATGCAATATGCCAGGGCGGTAGAAAGAATGAACAAGAACCACGCCCTAGACCCCACTCCACGCCCTTGGCTCCCAAACTTGGTCTGTGTCAGGGACAGAGGAGCTGTGAGTCGAGCCAACTCTGTTTTAATAACCCAGGTAACCGGAAATTATGGATTCTGCCTCAGATATCACTAGGAGAAAGGAAAAATTCATGACATGGAACCACTGAAAGTTGTGGCTGAGGGGAAATAATGTCTTTATATCTTCAAAGAATTGAAATTCCCTGGTAAATAATTTACATGTATAATTTATTTTAGAAAAGTTGTCATCTAAGGTAGCTGATTTTTTCTAAGTTTGGGATTTTGAAAGGAGCGAGGTTATTCAATCTAAAAAAATTAATTTATGAGTTACCAAAATTTTTTCAGATATATGAAGTATTAGTATACTTCCTATTCTATTTCTTGTCTTCCGAAAAAAAAATTAGAGAAATTACTGAAATCTGGGATGGATATTGTCATAAATAGAAGACATCTTGTCTCTTTAAGTACGAAGAAAGTACCACTTATATTCATCTATGGTTAGTGCCTTCGAATAGCATTTTTCTAAATGATGACCTCATAGATGAAATGTATTCGCGTAACTTACAAATTTGAGCCGTTGAGCCCCTCTCACCTAGAGGATCTGTCCCCATGTGTCATGAGAAGAGGAAGTGGGGTTGATGAAAAATTATAGGAAAAGAAATGGATAACCCATTCTTTATTTGTCTTGTATGAGTTCCTTTGTTTTAGTTAAGAGATTTTATCATTTCAAGGAGCCAGTTGCCACCAGAAACAAAAGTAAAAATAGACAACTTCCAATGATGTTAGTATTTTAGTTACAAGTCTGAGACTCTGTTTTTGAGGATCATTTGGTCAAATTTTACTTTGGCTTTGTAACACTTTCCACATAATTTTATTTTATCTTTGGTATTTGAGTATTTGGGATTTAAAAAAATCACTTATTACATTGAACCTCTTTAAGTAAGCAACTGACATCATCTCTGTGTGGCTTTAGGGACAAAGGATGATGACTTTTTAAAAAATGAGTATACAAAAATAAAATTAGATTCATTGCCAGTGCTCTGCCTTAGACTTTGCTGTGTGTGCAATGCCTTCCTGAGATGTGTGTCAGGCTACACTATGAAGAAAGGATGGAGAGAAAGGACAGAGGGAAGGTGCTGGGCAAAAACTAGAAATTGTGACAAATGAACACATGAATAGGTTTCTCAGATTAATCTCTGACTTGCTGATCAAGAGATTGAACTTGAGAAGGGCTATAATAAATCAGGGACTGTTCACACTTACTGATTACTTAGAGCAAGCCTCCAGAATGAATCGGCTCTCCAGGATGCTTACTAGTTTTGAATCCAGAGATAGAGCATGTGCCTAGGGACCACTGAGACCTTTGAGGGCAGACATGACCTTTATGACAAGGAAGGCTAAGGCAATGATAAAGAAAACATGATTTTAAATTGCCTTGCCTTGCCTTTGAACAGCATTTTGTGATCTTCGTTTTTCTCATCTTAATTTTCATGCCTGTTGTGGAGTATGTTTTGTTACTTTAATAAGAGGCAAGTGACTGTCCCAAGATCACCTAACTGGAACCGTCACTCAAGCACAGGTCTTCTGGCTCCAGCTCCAGTATTTGTGCCCTGATGAGCTTAACCGGAAGGATGAGGTTAACTCAACACGGCCAGGGCGTCTCCCATAGGAGTGTACATGTGGGAAGGGTCTCTCAACCCAGGAACTGAGAAAAGTCTTTCTTCAGATGTTTTCTTTTGATATATTTTGGTATGTTTTCTTTTCATAGCCAGTATGAATTTTTCATTTCTCTGATTTTTATTTGGCTATTGAAAAATCCAAGGACCGATTTCTGCCCTAGTCTCCACTTTAGGAAATTGCATAGGATCTTCTGGACATATTCCACTCCACTCATTCACCCTGACTTTCTATTCATATTTTCTTATTAACTGGTGTGCATATTATAAGCCTCTTCAAATTATTTGTGGAACAAGGTGGGAAAAAATGCATAAACAAAAAAAGTTAATATGTGACATCTGACAGCTTTAGGTCTCTGAAGGAAGAACTATCATCCTGAGTCCTACAAAATAACATCTAACGATCCATCTTTTAAAAAACCTGCACTTGGATAAGTAATCAGCTATACATAGTATACATAGTGATGTTGCGAAGTGTTCAATCATCAGTTCCTGGAAACATGTCATTTTAACAACTGCATTTTATCAAGAGCTGTGAGCACAGTGCTGCTGTAGATGCTGAGGGATGAGCTTGAGTTCTTTGGGTTCAGACGGGAAGCAGAGTTCTCTTCAACACTGAGGAAATTCCCAGGGGAGAGGCGTAAGTCTGTGCTTTCCAAATCATCACTCTGTGAAGCAAAGGAACGCCCTGACTGTGCAGAGTCGTTTCATCTGTGGCTTCTCGTGCCCAGCTCAGAGCTCCATTTATTCTTTCCCAGAATCCTAAGATTGCCTTTGTCCCTTCCTCCTCTCAGTTCTGAAGAGCCAAGACTCCGAACTTTATAATCCCATTAGACCAGGCCATATACAGTCTTGAGAATCAAGGAAAATCTGGCCATTACTGTCTAAAAACCCAATCTCATCAGCATGTGTAAGAACATGATGTGATTAAATATGATGAACGACAGAAAGTTTAGCTGTGAAATAGTGTGACAACATTTCTAACAGACACTAGAACTTATGCATACAGCTGAATTCGAATGTGCTCATTCTATCATTTTTTTTTTTTTTTAATGCCTGCAGCACCTGGTCTTCCTAGGTGGTCTCCTATCTAAGTACTAACCAGGCCTGACCCTACTTAGCTTCTGAGATCAGACATCAGGCTTATTCAGGGTGGCATGGCCGTAGACTATGGACGGTGGCTCCACTGGGGCGCGAACCCAAGACCTTCTGTGTGTAAAGCAGACGTGTTAACCGCTATACTATGGAACCACATCCTCTATCATTTTTTTAAATAAGCCAATCACTGAGTCCTACCTAGGCAGTTACAGAGGTGGTCTTTGGTGTATGGTCACCATTGTTAACTGTGACAGTGGAAAGTAATCATTGAATGAACACAGGTGGGGCCCAGCTCTTTGCTGAGGGTGTCAAAGACCCTGACTGCAGAGCTCACAGTTGAGGGCATCATCCTGACACAAAGGGCTTGGCTAAAGCGGCATCCTGTAATTAATTAATGTGTAATTAGTTACACATTAACCATCTGTAACATTGGTCTTCAGATCTGCGGTGCTGGGGCTAGTGAGGGAATGGAGAGTCGTTTTGATATAGATATAGGTAGAATTTGCTTTCTCTTTTTCAATTTAAATATCCTGTGCTAAAATGGGCAATTCAATATAATAAAGCTATCGCGTGCTTCCGAATCTTTTTCCTTGCTTTTGAATTGTTGCATTTAGATCATAACCCTTTACTTCTTTTCTCTGTCCCAGACATCTTACACATTCCACTGACTTTGGATATATTCAATGCACAGAACAAGAGAAAAAGTAGTTGAGTGTACCTTTATTTGGCTCAGATGCCCTCAGTGTGGGATATTGGAAGGTGACCCATTTCTGAATTGAGTGTCTTCCTGGACACAACGAAAACTAAAACAGAATTCCATGGGTTATTAATGAAGTGACTTTAATTTAGAGATTCTCAAAACCGTATCTCCTTTAGTTATAAGTCAAGGTGGGAGTTAACTTTCCAGGAGTGAATAGTGTCTGCTATGTTTCTTGGTGCAGAAATATTGTGAAAGAAAGAAAGATAGAATCTGGCTAGCCTAAGTGGGCGATTTCTTCAGATTCTAGGTCTGTGGTTCTCCAAGCATAGCCCCAGTCAGCAGAGTCATGGGACATGTGACATGGGAACATGTCACAAATGTAGATACTTAGGTTTCACCATAGAAATATTGAATCGGGAACTCTGAGAGTGATGCCCAGTCGTCACCAGAATGCAGGCGATTCTGACGGACAGCCACTGCTCTGTCAGCCTAGTGTGAGGACAATGGTTTTGTCTGAACACACTTTAGCTTCCTGTACTAGAATACATCCAGGTTAATTGATGGAACATGAAAAATTACTTTTCTTTTAAAGTGGCTTGTGATTTGAGAGGCACAAGTAACTCCTTGGCCTTAGTTAATGGTGTTCACAAGTAGACAATGATGTCAACAAAGTGGGTGGTAAATAACCAACCTTCTGCAGAGTTGCCTGAATCTGGGCACAGCCCACAGCTGATGACCCAACCATGGCCAAGGGCACATGGGACACAAGCAACCAGCCCTTGTAGGACATACTATTTCTTCAATGGCAGTAAACTCAATACTGCAGACAGAGCACTTTCGCCCCCAAATCACCCAATCCCTGTCTTTTTTGAATTTTTCCATGTTCTTTAAACACAGTCACTGTTGTTCCTGTTTTAAATATATGTCTATGTCTGAATTTTACAATGGTTCCTATACGACTGTGACAAAAACTTTATATAAAAATAAGTGCTGGCATAGGCATTCGTAATAGATCTTTCTGGGCGTTATCCTCAAGGAATAGCCACAAGAGCATGTAGACCCAACCTGACCAGGAAAGAGTCTTTCTCTCTACTTGAGCTTCCTTCCGTTAATGAGATGGGCAACTGCCAAGAGAAAAGATGGTGCCAGAATGTTCAGCCCCTGCCTGCCTTCCCTCAGTTTCTCTCTGTGCCTGGAGCAGCCGCCACCACCCTGTCTCCATGACGACCTGTTCTTCCTCTGGGACACGTGTGGGAATCGTCGTTCTTAGGAAGTGTCACCATTCCCCTTAGTATCCCTGTTGTCATTAGGAGACACAGAGACCTCGAATCAAATTGATTTGAACAAGGTTAGAATTAGCATGTATCAAATGAGACCAATGAGTAATAATTACTGCCTGTGTAAAACCATTAAAAGAGTCACACCGGTCACACAGTTAAGTCCTGCCATTTGTCAGGAAATTTTAAGCCTCTCCTAATGTTCCCTTAAAAACATCTAAATGGAAATACTATTCCCAACCTACTCTGAACTTGAGCCTGTAGTTGAGGTGAGGTCTCCCCTGTCCCCAGAACAAGCAGACAGTTATTAACAGAGATGCCCTTCCAGCTCATGCATGCACTAACATCTGTTAAAAACTGCATTTGTACAGGATTCCATGAATGATTGATACATGAACATATTACTTTGGCCATACGCAAGCTTTCAAGATTTCACGATGATACTTCCCAGAGTTCTAGGTTATGACAACCTGACTTTCAAAGTTACAAGTTAAAGCAATTTGCTTTCATCCCAGGCGGACTGTACAGGGGAGTTTTTCATTTGGAACAATCTGCTATTTAAAGAGAATGAGGCGGAGGGAGCCAGAATCTGTGGTTGGGACTCCTTCAGGGTGTCTGAAGGCAGCTGTGTAGCCTGGCACACTATGACTCTTCAGAGGGAGGGCGTTATGCTCAAAATAGAGAAATTTTCTCCCCATGTATAGGGTTTGTAGCTTTCCTGCCTGGGGAGGATGACTGTAGAGAAGAAACATGTGAAGCAAATACTGACTGTCTTGCTTGCATATCCCCCCAAACAGCATTCTTAATGCTCTTGAACTTACATTTGCTGCTTTTAAACTTACATATATTGGAACTTCAAGGATAAATCAACAGGCTCAAAGCGCCACAGCTGGCTCGAGACATGGCTATCGCCAGATCCACATCTCTCTCGCCCTTTGCTTTTTCCAGTCGTGTCTCTGCAACACTGTTTACTCCACAGTCTCTTTCACTCTGTGTTTGTGTCGGGGAATCTCACTGGATGCTCTAGACAGATGGAACATTGCTGTAATGTGCAGTCGCTCTTTGCTTCACGGCCTTCTTTTTACTCTGCCTACCTTCTTAGAAAAATATTTCTGGAAGTGAGATAGCAGAGAACATTTCTGTGGTTTTGTTGTATTATTAGAACAGAATCATTATTTCGCTAACCTTTTTTCTCCTAATTGAAGGCATCATCCCGGTAGATAAAAAGGTTATTGTGTCTGCGGGATTTGGCAAAGTGAAGGGCCCACTAGGGGGCGCCCAGCACCTCGGAATCGTCTGCCTCTTAGCAGAGACTGGGCAGGCGGCCAGCTCTGGGGTTGGGAGCCCTCTAACTGGGGAGGCTCTGGAACTGTTCCTGGAAGGCCTTCACCTGTCTATTAATGAGTTTGCCAGAGAAGAGCACTGCCAGTCCCCAGATGGGAGTGGGGGCGGGGTGAGGGATCGAGGAAGAAGAGATTGAGAAAAC
>NW_011888877.1:4888337-4896252 GCF_000151845.1 Pteropus vampyrus | reverse complement strand
TGCCCACATAATATTCCCTCCCTCCTTGAAAAGAAAAGCCAGATGCCCACAGTTGTCCATCAGTGGTCCTCTCACAGGGCCCAGTGGCGCTGCAGACCTGTGACCACCCAGATGCCATCTTGGGGAGAGGTTGGGTGGGAAGTAATCTGCCACATCCAGCTGGGTCCCCCCCAAGAAGAAATATCACATGACAGTGGCTCTACCGAGTGGTTTCCTTGCTTCTCTGGGCATTGTGGCACGTGCTCTTAAGAAGTTTAAACCATTTCCTGAGAGGGGTTTATTCTTTCTTAGAGCCTCATTTTGTATAATATCATTTCTCTGTTTTCTTCAAGTGGTAACAAATGTTTGGTTTTAGTTTGCAAAGAGAGCCTAAAATGCCATAACCCGTCTGAGACTTCAGCACACAAACATCTGTTCGCCACTACCAGTGAAAACGTCTTTCTTCAGCTGTTGGCTGTCAGCAAGTCCTTGCGAGCTGGTTTAGTTGGACGAGGACGACTGTTAGGGAGGGCCATGTGGTATTATCCATATGCTATGTAACCAAAATTGTATTTTCACGGCACGGAGAACAGGAGCGGGACTCCGAGTGGATTTCGGATCAGTTCCTGATTCTCAGGCCCACGTCCCGTATCCCGTTTCTCCACCTTCGTTTTGCATTTCAGCGAGAGGCAGCCCTTTGCAATCCCAGAGTTTATTTGGCCAATGTCATCCGAGAATGCAACGGGGTGATTTGTGGTGGGAGAGAATGTGTTAACTGGGCCCAAACTGCTATTCAATACCCGACACGTAAACCGCTTCCTGCGGGGCTGGGAAAGAAGCTGAGCCTTTTGGAAAGTTTACTTTTCACTTTCCGAGGCCTTCCAATTTCTTGGCTGCAGCTGGGCATGCCCTCAAAGCAGAGGTGATACCCTGGGAAAGCAGAGAGATGCTCCGTCGTCCAGCCCAGCTGGGGGCAGCGGGAGCCGGCGCCTTTCCAGGACAGTGCGCCCCTGCGGGGCTCCTAGCTTAGGGGGCAGCTCTCAGGCCCACGGGCTCGGCCAAACATGGAAGAATCCTGGGCTGACTGGATTTTCCAGGAAGAATCTCATACAACAAAATTACCTTTTGGCTTCTACGCATTTTATCTTGCCAGCCGAGCATCCATCCCATCTCTAAGTATTCATTAAGCACCATGCTCAGTACTCAGGATCCGTTTGCCATTACATCCCTGGAAATTTGTTTTCCAGGCAAAATGAAATGTGGATGATCAGCGATCCTTACTTCTCTGCGCAGTGTGCTTCTAGACTTATGACCGGCTCTTGTTGAAAATGCTAATGACTTGGACACGCATGCCCATGGTTCATGTGTGATGGACAGAGTTCTTGTGATTTTTTCCAAATAAAATTGAGGGCTGAAGGGACTTGCAAGAAATGTAGCTTCTACTTATGAGGCTTCCCCTCAGTATTTGGGAAGGAGTTCTAATTGGCAAGCACGAGTCTCCCCAAATGGGGAAGAAGGTCATGGGTATGGGTGAGGCCTAGGTCCTGGTGCCTGAGCTTCCTGGGAAGCATTTGGGTGACTTACAGCAAGGAGATACTGAGCAAGCGACTGCACATCTACAAATGTATCTCCCTGAACTATGGCCTCCCCATCTGTTCTAGCTTCTCATTACAAATGCAAAAAAAAAAAAAAAAAAAAAAAAAAAAAGCTAATTTGCAATGGCGTCATAAAAAGGGAAAATATAAGTAATTTAAGAGCTGCCTTATGCTGTGTTGTTCATGCTATACACACTACAGGCAGAGAGAAATTGCTCTCTCTCTGTGTTAAGAACGGTCCCTCAGAGCAGCCTGTTTCTGATTTGGCTGGACTAGTGGAGAATTCCTATGAGGCTGCAAGGAGGAGGAGCTAGTCTCTAGGACAAGACACTTTCTTTGTGATTCTGCCCAGGAGAGGGCACCAGCCACTGGGGTTGTTATTCAAGGCCAGTAGTCTTGTCATGATTTCTGGATTATTCAAGGCCAGTAGTCTGTCATGATTTCTGGATTATTCAAACTCCTCTGGGACACAATACTATGAATCTAACTATGATCACTATAAATTATTTTCTTTTCAACTGTGCTATTGATGAAATAAAGAGGGTTTATGATGAATCATCTTAGTAAGGAGATAGAGAAAGTTATGCATGCGTACAAAGCTGTAGATTTGACTTCTTTTTCTTTCTCTCTTTCTTTTTCTCCTGTCCCTCAGCCTCTTTTGTTTTCTGTCTCTGACTGTGGAAGACCTTAGAAATCATCTGGAGTGGCAGCAGCATGGAATTGAGGAAGAAGCGAATGGTTTGGAGTCAGGGGCTATCTCTAGATTCCTGTCATGATCCTGGCACCCAGTAGTTACACAAACACAGGACAGGTGACAACTTCTCTGAGAGACTCACTTCTCTTAGATGTGGATGGGGATGAGAGGCATCTGCTCTATTTCCCAGGTCTCCGTAACCATCATATGGATCCCAGCGGGACAGTGTTTAGTAAACCAGAAAGCACTTGTGGGAGTGTGTGCTCTCTGACCCAGCCCTTTTACTTCATTGGTGAAAAAAATGGGCCCCTTTAGTGCTCAGAGGAGAACTCGACCCTTGCACTTGACCCCAGCACTCACTTCTTCACCCAGGATGTACTAGACACTTTGATGGCACCCAGGACTGTGCTGGTTCCTGAGGGAGGGATCAGAGGAAGGGTGCAAGCTCTGGTGGAGTCCACAAAAAAAGAAAACACTTTCTTTGCTTTCGAGGAACTAGTTGGTTCAGTTTCACAGCTCCCTATGAAGTGGAAAGACAACTTCTCCTGTACTCAGAATCAGCAGTGCCAGGAACTTATTAAAAACCTTGGGCAAATCACTCTGCTTCCCTGAGCCTCAGTTTTCCCTGCTATAAAATAAGAAGTTTGAACAAGATAGCCTCTAGGAATTCTTCAACCTCTGAAACTCTACCGTTATCATATTATTGAATCTAACTGGGCAACAATTTTCGTTTTATTAACTTTAAATTTGAAACATTCATTTTCTCTGAGATCCTCTGGTTGCTTTAAACATATTATGTCTTGTCATTTCCATCTTTGACAATCTTACATCTGCAATAAGGAAGATAATAAAGTTCTTTCTGAAAAAGAGAAAACAAAATATCGATGGATAATTCACATAGCTCAGTGAGCTCTAAATAAGCTTTTAAGTGGTAGATTATTTGGGTAGTGCTAGGAAAAAAAATATTCTGACATTTGAGAATGAAAATTTATTCAGGACTATTGCAATAAGGGAGAGAGATTGGGCTTAACTCCAAATACTGTAAAGACAGCTGGGGATTTTTAGCTAAGGAGCAGAACGAGGGGGTCAATGGATAGAAAAATCACTAAGTGAAGACATCAAGGGTAGGACATCCTTGTTAAACCCACTTAATGAGCTGGAGTGACCAGAAATCAAACATAGGGGATAAGGAATTTGATCCAGTTTTAAGGGTGATTAGATATCAGTGGTGGAAGAGATTCTCACTAAATTTAGGATTTTTGCTACAACTAGACCAGGCAGGCCAAGGCCAAGGTCCAAGGATGAGGCCTGGTTAAAAAGAAGGCTCAGAGGAGCCTGTCCAAAGCTTGGTCAAGGAAAGAATCTTTGTTAGCGAGGGGAAATAGCCTATTTTCTAGGATAGTCTAATCCTTTTTAGATTAGACTATGGGATAATTAGTTCTTCATATTTGTTTTACAAATAAACGATGGAGGAGAGGAGTGGGGAGTAGTGGAATTCTACTTTGGTTAATAAGGCACAATCCTCAGATCACCCACGTGGTGGGCACTCATATTTGCAGGGGAGCTTGGAATCTCGGATTACATGATATGGAATGAAACCACAGCTGAGTCAACCACCTGGACTAGGCTGACCCCTGTGCTTCCGTAAAAAATAGCGGCCGTGACACAATGTTTACTCTGAAAAGATAACTACTAGAATGTTTCTCGCTTTGCTCACAGATCTGTCATGTTTTGCACAGGAAAAAAGTTTTAAGAACCTTTCGTATTATTGACTAGTATTCAGAATGTACTAAGTAAATATCACTGTGTAGATACATATTGCATTGTCTACACTGCCGGCTTCTATGCCCTGCACTTTTTAGTACCTCTCCATCCCCATGCATGTTTACGATCTTTGGTTCTGGAAGTTCAACGATACTGTCTATAGAGCAATTGAAAAAGGTGAACATGTTTTCTTTGGCCCTAATCCACTCTTTTAGTTACTTTTATTTCTTTTATTTTATAGCTTTTTTATTTAGGCTTTAAAGTAACCTTTTTGATCTTGGCAGCACACCCTTTGGGCATCAAAGATGGTTGACACCACTGCTTCTCCCAAGCTCTGCATTTTAGCCTTATACCAAGTGATGTCTTTGTAGACCCTGAAGTGATTCAACCTGAGGTCATCGCCTTCTGGGTTGACCTTTAGTGTTTGCAAAACACCCGGATATAATGGTTTGGGAGTATACTTACTTTCTTATTATGCCACCAGCACCATCTGATGGCATTGTCCCCAGTTTATAACGATGAATAGGCATGGCATATTTGCAGTCCCTTTGCAACTTCATAGTGATGACTGATCTGGGAGCCACGCAGTCAGTTATCTGCAAGGTCCAGGAGGGTTTGAGCAGGGCAGCACTGGCCAAGGCAGCCACACTTGTCCTTCCTGTCACGGTGTGGTGAGCCTGCCGCTCAAAGATGCGGCAATTCCACATGTACACTTTGCACCCATGGGATCCAGGCCTTTACTTGAGCCGTGTATCCCCATCTGCATGCAGTACCCCTGGGACAGAACCACACACCTCAGACTGGAGTTGTACAAATGCGCGAGGAGGTCGGGTCCCTGGCAGGGAGTCGGGAGCAGAAGTCTCTTAATGGAGCAGGACATGTGGAGATACAGGGGGTGCACAATCCTGGCGCTTTCAAGGCAATAAAGGAACTTTCCAGACAGCCGACGAGCAGTGTCTCCATCTTCACATCCCCCACAAAATATTTAGATGGACAAGGGATCTGAGTTCCATCCAATTTCTCAGTTTTCAGTCTGTGTCTCTGGGTGTTTCATCCGTGGTCCCTGGGCATCATGGTGAATCAGATCCAGAAACCTGTCATCTGCAGGTTCTTCTCGGTTATCGTGCCGAGACGTGGGCTTTCTGGCGATTGTGTGAACTGTGCACTGCAGACACGGCAGGATGAAATCCTCCAGGCCTCGATGGCTTTTCGTGTTAATCCTCCCGGAGACTGGATTACAGGCGTTCCACTCTTCACTCTTCTCTATCTTCTCTGTGACCGGTCCTGCTGTTTGCTCTGTGGCCACAGGCCAAGTTCCATGCAGCAGCGAGTTACAAAGGTGGAAGCCTCTGCAGGCCGGCTGACCAGGCAGGAGAGGAAAGAATCGGAGTCTCTAGAAAAAGGACCATGTTAAAGGTGTCTCTGGCGACCTCCAAGCTGAATGAATGCTGGTCGTTCCATCACCACCAATTTCCTCTGTTCACCAGGTCAGGTCCCTGGCAATCCACAGTCCCGGAAATTCTGAACTGCACCAGACTGTGCCACGAGTGGGGAAACCATCTCTCCAGGATGATATTTGTGAATCGTCAGGTCTGGTCGGGATGGCTGGGGTGTTGGCAAGGACCAGGATCCAAAGGACTAGAAAGGGGACCTCGGAGGAGGCTTAGGGGCGTGGGTAGAGGGGTGACAGGAAGGCGGAGCAAGATGAACAGGATGACTAGGGGGAAGAGAGGAAGAGCTGGTCAGGGAGATCTTTAAGGGAGGGTAGTGGGAGTGACTGGTGCTAGCCAGAGAAGGGAAACTGGTCCGGCCGAAAGCTGAACGAGGTGAGTGGCGCTGGGGAGTGAGCTGAGGGACAGAAGGATGAGCAGCCAGGGATGGAAGGTGAGTTGAATGACGAGAACATGAAGGAAGAGGAGGTGAAGGCTGGGGCTGGAGCGGGGAGATGCGAGGTAGCTTTCTTTTCATGTTTCCAAATGGCATATGACTAGTTACTCATCTTGTCAAAGGGAGTAACTAGACAAAGTTCCGACGGATCCACCAGTTACCTCCCGTGCCACCCCTCGCATCAGCCCGTGACATCATGCCCATTATGAAACGTACAACCAAGGAACCAGTCCCGGGTTCTAGGATGAAGAATGATCATGGGAAATGACAGAGAGCAGAAGCGGAGCTGTAATGTCAGTCTCTGTTCCTTTTTGATAACAGACAGTTACACCCCTCTGTGGGCAAAGATTGATCACAGGGCCAGGATAGAGTTGCAGGGTTGGAACCTAAGAGAACGAATCTGAGGCAGAAATAGGCAGAGCGGGAGAAGTAGGTGCCCCCATCTAGTCAATTGACCACATTTTCCAAAGGTTTTTCATGGCATCTATATCATTCCATGAATATGAGGCAATGGGAAAGGCGATATGATGTCTATTTTACCCATGAGGATACTGAAGCCAGAGAGGGAACCTCATCCACTTTTAATTAAGAATTTTGAAAGTGGAAATAATTTTGAGAGAGAGATTTTGGATTTAGAGCACAATAAAATGGGCATCTGTTATTACCTGTGCCCTCCATCCAGGCCTCTGGCCGCGGAGACTTGGGAAGAGCTGGTTTAGACTCGGCGAGGGTGACAGGTACCCTGGTACCCTGGCCCTACCTTCCCAGAGTTTCTGGCTAGCATGGAACATGGCTCTGGGATGCACAGAACCACTGGGACCACAGGCGTGAGAGAGAACATTTAGAACAGAAGAAAGTTGGCACAAATGAAAAAAGAAGAGCATAAAACGCCACCGAAGCCTAAGAAACAATTGGGAAAATCCACTTCCATCTGGTTTTCGCAGATTTGCAAAACCTTCCGGGAGGAACCCAGAAAAATGGCACAAAAAAAGAAACGGTATCTTCCGAAAAAGGGGAAAAGGGAAAAACAATGTTGCCCACTCACCATCAAATATAGATAAAATTAAGAAAACCAAAGAGCTTTTTGCTTTCTGTTGATATGCATGAGTAAAAGTAGGTTCCTCATCTTTGTCTTGTTTTCAGTGGAAGAAAGCAGTTTTCAAATTGTATTCACAGATTGATTTTGCTGAATAGATGTAGCTTGATTTCATTCCGTCACAAAATATATTTTTTTTATTATAGCCCTGCTAGAAAACAATATGTTTTCAGTCATTGGACAGAACTTTTGGAGTTGTGATCAAGGGGTTCTTTGAAATTGTCTTGAAGTTTTTCTTTTCTGCGTTCAGGCGCAAAGACTCCGGAACCTGAGTGAAAAGTCCTCCTTCATTCGTAAATGACACCCAGACACCCATGTCTGCTTAATCTGGACATGACTGACTCAGTGGAAGTGGATTTGAGAGATGACTTTAAAAATAAATTGTATTCCAATTTCTTCTGCCTCAACTGTTCTCAGTTCCAGTTCTACCACTTGGGCAGCAAATCACCAGGCTCCTAGAATTCGGACCTAGCATTTCTGTCTCACCTCCGTGAACTGGAGGAACTTTCTGGGTAATTAGCATGCAAATGTGCACTTCAATGCAGAAGCGGAGACAAGCGTTCACTCCCCTGCCCGGGGATTGATTTTGTTAGCACCCCCTCCCAGAAGATGTGTTTTTCATTTAGCCTTGCTCGTGTGACTATGAGCACAGAGGTTGAATTCCATCTAGACAGTAATTGATAAGGAGCCTCATTAGAAATGAGATCCATCCCCACAGCAAAGAAAAAAATACCTGTGTCCAGTGTTGGTCTGTGTCCAGTGTTGGCTGAAAGATGAGGATCTCTCAGGAATGTTCATTTTGAGCAATTCCTGCTTTTTACGTATTTACAGTGTTGTTGTAAAGAAATTTTTTAAAAAGTCTCAGTGATTATTTGCAAAATAACTATTAGAAGCCTTTAT
>NW_011888877.1:4884315-4887084 GCF_000151845.1 Pteropus vampyrus | reverse complement strand
GTGGTGATGGTGGTGGTGATGGTGATAGTGGTGATGGTGATGGTGGTGGTGGTGATGATGGTGGTGGTGGTGGTGGTTGGGGGGAGCTTTGTCTCTGAGTGTGTGATGATGGGAGCAGAGGATAAAAATGCACCACCACGTCTTAGCATCCAGGATTATGGGTAAGGCCTGTAAGGAAACAAAATGTTAACTGGTTAGTTACCTCTGGTCATGAGACCGTGGGTGACTATTGCTTCTTTATAATTTATCTACATTTTAAAAACTCTTTACAATAAGACTGTATTACTTTTAATATCCTGAAACACTAATTCCTTTCAAAGCTCTACTCCGGAGGAGGTCAGAAGATCACGGAGCCGGTAGTCACAGGAAGGCATTAAGGACAGGGTGACTTACAACCCCATTTGGCTGCTGGAACCCCATCCAAGGTTCCCCAAACCCTGACACCTTCTGTTTGGGGTGCTCCCGCTGCAGTATGACAAGGGCGAGGTGTCTGCTCCCACGGAGGAAATCTGTCCTATGCCAGGAGCTGAGAAGGCCACCCCTACTCCCCATCCTCACCTCTCGGGGCTTCGGGGCCTGCATTCACTTAACACTGCCCTTGACTGTGGTACCAGCTTCTAGCACGTTGATTTATGGAGCTATTTGGTGTCAAGTAATTGCCCATCAATATCCTATTTATCACCCAGCTTGTCATGGGTTGTGGCTGCTATTCCACAAAGGCAAGGCTTCAGAGAGAGAGCCAGTGACTCAAAACACAGGAAGAGGACATAGGAAACGCAATGTGGCCATGTTCTTTTCTCACAGTTTGCTTCTTACTGCTAGATCTTTCCATGAACGAGGGGAGGGACTCGGCATGAATCCAGGGCAGGGAGAGGCAGCCAGACTTCTGGACGCCAAGAGTGCACCCTCTTGCCCTAGCTCTTATTCCTCAATAAATAAATGTTTTCGGTGTTGGGGACAGGGACAAAAATCTACGTATTCAGTAAGTTATTAAGAGTTAAAAAAAATGTCCAAATTAATAGGCTGGAAAGAAATATATCAAAACACAAATACTCTGTGGGCGATAGAAAACTTCTTTCTTCTTTGCTATATTTCCTATATTGTCAATAACAAGCATATTTCTATTAAAAAAAATAATACATTTTGTTTATGTTCACTGATACTTGAAATTCCACAATTAAAGAGTCGTTTATTCAGCTTCAAGTTTTTTATGCTTTTAAAATGCAGATTATCTTCGAAGGTAGCTCTTACAGCCTCCAGCTGAGGAGTTCATCCTTCTAGAAAGAAGGCTTTGTAATTGATGGGCCCCCAGAGAGCAGGCTCTGATGAGCCTGAGGGTGTGTGTGGTGGTGGGGGGGAGGGTCTGGGAGGTGGGAGGTGGGCTGGGAAACCAGCTTCGCCCGCCATAGGGTTGGCCTGGGGCACGCTGGGAATCTCGGTAAGGACGTGAGGGCCCTTTGCACTCTGCAGTGCCGAATTCCTGGAGAGCCCAGCATTATCTGGATGATGTCCTAGAGATGGCAGTTTTAGGCCTTTCCCTTGTCCTTGAGTATCAAGGGCTCTGTCCTAAGGCCCTTCCTCTGCGGGGCGGGGGGTTGGGGGGAGGTTGGGGCGGGAAGCCAGAGACTCCAGGTGTTTCACAACAGAAAGCTCCAGCTCCTGACACTGAGAGATTAATAGTGATTTTTCTTTTAAGAAAAAAGAAGCCTTTTATCATACTCCTAGGGCTGTCAGAAACCATTTGGACAGATTTTTCTCGTCTTGTTTTCACATGCAAACGTGGGAGGGCATACCTGTCCTGTCTCCAGCGCACCCTTACGAACCACGGTGAGGTGAGAGAGGAGGGTTTCCGGTTTGGGCCGTCGGGTGGTTTGATTGGCTGTCGGGTCACCTCAGCGGTGAATGGAAGGAGGTTGTAAATTGTTTCTATCCCCAGGTTCCTTTTCATGTTGATCATGGCTGAGAATCCGAGTCCCACGGGCACGGCGTGAAAGGGCTGAGGAGAGCTGGCGTTCACCGGGCGTTTCCCAGGTGCCAGGCAAGGTTTTAGCTGCTTTCTGTCTATTCATCCCTTTAATTCTCCCAACTCTACAAGAAGGGAGCTATTGTTATTGCCATTTTCTGGGCAAAAACAAAAACGAAAAGCAAAAAAACTGAGGGCCAAGGAGTTATACACTGGCCTAAAACTACTCATTTAGTGAGTGGCAGAGCCAGGATGTGAACCACGCCCTCTGCTGCAAAACCACGAAACACACACACACACACAACACACACACACACACACACACACACACACACGTTGTCTGTTTGCATGTAGCCATTTCAAATTTTGCTTACATCTGTGTGTAGAAGTTTCAAAAAGTCATTAGAATGAAACACCTTTCCAGGCATTATGCTAATTATAATGTGCTAACAATTCACATCTGTAATTAGGAGACCAGGGAATAAGTGTTTCTGTAGCTCGGAAAGTGTGGGTACTAATCTCTCCTCGTGGAAACCACATACCCGCATCCCAAGAATAAAAATATGACACCAACAGGTACCGGCGCCCAATGGAAGCCCATCATCTAAATATTTTCAAGACCCAAGGATTGTAGTGGTTAAATATCCGCATGGCGTCACAAGATGGGCCAAATGACTCAAGTCAGTCCTACTTGGTGAACGGGAAGAAAACGTTTTTCTTATTACCGTCCTAGGCCCTCTGGCTGGGGCCTTGTCAATTGGACTGACAGAATCCAGATGAACAAGAGCAAAGCATAGAAATCTATT
>NW_011888877.1:4883572-4884265 GCF_000151845.1 Pteropus vampyrus | reverse complement strand
AATTCACATCTGTAATTAGGAGACCAGGGAATAAGTGTTTCTGTAGCTCGGAAAGTGTGGGTACTAATCTCTCCTCGTGGAAACCACATACCCGCGTCCCAAGAATAAAAATATGACACCAACAGGTACTGGCGCCCAATGGAAGCCCATCATCTAAATATTTTCAAGACCTAAGGATTTTAGTGGTTAAATATCCGCATGGCGTCACAAGATGGGCCAAATGACTCAAGTCAGTCCTGCTTCGGTGAACGGGAAGAAAATGTTTTTCTTATTACCGTCCTAGGCCCTCTGGCTGGGGCCTTGTCAATTGGACTGACAGAATCCAGATGAACAAGAGCAAAGCATAGAAATCTATTTAATGCAAGTTTTATGTGACACCGGAGGCTTCCTGAAGAAATGAAGAGCCCCCGCCACACACACAAGAAAGGTGACCCCTGAGCATGTTTAGACCAGGTCGGATGAAGAGTGGAAAGTTGTGGGAAAACATGACAGGACAAGAGGAGATGAGGTACGGCTAAAACATAAACCAGGGGAAACCTAGCAAGGCTGTTTGTTCAAGTTCCTCTCATGGTCCCTCTGTTTTTAGAGATAAGGAAGTCCCTTTCTTCTGGATATAGGGACAGTGTCTCTCACATGAGGGTGTCGTGACCTGCTTCAGGGGAGACAGGACGAGTCAGAGTCTGTCCTGTACCT
>NW_011888877.1:4877025-4883522 GCF_000151845.1 Pteropus vampyrus | reverse complement strand
AGGCTTCCTGAAGAAATGAAGAGCCCCCGCCACACACACAAGAAAGGTGACCCCTGAGCATGTTTAGACCAGGTCGGATGAAGAGTGGAAAGTTGCGGGAAAACATGACAGGACAAGAGGAGATGAGGTACAGGTAAAACATAAACCAGGGGAAACCTAGCAAGGCTGTTTGTTCAAGTTCCTCTCATGGTCCCTCTGTTTTTAGAGATAAGGAAGCCCCTTTCTTCTGGATATAGGGACAGTGTCTCTCACATGAGGGTGTCGTGACCTGCTTCAGGGGAGACAGGACGAGTCAGAGTCTGTCCTGTACCTGCTGTTTCTCGAATTTCTTCAACTAGAAATATTCAATATGCCAAGTAGCCCTATTTCGAAGTAGTGTATTCTGAACCCCGCTGTCAGCAAACAACAAAACTTTAACAAAACTTTAAAGGTGATGGCATCTTGCAACCAAGACATTGAGTACAACATGAGTCTCAAATTCCCTAGATAATTTATTTCACATACTTTTTTGTCTTTTTATAGAAATGAATACACTCATCAAAAAAAAGTTTTGTTTCCATTTTTTTTTTTAAAACTTTGAAGAACAATACTTGCAAACCTCTACTTGGATTAATGTCTTATTATCCACACTTAACCTTGGACGTGGGACACTTGCCAAAGATCCACCCTGACCTCTCTGGAAGTCTCTAGTTCATAGCTGAACTCTTTGGGTTTCCCTTCCTTTCTACCAAGTTTTCTCGACAGAGATGTCATGTGCCCATGGAAAATGATAATAGAACATGTCCTTGAGGAAGCCACACTCCAAGCGTCCTCTCCCAGGCCTCTGTGAGGACTCCGAAACCTGGCCAGGGACAGGCCGAAGGCAAGATTTAGCTTCTCTCCTGGGGTGATTTATGACAAGGCCCTGGACTAGTTTCCCAGCCAGATGCTATCTCTTCCCCCTGCCCAGCCCTGGCCTTCGGGATTATGCCAATAATGTGAAGGTGACCCTGAAACAGCCTAAACGTAATCAGGTAATCAGACGGTCGGTATTAAGAGGCTAACCAAGGCTTCCTCATTTCTTCATTTCCTATCCGTGGAATTTCATACTCGCCGGCATGTTGCAGCGGCAGACATGGCAATCCTGATTCTCGCGACACTAATTTTGCAAAGAACACACACGAGAGGGAGCATTCGGTTTATCCTGCAAATGGTTTTAACTCATCCGTTATGTTTATGTCTCTAGCAATCATGGCTCCGGGCATGGAGAAGCTTTCCCGTTGCTAAATTTCGTGCTACTCCTTAAAACCAGCCAGGGCGGGTTCCATATCATTACTTCTGAGTGAGGCTCTGAAGTCCATTTATGACAATTCTTAGTTCCTTTTTCATTTTTTTTATTTTGCTCTTGTCTTATTAGCTAGGGAAAATAACATCGGCATAGGGAAAATCTCATCTCATTCAACAGTTAATTTTTTCCTCTATCTTAATTCTCAAAGGAGTGAATAATTGCATACAAGGGACGCAAGTCAAAATTTCTGTTCTGTAAGGGTCTAAGGAAGCAGTATATTTATCTCTGTCTCTCTTATTTGTATTAATAAAACGAGATTAAATTTTTTTCTGGAAAGCTAAATAAATGTCACCCAGGAAATTGCATATGCATGATAGCGACTATGATTTAGCAGAAAAATGACTTGATAGTACAGATATAGATGCCATCATCTGGGGTTTTCAAAGTTTTTCTAAAAGTAAACTCTGTGGAATCAAAAGAAAAGATAGACACTAACTAGGATTTTTCAAAGGAAAGAGCCTATAAATAAACGAATTGGACTATCACTTGATTTGTATGTCAGATATGTAAGTACTTAGAACCCTGTTTGTTTCAGCTGTTCTCAGCAGTATGATTAATGACCACTTAAAAGTGCTTGACTCCATTTGTATGCCAGCTGCTCTTGTGTAAAACAAACTGGAACTTTCTCAAGATAATCAGAGTTGGACTGCGCAGGATTTGGGGGCTGGTACCTATTTACTAGAAAACGGAATGGATGGCTCTCGGTTCATTGCTCTGAGGGCAGACTGACACTTGTGACTGAAATACAGTTGACCTTGAACGACACAGGTTTGAACGACGTGGGTCCATTTTTGCACTGATGTTTTTCAGTAAATACTGTGAAGTATTTTCTTTTCCTTATGATTTTCTTAATGTTTTTTCTCTAGTTAACTTCATTATAAGACTACAGTATGTAATACATATAATGGACAAAATATGTGTTAATCGACTGTTATCAGTAAGGCTTTTCAGTACACTATTAGTAGTCAGGTTTGGGGGCAGTCTAAAGTTGTATGTGGATTTGCAAGTGCACAACAGGTCAGCACCCGAGCCCCCATGTTGTTCAAGGATCAACTATACATTTAAAGCAGAGGCTGAATTCCAGGACTAGTAAAAACAAGGGCCTGTTCCTTTGCAGGTCTGATTGGTGGAAAGATCTCAGCCATAATGGAGCCTTATGCATTGTGAGCAAGTTAACAAGAACCTACATAGTCTTAACTAGACAAATTAATAGCTTTAAAAGGAAAATATGCAAGATGAGTCAAGTCATTCAAAATCACAGACAAGCTGGACCAAGCAGCAATACGAAATCGCTAAACCATGAAAGTAATGCTATGTCCTTTTGTAATGAAGCAGCCACCACAGGTGACACCCTGTGGGTGGACACAGTGTTGGTGATGGGGGAATGGGCACATGCACAGTGAAAAATGATTTTAGACATAAGCTCCAAAGATGGTATCCGTTTCTGCCTTTTTACTTCCTGTTGCAAAAGTTTAAAAGTAGCTGTGCAAAAGTTTAAAAGTAGCTGTGCAAGAGATGGGAGTGATTTTCTTTATTTACCACACAACTAGTTTCAAAAGTGTCCAAATGAAAATGAAAACTAATGAAAATCTAATTATTGTCTTTAAGGTCAGTTAATTTGAGACATAAAGACAATTAACAAATATCATTCAAGCTACCCTATTCTAGTAACCCTGCCAGTAAGGTATATGCCTGATCTGAAATATCTTTCTGTCTCATTGGGAGAGATCAAAGCATAATAGCTAACAGTTGCCAACTGCTTAGTATGTTCTTAGCACTGTACTAAGCAGGTTATAAACGTTTTTTTTTTTTTTTTTATTGTTACTCAGAGAAACCTTATAAGGCTATTATTACATCCCCATTTTAGAGACAAGGAAACCAAGAAATTTTTTCAACATCCCACAGTTAAGAATGACAGAAACAGAACTCAAATTCAAGTCTCTTTGACTCTAGGGACCATGCATGCTCTCACTGCATGATATGTATGTGTGTTATGAAAATGGCATTGCTAGGTAGTAAGCTTATGAGGAAATGCCAAAATGAGTGCCAAAGACAGTGTTATAGAAGGTCATCGGAAGAGCAAAAGGCATCTGGACAAGCTCAGGGAGAAGGTGAAACTTGATAGGAATTTGGATTTGAACTTGTGGACAAAAGATTAGTAGGATGGTATTGAGGATAACTACTATACTTTCTCACAAATATTCCTTTAGTGCTATCCAGGAAAGAAAATTGGCCTCATGAATCATTAAGCTGATTTACTGTGACCTTTCTTAAATGATTATACACACATATATAATTTTTATACATTTATATAAAATTTTATAAAATTTACATAAATATGTATATTTTAAAAGTATATATAATTACTGGCTAGAGCAAGTTCACATCGCCATGTATCAATCATCTCTATTTTATATATGAGAAATTCCGTAGAGCCTTGTATACCGTAAGAATTGATACAGCTTTGGAGAGACAATTTCCATGGGCCTCCCTTATTTCCGCATGTCCTACAAACAGAGGCTTCCTGATGGCCCTTTGTTCTGGACTATCTTTTCAAGGCTGTTAGTAAATGGTCTTGGAAGATATAGTGTTTCCTCTCTGGTGAAGAAGGCAGCCATGCTTACTGTCTGTTTTAAAAGACTGGGTTCTCTAAGCTCAGGGTTCCTCTTCTATAACACAACCCACTGCACGTGTAGGCACCCATCTGGGTCAATCCACATTGCCCCCATTGAACTTGGGAGCAAGGAAAACTGACCCAACACACTGTGCCTGAGTAAGAAAGTCCTCTGCCTCTGACCCAGGAATCTCATGTCTTCTGACAACGACCACGAAACTGTGGCAGCTAAGTTATAAGTAGGGGAAAACCTCAGACCCTTCACACTTTAGAAGACAGAAAAATTTATTTTCTTTTTTAGATAGGTCAAATCTGTTCTCATCCTTATTGAAAAATAAGGCATCTGCTCTGATCGACATCAAACAGATTCATCTTAGGGCCTGAAGAAAGCAAGGAAGACAAAATGCCAGGGAGAGAGTCTCCTCTGAATGCTTAGCCAGGGTGCCTAGGGACTCGATTAAGTAAATTACAGCTCTTTCCATGTCCACCCTCAAAGTGCTCATCATCCCAAGCAAATCTGGCCCATCTCTGTTTTACTGAATAAAGTTTATTATTTGAGTATTATCTATGGCTGCTTTTGTGCTACAATAGCAGAGCTGAGTGATTGCAGCAGAGACTGTGTGGCCTGCCAAGTCTAAAATATTGACTATCTGGCCCTTTACAGAAAACATTTTTGCTGACCTCTGATCTAAAAGAAGAGACAGATTCATGAAGAATAAAAAATTCCCTCAAAACATGCTAAAGGCAGAGGTATGAACAGAACATTATGTGAGCATCGAATGGAAACCTAAACACACACACACACACACACACACACACACACACACACACACACACACGACACACTCATTTTCCCTCCCCCTGTGCACACACACACACAGCTGTCATTTCATCCTTACAGCAGCTTTATTAGTCATATAGATTGAGACCATAGCACCTGGGGACAAATTGGTTTCAAAGATAAAGCTTTGCCACTTACTAGCTGAGTAATTTGGGGTAAGTTACTTAACTTCTCTGTGCCTTACTTGGTGAACGCGGGTAATTCTACCTATCCATCGTGGGGTCACAGGAAGGATTAGGCAAAAGCATGGACTACCCTCTGACATATAGAATACAACATGTGATAGTTGTCGTTGTTTATTCCCATTTCCCAGAAGGGTAAACTAAGGGGCAGAGAAGTTGGGTAATTTTGTCAAGGTCACACAGGTAGAAAAAGGTAGATGCAGAACCTAATCTCACCTCTGACTCCAAACCTGGGCTTTTTACCACTGTTATAATTCTTCTTAATAATGAAATTATAAGTGAAATCATCACAATAATTTTTTTTACCTTTTCCAACAAGTCTTTTTATTTTTAAAATTGTGATTTGTGGTTTATTTGTTGGCAGATCCAACGGCTCTCTCGTACTGTGTCGGTTCTGCTAGAGCCCTATTTGAATTTACTGTATTAATATATTCACATTTAACTCTTTGATGGCTGTCTTTTGAAGTCATATTCACTTACATTATTAAAATAATTATATTCATGGCTTTAAAAGCATAAGCCTAAACAAAGCTTTGGCTGGTGATCTATATAATAATATTCAGGCAATTTTAAATAAAGAGCAGTACTTTTAAATACTAAACTCTAAATAATTAATTTCATACTTATTGCATTGTTCTAAGAATATACCAAAAACAGTGATATTTTCCATAGAATTTTCAGAGAGTCAGTTTATCCTACCCTTTGTATTCAACTGAGTTAAAACAAACAAATACCATCACTGTGTGGATTATAGCTCTTCTGTGAATGGGTCTTAGAGAAAATGCACCATGTCCTGAAACCTCTGTGTTTCGTCTCCAGATTACTGCCTTTGGCAGAAGAATACTGTCATGATATCTTACTGAGAAACAGGTTAGTATTTAAAGACTTCTGTGTCAACAAAAAGAAGATGTTAGTATCTACTTCATTTTATATTTTGAGTTTCTAGAAAAGCATTTTTCATGAATGACAATGCTGCTTCTTTGACAAGGAAATGCTACTTTTGAAATCTGATGTGTGCTCACTAAAAGTGCAGTGAAAACTAGAATCCTCATTTATGATACCTGCTCCAAGGGCGGGAGCCTGTGAAAAAGACTCTATTCAACTGTCTGTTTCTCCATTTAATTAATAGCTATTTTTGAAAGTTAGATATTAATTTTAATGTAATGGTTTGATCTCCAGAAGAGAAATTGTAGCTTTTGACTGTGAGCAACTAACAAGTTACTTTATATAAATTATTTTGAAACCTCACAACCACAACAGTTGCCAGTTTCCACAGGTTTTAAGCAGAATCAGATTTTAACTCAGATCTCCTTGGTTCCAGACATGCCCCATATTTTCTGGATCTAGTTCTGACTAAATAACATGTTATTCCAGCCCAGTGTGTGATTCCTGCAGGAGATCCTTAGTAGTTTCTCTGTCAACTATAGTGACTGAGAAAGTCATATATTTCAGACAGTGCAGCTACAAATGGAAGTGCTGCTGTCAGCCTGGGTCCTTAAGTGACTGTGTGGAGCAGAGTTCCCTCTACCGGCC
>NW_011888877.1:4870566-4876375 GCF_000151845.1 Pteropus vampyrus | reverse complement strand
AAAAAAAGTGCCTTTGGCCTGTACCAGACTAAAAACCGTGGTGTCTACCTGGACCAGGTCACAGTGGAACCTCTCCTTCATTTCATTTTGATGTTAGGCCATCGTCCTATGAAAACGCTTTCTAGAACTTAGAGGGAGCTTGTTTTTCGAGGATGTTATTACACTTTTCATCTGTACGAAGCTCCCAAAGAGGAATTCTCTGGTCTTTACTCCTCCTGAGAAACTGTTTTGTGCTTTTACCTAGTGGCCCCGATTAGAAATCATGTAACTGTTAGCATTTCCCTCTGCACTGGCTGCTAGAGGTCTTAGGGTCACGTTTTCACGCACCTCTAACAATTGCATAAGATTTTCATGGATGCGTTTGAATTCCGAGCTTATTCCTGGCCTTGCAGAACTTTCTTTCCCACACTTACAGCTGGTTTTCATTTATTTTTATTTTGTTACATCTTCTGTATTTTGGAATCCATTTTAAATGCTTTCTGGATCAAAACAGACTTGAAAATGCTTAGACGGGTTTGCTCTTAGGCGTGCTCTTATAATTACCACACCATTTTATGTAAAGAACTTTATTTGAAATAAAGAATTAGACATTCTTTGAAATTACAGATTGGTTTATATAGAATATTCTTGGTTTGCATTTCTAAAATTAAACTCACTTTTAAAAACCTTCCAGCAAAATGATTACAAAGGTAAATTTTAGACTCTAAGTCTGACTAGGAAATATTTACTTCATGAGGTTCATCATATTACTCATCTCTCTTACCATCTGAAATGTGTGTTTGCTCCGTTTTATGTTCAATACAGAAAACACGACTCCTCAGCAAAAGCTTATTTCTAAATTTCCCAGAAAAGAAAAATGTTTAAGTTATATAAATTTTTTAAATAATATTTTTGTCACCCAGGATTGAAATGCGTTAAAAGCAAAATTGAAGTGTTTTTTAACTGAAGGTATATTTCCAAGTCAACGTAGACAGGACAAAGAACAATGTTTTGGAAATAGTTTTTAGAAATATTTGTAGTTCAGTGAAGTATAGTAAACAGTATTCTTAATAAGTTTTTAAAAATATGAAGAAAAAATTTTTAGAAGGGAATTTTGTAATCCTAAAATAGATCTATAAATATTCAAACTAGTAATAATCTTTGCACAAGTGAGAAAAGGTGTCCGAAGACATTAAAAACCATTAGATTAATTTAACCAAATGTCCCTGAATGACAGTCACAAAGCCACAGAATTGTCTGGGAACAGCAGCTGGGTGTTTTTACACAGGATTTTCAAAGGGCTAGGATGCTCCTTGTGAAACAGTGGGGTGGATTGATTTTGACAATAATAAGCTTTTCATGAGGAACAGTGAACATAATATGATCTAATCAGACCAAACTTTTGCCAAAAGCCTGGAGTCAGAAGCACAACCAAGTCAACCCAAGTGTCCTCATTTCGACACAGAGGGAACATTTCTAATACATTGATTTAAAGAAATAAAAGCAATGGGTGAACTTCATAGAAAGTGTATGTAGAGTAAATTTCTTGTTTGAATTCCTTTTGTGTTCATTTACTAGTTTAGAGAAATCTGTAAAGATCTGCTTCTCTACTTTTTAGCTTGATCAGCCCCCCTGGGTGGAACATGAGGTCAACGAGGTATACTTCGGGAGGAGGGAGACCCCCAATCACTCCCTTCTGAGATTTATTCATCAGCTTGACTTCATTCCAAGCTCTGCCATACTCCCCTCGAACGAGAGAGCAGCCGATGCCAATTTTATCAGCCAGAGCCTGTGGGAGAAAACAAGGGATCAACCAAGAGTAAGGCGGGAGAGGAGTAGAGAAAAATCTTTAGTTGTAAGGCCCATCTTAATTGAAGGTGTAATATACAACTCTTGCAAAGAAGTGCTTTAGAGAGGAGGCTGAAAAAAAAAATGAGGAATATCGTAATAGAAGCCCATTAAATGTGGCGATTTCCCTTGTTCCTCAAGATTCTGTAGATTCAAAATCTCTGTGTAGGTCCTGCTGGGAAGTGACATTTTTCAGGCAGTCACACGGCATTGTATCAGCACAAGATTGATAATGTCATTGGTGAAAAGCTATTCCACGAGCTTTCAGCACTAGTGCATCTATCAATCTTTCTACGCTTCTAGGCTGCTCTTTGGGTGTGATACACAGTGGGAGGGACCAAACTGGGGGGGACCTGTTTCTAGCTGATTTATTCTGTGTGATGCAATGGAACAGGAGGAACATTGTGCGTGGTTGGTCCTTCTTGGGCTGCCTGCTGCCACCTCCTCGGGGGTTTGCTTATGTTTCTTGGAAATTGTCTCTTCAATGCATCCCGATTTTGGGGTTATTAAAAAAGGACCCTTAGAATCATCTGGAAACTTCTTGGCCATATCATAGTGGATAAGAGAGCTGGCTCAGAATGCCTGGGTTTGAATTTTGGCTCAGCCACTTACTAATTGTCACCTCAAACAAACGACTCAGCCTCTCTGTGCTCCCATTTCTTCATCTGTGAAATGAGGATAACAGCATTATAGCTGCCTTCCTCATATGTAATGATAAAGAAGAGGTGAATGAATATTCAAGTGCTTAGAGCCTTGAACGCTGGCACAGAGTGAACGCTCAATAAATGTTCCTTTGATTAGAAGGCAAGATTTGTGTTGTTTTAATAATCTTTATATTCATTTATTAATGTAATTTATCTGAATGAATAGCATTCTGTGATACTGTAATTTCTAATTGGAAATACAGTTTGGTCTTCGTAGAGGTTTCTGGCAAGGAGCCCCATAAAGCCTTAGAATTTCCTAAGTTACAGGGCCACAAAGGTGTCTTTTGTTATGATAATGAGGTGACTTTCGGACCACACCTGGGGATAGGGGCTGGTTGTCAGGAGAATCAACCATGTGATTAGAGGCTTGGAACTTTCAGTCCCACCCCCTTGACCTCTGGGGAGAGAAGAGAGGCTGCAGGTTGAAATCGATCATCAGTGGCCAATGGCCTCATCAAACCCTCTTCTTTTTTCACCCAAACGATTTTATATTTCCCAAATGGCCCATTGACTCTCATACCTGTTCCTGTTATTTTGTATAAAATGTTTGCTTTGTTTAGAGTACTCTTGTATTTCTTCTTCCTTACCTGTTGAAATCCTACATAGCCTCTAATACTCAGACTACACGTCGCTTTCTCTCCTGAAACTTTTTCTGACATCGCCTTAGAACCCACAAGTCTGGGTTCTAAGCTCCCTTGCACATGGGAGCTGTCACTTCGGTACTTTTATATTTCCAGACACTAGAAGAGATCCTGGTCTACCATCTGAAATGTGTGTTTGCTCCGTTTTATGTTCAATACAGAAAACACGACTCCTCAGCAAAAGCTTATTTCTAAATTTCCCAGAAAAGAAAAATGTTTAAGTTATATAAATTTTTTAAATAATATTTTTGTCACCCAGGATTGAAATGCGTTAAAAGCAAAATTGAAGTGTTTTTTAACTGAAGGTATATTTCCAAGTCAACGTAGACAGGACAAAGAACAATGTTTTGGAAATAGTTTTTAGAAATATTTGTAGTTCAGTGAAGTATAGTAAACAGTATTCTTAATAAGTTTTTAAAAATATGAAGAAAAAATTTTTAGAAGGGAATTTTGTAATCCTAAAATAGATCTATAAATATTCAAACTAGTAATAATCTTTGCACAAGTGAGAAAAGGTGTCCGAAGACATTAAAAACCATTAGATTAATTTAACCAAATGTCCCTGAATGACAGTCACAAAGCCACAGAATTGTCTGGGAACAGCAGCTGGGTGTTTTTACACAGGATTTTCAAAGGGCTAGGATGCTCCTTGTGAAACAGTGGGGTGGATTGATTTTGACAATAATAAGCTTTTCATGAGGAACAGTGAACATAATATGATCTAATCAGACCAAACTTTTGCCAAAAGCCTGGAGTCAGAAGCACAACCAAGTCAACCCAAGTGTCCTCATTTCGACACAGAGGGAACATTTCTAATACATTGATTTAAAGAAATAAAAGCAATGGGTGAACTTCATAGAAAGTGTATGTAGAGTAAATTTCTTGTTTGAATTCCTTTTGTGTTCATTTACTAGTTTAGAGAAATCTGTAAAGATCTGCTTCTCTACTTTTTAGCTTGATCAGCCCCCCTGGGTGGAACATGAGGTCAACGAGGTATACTTCGGGAGGAGGGAGACCCCCAATCACTCCCTTCTGAGATTTATTCATCAGCTTGACTTCATTCCAAGCTCTGCCATACTCCCCTCGAACGAGAGAGCAGCCGATGCCAATTTTATCAGCCAGAGCCTGTGGGAGAAAACAAGGGATCAACCAAGAGTAAGGCGGGAGAGGAGTAGAGAAAAATCTTTAGTTGTAAGGCCCATCTTAATTGAAGGTGTAATATACAACTCTTGCAAAGAAGTGCTTTAGAGAGGAGGCTGAAAAAAAAAATGAGGAATATCGTAATAGAAGCCCATTAAATGTGGCGATTTCCCTTGTTCCTCAAGATTCTGTAGATTCAAAATCTCTGTGTAGGTCCTGCTGGGAAGTGACATTTTTCAGGCAGTCACACGGCATTGTATCAGCACAAGATTGATAATGTCATTGGTGAAAAGCTATTCCACGAGCTTTCAGCACTAGTGCATCTATCAATCTTTCTACGCTTCTAGGCTGCTCTTTGGGTGTGATACACAGTGGGAGGGACCAAACTGGGGGGGACCTGTTTCTAGCTGATTTATTCTGTGTGATGCAATGGAACAGGAGGAACATTGTGCGTGGTTGGTCCTTCTTGGGCTGCCTGCTGCCACCTCCTCGGGGGTTTGCTTATGTTTCTTGGAAATTGTCTCTTCAATGCATCCCGATTTTGGGGTTATTAAAAAAGGACCCTTAGAATCATCTGGAAACTTCTTGGCCATATCATAGTGGATAAGAGAGCTGGCTCAGAATGCCTGGGTTTGAATTTTGGCTCAGCCACTTACTAATTGTCACCTCAAACAAACGACTCAGCCTCTCTGTGCTCCCATTTCTTCATCTGTGAAATGAGGATAACAGCATTATAGCTGCCTTCCTCATATGTAATGATAAAGAAGAGGTGAATGAATATTCAAGTGCTTAGAGCCTTGAACGCTGGCACAGAGTGAACGCTCAATAAATGTTCCTTTGATTAGAAGGCAAGATTTGTGTTGTTTTAATAATCTTTATATTCATTTATTAATGTAATTTATCTGAATGAATAGCATTCTGTGATACTGTAATTTCTAATTGGAAATACAGTTTGGTCTTCGTAGAGGTTTCTGGCAAGGAGCCCCATAAAGCCTTAGAATTTCCTAAGTTACAGGGCCACAAAGGTGTCTTTTGTTATGATAATGAGGTGACTTTCGGACCACACCTGGGGATAGGGGCTGGTTGTCAGGAGAATCAACCATGTGATTAGAGGCTTGGAACTTTCAGTCCCACCCCCTTGACCTCTGGGGAGAGAAGAGAGGCTGCAGGTTGAAATCGATCATCAGTGGCCAATGGCCTCATCAAACCCTCTTCTTTTTTCACCCAAACGATTTTATATTTCCCAAATGGCCCATTGACTCTCATACCTGTTCCTGTTATTTTGTATAAAATGTTTGCTTTGTTTAGAGTACTCTTGTATTTCTTCTTCCTTACCTGTTGAAATCCTACATAGCCTCTAATACTCAGACTACACGTCGCTTTCTCTCCTGAAACTTTTTCTGACATCGCCTTAGAACCCACAAGTCTGGGTTCTAAGCTCCCTTGCACATGGGAGCTGTCACTTCGGTACTTTTATATTTCCAGACACTAGAAGAG
>NW_011888877.1:4854126-4866690 GCF_000151845.1 Pteropus vampyrus | reverse complement strand
TAATTTTTAAAACTTCCCATCATTTATAACTTCTTCAGGATCACATTGAAAGATGCTTTTCACGCTTTAGCTGGAGAAAATGACATAGGCAATTTTTTTGCCTCTTTTTCTTTTTTAATTTATTTAATAATTTTTTTTTTTTAGCATAGTTGGTATATACATAGGCATTTTTCATTAGGCAATTTCTAGCTCTTAGTTCTGATTCTTGGCAGAAATATGATTTAAAATAGAAATTAAGAATTTTTTCAATTCTTTGTGTTTCTGCTTCAGAGTCAGAGGCAGGGAGCTATAGAGTTCAGTGTTATTATAGTGTACTTATCTGAAAATTGGCTAGGAAATGTAAACCACTAAAATAAAAACTATTTTTCAGAAATTGAAAATGTACACACACACACACACACACATACAGACAACTTACTTTGCAAGAGCTTCGATCTGTTCCTTTATACTGTTTATGGGCAGTAATGACTTGGTCACTTCATACACATAAACACAGAAGTCAGGATCAAAGGGAGGGTACCATTCTTTCTCAGGGCTTCCTTCTCCAGCCCATTTTGGTACTGTCATAAGCTCTTCCTCCTCCTTCACTTTTTCCTCTTCTTTTTTCCCTCTGCCTTTCCTGTAAGAGTAAAGAGCAGTAATCAAAATCACAGAATAAATAGGCACTAACCGTTCTCTGAGTTAATCTGAAGAGTATCCCGGAAATACAGTGCGTATGCCTCAACAACCATATCATATGTAGTTTTCAAATTTTCAACAACAATGACAGTTTTAGAGTCATCATTGTTTTCAGGAGAAATTAATTTTCAAGAGAACACTACATAATTGATATATGTTATAAAAATCACATATTGGTCTTCTGCACAATTGTTTAGCAAGATGTCTGGCACATTGTAGGTATGTAATAAATTTTATTAAATTGGAAAAAAATAAGTTGCCTTCTCAGGGAATCTGTGCAATTCTTGTATCACTCCTTGCTTCCTTTTGGAGTTGGGACCTTTTGCAGGAAGAATGTGGATCGCAATTTTTAAGAAAAATTATCCAAAACGTGGAAAAGAAGCAAAACAAAATAAGGATGGCATGAACTTTCTATGTCATAAAGGGACACAGATTCAATGAAAGTTTATCTAGGGACATGTACTTAGTTCTGTACTTAGCAAAAATGGAATGCACTTAGTAAACAGTAAAGATACAGTTTCATTAAAAGACAGTATTAATTAAAAGTTCCAGACTTAACGAACTTACTAGTTAACTTACAGATTTTTGTTTAGTAGAGACACAAATTATTTCTGTCCAGTAGAATAAATACTCCTAGAAGCTACGGGTTTTTTTTTTTTTTTTCATGTAACTTTGCAATCTTTTCCTAACATTCCTTAATAAAACACCTAGCTTCTCAAATGTTCTCTGAACCAGTATTAACCTCTTACTGATTCTCTCATTAATTAATGAGTTGAACAAAAATAATGGCATGGGTTCTCTTTCTAGGTAACATAGAGTAAGGACACTTTACCCTGTCTCTGCCACTGAATACAATAACAAAACCTGGACAGGATGCATGCAACAGCTATTTGAAGACTCTGAAAAGTAATTAGTAGCAGGAAGATCAGAGAAGACATTGAATTACTACTAAACTGTTGTTGAGTTTAACTTTTTATTTTCATCTACTGTTCTTCCAAGCTGAACCAAACATAGCTCCAAATCTGGAAGTGGGCATCAGTGCAGACAGAAAAAGCTTAAGAAGAAGGAGAAGCCCACAGGAAAGAGAAAGTGGAGAAAAGCACCCTCCCTTTTTTTTTTCTTAATTTCCTCCATTCTCTTGTGCCCCAGCACTTAAGGAATACTAGGACAGTGGTGACAGTGGGGTCCTTAGGAGCCTAAAACTGCCTTATACCCACTCAGTCCTCCTGTTGTTTGGCTGTAGATATGGATGCAGTCATGGCAAAGGTGTATCAGGGCAGGGGTAAATAAAGTTTTTGGTTTGAGGACCAAAAGGGAAGCCCCAAGGAACCAGAAAAGACAAGGGAGAATATATAGAGAAAAGAGCTCAGGAAAGCAACCCTATAAATTTGTTTACGAATTCCTAAGCTTACTCCCAAGCTGTGTGTACACGGTTCTAACTCTAAACAGCACATGCATTGACTTTGAGGATGGAACTACGGACTAGAACACCACCTAAGTGCCAAACTGGACACTGGTTGGCACACATGCAGGAATGATGCAAACAGAGCTGCAAAGCCTTTAAGAACAGGACTGACGGTGGAATGACAACCCACAGAACACTGGTTGGAATTTGAAGATTGAAAGCAGCTGGGTCAATTACTTGCTAGAACACACACACGCACGCACAGGAACATTCCTTTTTGAATATACGTAAGACATATAAATAAGAACTGTAGGACTTAAAATATGATATTACAATCTACTTATTCAGCAGACAAAGAACCAGGAAAATCTCACCTCGTATGGGAAAGGACTGTAGACACTGATGCCAAGATGACACAGATGTATAATGTTCCGACAAGTCAGGTTAAACACTCTTGAAATGAATAGAGTTGGAAAGTCTCAGAAAGAAATATAAGATAGAAAAATAGAATTTCGAAGCTAAAAATACAGTAACCAAAACAGAAGAAAAACACAACTCCCTGAATTGGTTTAATAGCAGAATGGAGATAACAGAGGAAAGAATCCATGATCTTGAAGATAGATCAAAAAAACTATCCAATCTGAACAACACAAAGAACAAAAGATTGAAGAAGCAATTGACAGTCTCAAGGACTTGTGGTGTAATTAAAAAAAAAGATTTAATATTGTTGTCATCAAAGTCCCAGAAGAAGAGGAGAAAGGATGATCTAAAGAAAAAAATAATGAATAAATTAGGGCTCAGATGGCTTCCTTAATTTGGTTAAAGACTTAAATCTATATAGTCAAGAATTTTAGTAAATGTCAATAAAGTAAACCCAAAGAATTCCATTCCCAGTCACATCAAAATCAAACTATTGATAATTAAAGACAGAACAGATGATGCAATTGTCTATGTAGAAAATCCCAAGGAATCTATTTAAAAAAATCTCCTAGAACTAACAAGTGAGTTCATCAAGGTTTCAAGATATAATATCAACACACAAAAATCAATTGTGTTTCTATATAGTAACAACAAACATGAAGAAACCAAAAAAGTTTTGGAGCACTTACAATTGCTCCAAGAAAATTAAATGCTTGGGTATAAACTTTACAAAATATATAAAGGATCTGCATGATGCATATTAAAAATGCTGTTGAAAGCAATCAAAGAAATTCTAAATAAATGATGAGACATACTATGTTCACAAATTTAAGATGCGACATATTAAAGATGTCTATTCTCCTCAAAATGATACTTAGATTTCATGTAACTCCTATCGAAAGCTTAGAGGAGATTTTTGTAGACATAAAAATTTCTTATTCTAAAATTTATATGGAAAGGCGCAGGCCCTAGAATAGTTAAATCAATCTTGACAAAGAAAAATATAGTGGGAAGAATCATTCTAGTTGATATCAAGACTTACTATATAGCTACCGTCATCCAGACAGAGCGATACTGGTGGAGAGACAGACACACAGATTAATGCGACAGAGCAGAGGACCCAGAAAGTGACCCACTAATATGCTCAACTGATTTTGGACAAAGGTGCCAAAGCAGTTCAATGGAAGAAGCACAGCCTTTTCTACAAATGGTGCTGGGGCGAACAGACATGCAGGATACTCGTGGTGACAGAATTGTTCATTATCTTAATTGTAGTCATAGATACACGAACCTACAGATATGATAAAATTGTATGGAACCAAACACTCGCACACATGCAGAAGTAAAACTGGAGGAACCTGAATAAAATCATTGGATTGTGTCAATCTACGATACAATCAAATCTAAACATCTCTAAGCAAAAATTACTGTTTCCCAGCTCTATCATCTTAACCCCTTTCTTTTTTTGTAAGACGAATAAATGGAACATAGTCACATACATAGTAAGAATTTTGTAAATTAGAAACCGACAGTAGGATGGTCCACTGGAATGGCAGAAAGCGTAGATGGGTTTACCCGTTTTCTGAATTTACAGGGTAACTTCACAGGGTTAGAGACCTTGACCCTAACCCTTGATTGCACAGTGCCACCTATAAAACAAAGCAGGTGTATTTCTCAGTACAGTGCATGTGCTGCCTGAAGTAGGAAGAATCATTTGGCATGCGGAAGATGTCATCCAGTGCACTGGGCTAAGCACATCAGGGAAGACAATCTTACTGAGCGATTAAAGAAAGATAATTTACTGGAACTCCTGAACTGTCGTTTCCTGCTGCTATAAATAGAAGTATTTCATTTGGACTTCTTTCCCATGAAAGCTGCCAAGTTGTGTGAATAAGGGCCTCATGTAAGTACATGAATTTCATTTCTAAACAAATATGGAAACGAGCACTTAGAAATTACAAAATTCACTCCCGTAAAATTAATCCTCAGAAGGAACATCAATTTATAGTTAATGATAGCAGAGCTTTTATCTTTCTTGCAGAGACTTTAGCAAAACTAGCTCAGAAAACAGAGATTTACTGTGTGAATTCAAAACAATAGGGATATTTCCTACATTCATAGGAGAATGAGTAGGTAGGTAGGCAAGCAGATAGAGAGATTTGTCTGGCCCCAAATTGCGTATTGACATTTTCAAAGTTTATGTGCCTGCTCCTTTTTGATACCATCAACTATTTGAATATATAAATTATAGGGCAAAGCTGGAGGAAGAAATATAAGTCGTCAATCCAACCCACTTGGAATTTCAATTTAGGAGGGAAGATTTTGGTATGTGAAAAACAATCAATACCAGGTAGTATTCAGTAAATTCCACGTGAGTGATAAAAATAAGAAATTCGAGGAGTACAATGTCGAAAGAAATCTATTCCATTGGGTGTCCTATTCTGCCCCATCAATTCCAAAAGGATGAGTAGGGGATATTGTACAAAGAGGAGCTACAATTTATTCTGGGCTTAAGAGGGTACATAGCATGTGTGTACGTGTTGTTTATTTTGTTTGTTGTCTGTCTCCTCTCGGGTTCTACGAGAGCAGAAGTTTTTGTTCACTGCTATAGCACCAACACTGGACCAATCCCTGGAACTTGGTAGATGCTCAGTAAGTACTTGTATTTTCCATTTTACAGATGCGGGAACTCAAGCAAAGAGAAGGTAACCTATTTGCTGAGGACACACAACATATAAGTGTGGACCTTGTCCAAAATAACCATTTCCTGCAAAAGTCCAGATTTCGATTCTCTTGAATAAATGCGATTGCCTATGTATGTCAAGCAAGCACCGTGCTAAATACTGCGGGTGAAAAGAGAAACTATTCCAATCGGAATGTGTTCTTGTCCTCGAGGAGTTCTGAGTCTAGGAGAGGGGAAGCACAGAGAAGCCACGTGAGGAGGAGAAGGGAAAGGGTGAGGAGGGAAAGGAAGGGGAGGCGGGGAAGGGCGCAGAGTGTCAGGGCTGGCACAATAGCAGCAGATGACAGCAGAATAATGAGCAACCGAGACTGACAATAGAAAATAAAGTCCGAAATCGAAAATAAACAGCTCTGAGGTCGGAGGAGAACAAACCACTGCCCACACAGCTCAGCAGACCTCCCGGCACAGTCTCAGTATGGAAAGTAGGTGCTTGATACACGTGCCAAGTGGTCCCCAAGACCACCGAGGTTCCGAAGGGCTGAAGTCAACAGTAATTAAAGGGTCGTGGCGTGTGGCAGGAGATCCAAATGATCTTTGGAAGAATCCAAGCAAGTGCTCACGAGAGAAATACTATGTTTAAAAATATGTAAACAGGTAGAAGGTATATTTAAAGTATGCCAGGTCTAAAAAGCACGAAGCCATGTTATAATCGTTCCAATCAAGTAAGAACGTGGCCCCATCTCACCGACCTCCCTCTCGGAGCTCCCCAAAGGGCCCAGGGTTTCCATGAGCAAGATGGGGAGGGGGGTGTGACAGCACAAGGCAGGGACAGGGGGGAAGACTACACTCCAGCCTGCGTCACCATCTGCAAAGGCAGCCACTAGCGGAGGGACAGAAAAGTTCATTTTAGGATGATTACTAAACAGGGTCGGACTTTTCAATGACTGATGGGAAACCTGTTTCCCATTGTCATCTTTGAATTAAAGTGACTGTAGGGCTTTCTAGTTATCGAAGTGACTGTGTGCACGCCCAGAGGCAGAAGAAATTCCTTCTGGGTAAGTTCGAGAGACAGCGAGAGACAGAAATCAAGTTAATTTTAAGTACATTTCATGAGTCCTTCCTAGTTCAACATGCTCATTTTCTAAGGAAAGTGTCCTATTTTAAAAGCCACCCCTCCCTTTCACCAAGTTTGTCGGGTAACTAAGACTTGACCTGATTACAATTAGAAGAATAAATACCGTAGTCCCTACCTTAATCCTTTCTCTTTAGTGGCGCTCTTGCTAAGAGCAGTATTTCGTCCAGAAGTGGGTTCTGATTTCTCTTCTGTGGGAGATCCAACTCCAGCACTAAAATGATAACTATTTTTTCTTGTCATTTGAAAAAAACCACAACCAATTTAAATCATATGGAAAATAGCAATACATTACATTTGCAAAAAAGGCATTTTATAATTTATAAGGCATTTTCACTTCCTTTATATGTTTGATTCCTTTCACCATTATGAAGCAAAGCCCAGGCATAATTCCATTTACATATTAAAAAAAAACTAAGCTTGCTCACAGACACCAAGTCATGTGCTCAAGATCTCACTGTAGGTTCACAGCAGACAGAATGTCAAACCAGGTTTCCTGGCTCCCTTTCCAGAAATCTTTTCCACAATTATAAAATTATACTACTATAATAAGAATTAAGTTACTTAAAACTAAAATCTAATTTTTTTTTACTCCCAAATTAAGGGGGAAATTATTTGAGTATAGATAAAAGATCTTTTCTTTTTACCTGGTCTTTTCTTTACTTGCTCTTCTTAAAGAAGAAGAAGAAGAAATGCTTCGCCCATAACCAATGTCTGAGGACTTATCTTCCGTAGACGGAGGTGGAGAACTAAAATGTCACATACTTGAAATTATGGACAAACTAAAACAATTTACGTGTCAATATCAGCTTTGTCTTACAAAACAGATTTTTTTTCCCTGAAAATCATATTTGGAGCTGACTTTTAACAGTGACATATCAAGTTAAAAGCATAAAGGAGTTGTTAAGATAAGGCAAAAAGAATACTAAAATGCTTTTTATGAGCTTAAATAGGAGATATTTTTTAAAAATCGGTTACGTAAAATGTATCATATACATGTATAGATATGTGTGGCCATTTTAAGGAAGAATGTTGAAGCTTCAATTTTCACCTCTACTATTTACTTCTTATTATATAAAAAAACACTGGGAAGTAGCTGTATATTTGCATATAGTCCTGGAGAGCTGTAAACATAATTCGTCTTGCTTCGCTCCTATCTGCTTATACTGTCTTCAGTCACACTTCATGTTACACTTCATGCCCTGACTGCTGAAATGCACGTGGAGTTGACTGATAACATGGAGTCAAGGGAGAAACCACGATGGTGGTTATTCCATGGTCTTTACTATGTCAGTTTATGGACAAGTGTTTATTTTCATGGTGATGCTAAGATATAGAGGGAAAAAGAGAGATATCATACTGGGAATCTTTACGTAGTCACATGATGACGGACAAACAGAAAAAAATCTGCGCTTCCCTGCACCCTGCCCCAACTCCAAAGACTCACATATCAGAAGATTTGCTATTAACTAGGAGTATGGCTCGGAGATCGTTCGGTTCTTGTAAGCAGAGATCCTTCAAAGGCAAAAGTTTGGTGCCAGGATTTATCTGCAGATAATTTAAAGATTGAAAAGTAATGCCTGTGTGGGTTATATTTTTTAATACAAGTACTGATAGGACATGTTCTCAACTGTTTGAGGTGTCTAATTTCACACACACACACACACACACACACACACACACACACACACACACACATACTCACAAGTAGAAATAGGAACTTGGAACTTGTGGATATCTTGCCTTTGGGTAGGATATAACCCTCCCATTCCCCACAATCTCTATTGCTTTATACTCAGGTGTTTCACACCATCATTATCACTGCGGCCCCTGAAAGCATTTGAGTTTACAAATCTATCTATATACGTAAGGGAGAACTTACTGTCTGTAAGAGTAACTAATTACTAAACAGATTGCTAAAAATGTTGTGAGGATATGTGAAAATAAGCTAGATGAAGCCCTATACTAGCAATTTTACCAGCCTGCTCAAGATTAGACCACAATACTTTCTGAACTCTTTTCCCAACCATATTATAGTTAGATTCCTCTTTTATCTAAGATACATTTCATGATCCTTTTAAGATGAGACAGAGCATGTCGTTCTCCTGCCCAGACCCTGCCACGGTTTCCCACATCATTCAGAGTCAAGGCCGAAATCCTTCCAGTGGTCTCCCGAACTTACACCATCTAGTCTCTCTTTGCCTCTCTGATTTAGTCTCCACTACTCTGCCCCTTGGTTCACTCAGCTCCAGCGACAGACACGGACTTTGCTGTTTCTTAAACACACAAAGCATGTTTATACCCTAGAGCTCGATTCCTCTGCCTAGAGAGCTTTCCCCCAGATGTCTCCTTAGCTAAGTCCCCTGCACCTTTTCCATACTTTTGATCAGGTGTGACCTCTCAGTGAAGCCTCCCTGACCACAATTTCGAAAATTACAACCATCGACCCCAGTTCTCCCCGGCACGACAGAGCCCCTTAGCTCTGCTCTGCTTCCCCCCGCCCCATAGCTCTTATCATTTCAATCACGTGACATAATTTATTTAATTGTGATGTTTATTGTCTGTCTTTTCCCAGTGGTGTCACAGGAGAGATCCTTCTCTCGTTCACTGACATATTCGAAATCTACAATATTAGAATGAATGAATCAGAGAATTCTCCTTTATAAAGGATACTGTCTCTTGAACTTTTAAAAAAACTCATGAATAAATACATTTTATCTTAGTTTTCTGATCCATGGCAACATTTTTCTCACGCGTTCTCTGTTGTTTTTTTCTGCTCTTTCTCTCATTTTTCTGAAAACGTCTTTGTACTGACGTTGTGCCAGTCCTTTTTAAATGATCTGTCATTGAATGAGATGGGCTTCTCAGAGCAGTGATTTCTCCGTGGGGGGTGTGTGTGTGTGTGTGTGTGTGTGTGTGTGTGTGTGTGTGTTGTAGGGTATGGTGGCAATGGTGGCCGGGGAAGCAGAAGGAAGAGCTGAAATGAAGCTTTAGGCTAGCTGTTTTTCATTATTCAAAATGCCTGTAATTCCATAACCATGACAGAGTGTTTCCTGCAAACATGGCTTAGCTGTGTGATTCTTTTTATGGCCCCATCTCCTCTGCTTCTTTGAACCAAATTGGTCCGAGAGGGCTTCCGCTGCCAGCCTTGCTCACCCAGTTTCTGAGATTCTGCATGGGCCTGGTAAACACATGTGTCTGGCTTTTGTATTTCTGAGTTCTTCCATCACCTTAGGAAGTATATTTTTTGTGGTGTTTTCTAGGATCTGCCACAACTAGCTCTCCTGTGCTTCTTCCCACCCCCGTCCCCATTCTTTCTCCTGAATATGTTCTGCCTGATCTCAGGGACTTTTAGGAATTCTTAATTTTTTTTGAAATCTGCGGATAATATCTGTTTCCTAGTTTTGGCCTAAAATGGAATTTATGGGTTTAAAAATTTCCCCCATTCTTATTGCTTTTGGTTTCCAGAAGAAATAGAAAATGCTGGCTTAAGCAGCAATGTCAAAAAGTCTTCAAGATTCTAATTTTTAGCTTCCCGTTCTCTCAATATTAACACTGAATTGCACTATATATTGTTTTAAATATCATAATCAAAAATGCAGTCAAGTAAAAGAATTCTTCTACATTACATTTTTAAAAATTCAGCATTACAATTTGGTTAATTTCAATTAGATTAGAATTAATAAAATGAAAAATTCATACTTCTGTCCTTATCATCAACACTGAGCTCTAGAAGTAAGAGAACTCCAAAAACTAAAAATGCTGCTTCTTTCATGTCTTCTCTGAAACTTGAACTAGCGTAGCAACCTGATTTAAGCAAAACTAATCAGATTCTAGTTAAAAGCATACACGAACGCAAAATCTTATAGTCAGACAAAGTTAAGGATGAAGTTCTGATTTCCAAGTTTTGGTCTTTAAAAAAATATAAATTATGTTAGGTGGTTATGAAATTGCAATGTAATGGCATCGTGATTAAAGGAAAAATTATTATCATATATATTAAAAAAATAAATTAGTGCTCCCACTTACCCGACCATAATCATAGAATCCATCACCAATTATGTTACTTGATGACAAATAGCCGGTCTGGCTATATTTTAGAGACAGGTTGTTGTTGAGTAATTTGTTATAAGCTGCTTCACTGAATTTATTTTTTCGACTTACTGATAGATTAATTTCCTCAAGGATATCTAAAGCCCTGTTGATATAAGTAAAAGGCATTATTTGCTTTACATACGCGATCCAACATTAAGATCTCATTTATATACCTAGCTAAGATCCTGAATGAAAGGTTGAAATGGAAAAGTTAAAGCATCCTGTCTTTTTAGATAAAATAACACTGACAGGGTTACAAAGACAAATCAATCCTTCTTAAAAACATACACGCCTTGTGATAACTCTTCAAACCGTTGAGTAGGACACTTTCCAAAAAAAAAGTTCTTCATTCAAAGCAAAATTAGCATTGGACCCCAACTTTTGTAGCTAATTAGGCAAGATCTACGAAGAATAAAAATGGCTAGAAGTAGGGTAAAACTGTTTGTGGTACCAAAAAACTCTACCTGCTGAAATGCTAAAAGCAACTACCTCGTCTGCTGTTGGTAAGGACCGATCTGGCGAGGATGGCCAAGTGTGTAATTGTGATGAAAAAGTTTGGGTCGGGGAGGGAGAAAAACAGATGGTCGTCGTGAGGCACCCATTTTATTTTAGCCTTGGCAGTCGGGAGACAGATAGGATTGTGCTACAATCGCAGAGGCAAATGAAAGAGATGCGTTTCTCAAGCTGAAAACATGGAAATGGGAACGTTGAAGACGATTTCGTAAAGGTGACGAGGGAGACCCCGAGGTGGGGAGGACTGCAGGAGGACCCCACTTCCACCAGGCACCCCCTTCACAGGTCAGGCCTGTGCTGTGACATGCGGAGCCCCCTGAGCACTCCACAGACTGAGAGGCTGAGCGCAGACACTGCTTGACCTTCCTTGGTCCTAAAGCGTGTGCTTCTTCATCTTCTGCTCTTCATCGGAGCCAGAAACTTGAGACAGCTCCACTCACCCGAGCCTGCACAATTCGGTGGCCATCAGCTCATCGCCGGCACAGACCATCACAGCCCAGCTGGCATGTCTTCTAACTTCATCGTTCTTCGAGCGCAGGAGCTCGACGAGGGGCTCCAATCCACCTGAATTCCTTAACTGAGAGTAGAAACCGACCTTTTATGCATTAGGAGAATATAAACCTTATGCTTTAACAAATGTATCATTATTTGATTGTTTAAAGGTTGTAGCTATGTAAAAACATTTTAGGATGTGTACGTATTTAGATTTATTTAAGTCAGGGGAGAAATCAATTGCAGACACTTAGAGACGGGAGCCTAGTTTTCTGTTCAAAGTTAATAAGAGGCCACAGTAAAGTAATTGAGGGAGGTCCCTGTGATCTTGCACAGGGTAGGACTGGGGAGCGAGCCAGCTTCTCGCTGTCTACAGGTAGGATGTCCTGTGTTTATTCACTTGGATCCTCAACGCTGAGTGTCTATTTGGCCCTGAGGTAGACAGAAGAATGGTCCCCTGATGATATCTTTGTTCCAGGAAGGAATTTTGCAGGTGTGATTAAGTTAAGGAGTCAAGATGGGGAGATCGTCCTGGATTATCGGGTGGGCCCAGTGTAATCACGAGGGTCTTTAGAAAGGAAGACAAGGGTGTGAGGAGCAGAGAAAAGAGTGGGTAGGAAGCAGAAGTTGGAGCGATGGGAGAAGGGACCACAGCCGAGGAACGCAGGTGCTGGTAAAAGCTAGAAAGGGCCAGGAAGTGGGTTTTCCCGTAACATCTCCACAAGGAACACAGCTCTGCCAACACCTCGATTTTAGCCCATGAGACCCATTTTCAGATTTCTGACCTCCCAAAATGCAAGATAGTGAATTCCTAGTGTTTTCAATCATTAAGTCGTGGTGATCCGTTATGCCAACGATAGGAAACTAATACAGTCCCCTAGGCTGGGTAAGAGGAACCAACGCAGGCAAGTGCCACCTGTGTCACTGAACACTGCCACCAAGTCGGCTGTGTGGCCAAAGCAATACCGAAGCAGTTCCCTAGAAAGAGACCCATTGCTGTCATCCTCGCATTTCTCTGCGTTTCTCCAAAAAGTGAAAAAGAGAAGAAAAGAATAAGAGAACTGGACAGAACTACATTAATTATATTATTAATAGATGTCACTCATGCATAAAATTATTCCAACCACAAAAAAAAAAAAAAGATTT
>NW_011888877.1:4843578-4853379 GCF_000151845.1 Pteropus vampyrus | reverse complement strand
GAAGGAATTTTGCAGGTGTGATTAAGTTAAGGAGTCAAGATGGGGAGATCGTCCTGGATTATCGGGTGGGCCCAGTGTAATCACGAGGGTCTTTAAAAAGGAAGACAAGGGTGTGAGGAGCAGAGAAAAGAGTGGGTAGGAAGCAGAAGTTGGAGTGATGGGAGAAGGGACCACAGCCAAGGAACGCAGGTGCTGGTAAAAGCTAGAAAGGGCCAGGAAGTGGGTTTTCCCGTAACGTCTCCACAAGGAACACAGCTCTGCCAACACCTTGATTTTAGCCCATGAGACCCATTTTCAGATTTCTGACCTCCCAAACTGCAAGATAGTGAATTCCTAGTGTTTTAAATCATTAAGTCGTGGTGATCCGTTATGCCAACAATAGGAAACTAATACAGTCCCCTAGGCTGGGTAAGAGGAACCAACGCAGGCAAGTGCCACCTGTGTCACTGAACACTGCTACCAAGTCGGCTGTGTGGCCAAAGCAATACCGAAGCAGTTCCCTAGAAAGAGACCCATTTCTGTCATCCTCGCATTTCTCTGTGTTTCTCCAAAAAGTGAAAAAGAGAAGAAAAGAATAAGAGAATTGGACAGAACTACATTAATTATATTATTAATAGATATCACTCATGTATAAAATTATTCCAACCACAAAAAAAAAAAAAAGATTTGACACAGCTCTTGTTTCACTGTATGAAATGCAATATACTCCATCATTTGAGCCTGGAGGACAAAAAGAATATTCTGCTAGTCTCTACGTGTGGTACCTGAAGACAATAGCCCTTGCGAGATATGATCCTTCTCCAACCACTTTCTTCTCACACGTCGGGACTCTGGCAGGGATTACGTAACTTCGGCAGCTTAGAAACATTTCCGAAAGTATCTTATGCTTAGGGAGCCAAATTTCCGAACATTTTTATTTTTGAATATAATGCACGATGGTAATCTAACTCCATGTGTTCTTTTGGCAAAAATCTAATTCATTTATTAATCCCTCCATTCACTCCTCTATTCAGTCATTCATTTCATTTCCTCATTCAACAACCGTTTATTGAGCATATGCTATGTGCCAGGTGTGTATTAGTGACATGGACACAGTCCCCTTTCCTAAAGGAGCTTACCGCAGTCTCTCACACAAGAACCACATAATGTGAGATGGAAGACACAGGAGGCCTGCATAGGGCGTAATGGGAGCATAGAGGAAGATGCACCCAAATTTGAGGACAAGATGGCTGAGCTGGGTTTTGAAGGAGAAACAGATGTTTATCAGGTGGACAAAAGTGAGACTAGCTTCCGAAGCAGAGAAGTCAAAGAGGTATAAGTAAGAGAATAGAGCAACTAACAGAATGATGAATAGTATGGTATTTCTGGAGCATAGGGCTCCGCCTGGAGAGAGACCTTTGGCTTATGTAGGCCGGTGCCTTTCACTGAGAATCCTTGCATATCACGCTGAGCTGCTTAATTTTTACCATGGGGCAAAGGCATGCCACCGGAGACTTGTGGTGATGTGATGAGGGCCACATATTTGAAAGACAGTCTGGAGGCACTGCAGGAAAGAGGAGGTGTCAGGGGTAGGGAGAGCATTAAAGAGTCATTGGCAATATTCCAGGAAATGGATGGACTACTCTGCAACTCGAACAGAGGTATGACCAAGACCCTGTGTTCCCGATGCCTAGCATAGTGTCTGGCACATGGTAGCTGGTAAATTAATATTCGGTGGCTATGTTACTACTTTAATGGATGAACACAAGTAACTGAATCAATGGGCACGAAGAAGACAGAAGAGGAATGACTTGGTAGTTGTCTGAGCAGACAGCGTGGTGTGAGAGCATGGGCTCTGAACTCAGGAAGATGTGTTCTCATATCCTTGATCTATCACTTGCCAGCTTGGCTTGGAGCACATAATTTTTTAAGCCTCATTGTCCTCATAAATAAAATGGGGATTACAAACATACCTATTTTGAGTAGCGCTTAAATGAATGTAAAGTGCTTAGTACAGTGCCTGGTGCATAGTAAGTGCTCGATTAATGGTAGCTGTTGTCTCTTATATTAAGGAGAGAGGAACAAAGTCCTAGTCTGTTTGAATGAGTGCCACGGTGACAAATCAATATGAGAAAAGCAAAAGATAAAGGGCCGTTTGTAGGATTATATCAAATCCTTACGAAAACTTAATAGGACCAACCACAAAGACCAAACACTTTTATGTGATGGACTTGTAAAAAACGCAATTCCATGTATTAAAACTTTGAAATGTAAGAGAAACAAAAGAGTCTGCGTAATCCATATGTATAATTTCAAAAATCACAGTAAAAGGCACACGTGTTTGTCTACCACCCGGCTTAAGAAATGGCACATTTCGATGACCTTGAACCCGTGTCCTCCTCTGAATCACATCCACACCCTCAATCCCCCAAGAGCAAACCATTTCCCTGAACTTGGGTTTAATCATTCTTTAAAACTTTTCTTTATAGTTTTAGCTTATATGACTGTATGCCAAAACAACATTTCTTAGCTTTGTGCATTTCTTAATGTTATATAAACGGAATCATAAGATAAATCCTTCTGCCAACTAGATTTTGCTCAGCATTAGTCTTGTTGAGATTCATCTCTGCTGACCTCTGTAGCTACAGTTCATTCACTTTCAACGATGTGAGATTCCATTTTATGAATATACCATTCTCTTAACAATTGGACAACTGGTTTATTTCCAGTTGTTTAGATATTCTACATAATGCCTCCTGGAGCACAGAGGCAAGAGATTGTCTTCCGCCCGCGGACTTAGAATGCTGTTACTACGGGGTATTCTTGCCTTCTTTGCTAGGTAACGCCCATTCGTTTTCCAAAGCGTTGCACCAGTTTTGAAGGACTCAAATGACGGATGGGTTCGGACACTTGAAAATGTTTCGAATTAATCCACCCGCAAGTCCAGACCAGAAACATGAGAGCAAATGTTATTAAGATTCTCACCTCCACCCGGGCCTCGGCGTCGCACGCAGTCGCAGCAACGGCGAGGGTGGCTTTGCTCTGCACCACCGTGTTGGCGGAACGCAGCGGGTTGAGCAGGGCGCCCATGACGTCGTGACTCTGGATGCTCACGCGCAGCGCCTCCTGCGTTGCCATGTTCGTTAGCACCGTGGCGGCGTTGGCGATGGCGCCGTCTCGTTTACTGGACAGGGTGTTTATTAATGGATCAATACCATCGGCTTCGGCAGCAGCGCTGGGTCAATGAAGGAGAAACAAGTGTCATTCATCCAAGTGCAAGAAGTTATCTTAGGAGCGTTCAACTGAGCTTTATAAAACAAACGGGTACATAAATACAATTTTAGAAATAAATGAATTTACAATGAGATGAGCCCAGGATTGAGGTGCTAGCGAGTCTGGGGAAATGTCAGATATGAACGAATTTAAATAATCCTTTTCCTACACTTACAGCTTTTCGTTATAGAAAAATGTCTTAGAAACCCTTTATAGCTGTTGATTTTTTTAAATCAGTGATACTATTCAAAGAAAGTCTATTAAAATATTCCTAACTAGTGGGAAAACAACGCTTTAAATAGAAATGAGTGAGCATGGGAAATCTTAAGTTAAAATTCTTTAGCCCATCTCCTTTTTTCAAATTGGGTTGTTAATTGTAGGCAGTGTTTAACATTTAAAGGCAGTAAATCATTTTGCATGTGAATGTTGCTTTTACAAATTAGAAAGCAATAATCAAATCCATGCTATTGACATAAGTAGATAAATTCAGTCTCGTAGGCATATTCAGTTGTTAAATTTCCTATTTCTAGTATAAAAAGACTACAGTTATTCATTAATATACTAATATTTTCTTAGAATTAGAAAGCCTAAATTTCCTTTTAAGAACACCATACATTCTATAGTCCTTGCTTTGTAAATACTTAAAAAGTTCATAAAATAAGTGAAAATCAGGAAGAGATCATTTTAACGAGTGGAAAACTATTTAAGTATGTGTTGTAATGTTTGGAATGGCTTCAAATAAGAGATGTTCTAAGCAATAAGATATATAAAGCATCCTGGTTTTAAAGGACGACCCCAAACTATGTGTTAAAATCCATTTAAGTCATCATGGGGATAGAGGTAATCAAGAATAAAAGCATACTTGAGACTCTAATAATATCAACATCTCTTTTAAGTTTATATTTGACCCACTTTTTTTTAATTTAGGATATTAATAACCAAAATTGAAAAAAACAAGTGAGGCTATAGGATTTAACCTATCACCCTGTATGCCAAAGAAATCCATTTAATTTGGTACTGTCAAATTTGCTGATTGTGAAGAGGAACTCACAACCTCAAGAGCAGAAGTTACCAGCATTGTCCATCAAAGAGAAAACAAATAGAATCTTGATAAAGAGACTGTTAGTTCCAAGTGAAAGGAAGCTATGATTATGGCACAGACCAGCTATCGAGGAGCCTGGACAGCAGGGAATGGGCAGGAATGAAATGACTAGCCATGGCAGCTATGGAGAATGAAGGGCGTGGTTGGTATTGACCTTGAAGGCACCTCCCACCCTTGGTTCATATCAGACCATCCAGAAAACACATCATACTGATACCAAGGCAAAATCAGCACCTCGTTCCATTTCTCCCATACTTGGTGTACATTTAACCCGTTCTTGCGGAATCTCTGGGAAGGTGTCCCTTAAATGACATGTAATCAGAATTTGTTGATATAAAAATATTGGGAGGAAGGCCTTACATCTCACTATGATAACTGAGGGCCAGCATTTAATTTCCTTTCCTAGGGGATATAATAAACACTTTTAAGATAATTTCATTTTTAATTCTCTCTCCTATTATTAATTGAATGGTGGTTATTCAATTTTATGAATAAGGGAAAATTTGGGGGCTCTGATATATTTATCAGAAACTTCTCATATTTAACTTAGTTGAAACATTGCATTTAAAAAAAAAACTGCCAGCAAGAATCTTAAATTATGCATGTATTCTATTTGTTAATATATACTTTAACTTTTTCAAAAATCATTTTTTCCTTTGCTTTATTTTCAAGCACTTAATGCAATCACTTCCTTAAACCAGATGCTTTGTAGTTTTCAATCATTATAAACATGCCTTGGCTAAAATGCACAAATCCTTTGTCACTTAGTGGTTTTTCCTTCAACAATGTTCACTTTGTAAAACATCTTGGAGAGGAAAGAAAGAGCCAACAGTGGAGGTATTTCAGTGGCATCCATGACAGAAGCCAGAAGTAGATTAGGTAAATGCATACCAATAAATCCTCAAAGGTCTTGTCTTTTCCGTGTATCAGGGAGCTTTTAGAAAATATAAGTGAGTATATAGAGTTGTGCCACATCGTTTCAGTTTCTCTTGTTTATTAAAAAAATGCGGTCATAGAGACACAGGAATTTTCATCAGGTGTGCCTCGGCTCACAGCCTTTCTGCTTGGGTTTCTTGTCTCTACCTTCGGTGTACAGAGTGAGATTTGGCCTTGGTTCATTTATAATCCACCTTCTGCTCTTTATGGGGGCAGTAAAGGGAAGTACATAAAACGTCTAGCTGTTTAAAAAAACAAAGATTCTAGTACACAGTGGAATGCAGCTTTTACTAAATTGAACATCACTGCCAGCACAGAAAGACGAATCATACATGCACCGCGAGAACCACTTGCATGACGTGGACATATCTGCCCATAATTTACGTGCAGCTCTATTTACGCGTAAAAAGCAATGCTGAAATTAAATTTTTATAGTAAAAAGTCAAGCTATTATTCGTATCTTAAAAAACACTAATTTCAATTAGAGAAAGTGCAGAATTTATACTTTTTAAAAAGACTTGCATTAATTTGTCTTTCAAACCCGAGACTTTCTCTTTTCTTTTTCTGTCTTATATATACATACGAGCTGAAGCCTGCCATATTTTTAAAACACATTTCAGTTTCCTAGATCATAATGGCAATATCCAAATGAACGGGACAGAAGTCAAACTGCTTTGTTACAAAATCCAGAATTATAGGGTCATATGTCATCACGATAATCTGAAAGTAATTTCTGATATTTACTATCATTAGTCTCCATCCAGTTGGAGCTTAATCAAGTTTAAAATGTAAATCGAAAAAAGAACCAAGCTAAACACCAACACAGGGCATGTATAAAAACATCTGTTTATATCATTTGATATATGTATGAAGAAGTGAAGTTTGACATGTCATGTGTATCCAATCTATTACCAAGTTTGGACTATTTTCCTCTTCTATATTTCTCAGATTTCTCCCTTTTTTCCATCTCCATCTCTCCACTGAATCCAATCCAATATTCTCTCTTGTGGATTGGTATAAATACTCTCCTAACAGGTCTCTTCTCTTCCCCTTTAATCCTTTCTCCACATTCTCCTCCAATCCTTTCTCCATCTTACAGCTAAAGTGATCTTTTACAATAATAAATATGATCATATTGTTCCCCTATGTCGAACTTCCATGGTTTCCCATTGCTCAAATGAAGTCCCTGATTTCTGCATGGCCTTGAGGCCCTGCAGGAGCTGAGGCTGCTTCCCTTCCCTGCCCACGTGCCCCACCACCCCTTCCGGCTGCTCTGTGCTCTGGGCCTCTGACGACCTGCGATATGCCAGCTCTCTCTCAATTCAGGCTATTCCCGTATGCTCTTTCCACATCCTGACCTACTCTGCACCCTGAATATCCCCCTCTTTATCTTTCAAGATTCAGTACAAATGTCTCTTCCCCAAGGAATAATTTTTTGACCCCCAAACTAGGTTAGGTCTCTTTTACACGAGCTCAGAGCATTTGTTGCTAAACATACATACACTTTTTTGTTTGTTTAAAAAAATGATGTTTGGCACAAATGTTCACAATCCAGAGAATGGCAGCCATCTTGAAATATTATTCTATAGTGCACATTATGGAAAGAAATTCAGCACAAAGTTTTTCATATAAGTCCCCAAGCCCCACAATGAAAATGCACTTACAGTGTGGACACTAAGAACATTATTAAGGAAAAGTCCAATTACACCAATAGTGTCTATTTTGGGCTCACTGAAAATACTGTGCAATTTCGTGTCTGTGTGCCTTTGCACTCATGTTCCGTATGCCCGACACACCTTTCCCTACCCTCCCGCAAGTCTGCCGGGGGAACTCCAGCTCACCCTTCAAAACCTGCTCAGCCATCCCTTCCTCTGTGAAGCCATCTGTGACCATCACTACCCCTCCTCGTTAATCACTGCCTCCTCTGCGCTATGTCTGCACCTGGTACCTACTTCTTAGCGGCAGTGTTTGAGTCTTATTTATATCCCCAGTGCTGACAAGATCAGTATATTTTAATTGGCTTGAATAAACTCAAAGGGAGCGATGAAGAAAATCTCTGTGGGTGTTTAGAAGGGGTGAGGGAGAAATACTCAGCTCAGCTTTAAGTTTGCAAGAAGGAACAAGACTCAACAAAATTGGGATCGCCCCTGGTATCACTTACATCTGCTCTTGAAATCAAGTTGTTGCCTCCCTTCCTCCAGTGCTTCTGTAATTATATGGTGAAGAAATTTTTGTGTGAAGTTTTATCTTGAATTTTGGAAAACGTCTTAGGGATCCATCTATTTCACATGTCAAAGGGTGTCTATATTTTTTCTTCGCACACATCATTGACTCTCTTTCGGTTGTGTCATTAGAAGACACTATTTGGTACCTCTTAGAATTTGATCTTTGTTGCAGTTTCGAGGTCCCCATTTAACACATCTGCAAAGGCTGGTTACATGAATCGAGGGTGACCTTGGGCAGTACAGAAATCTGTTTAACAGAGCCCACATACAGGGTAATATGCGGAACCTGACGGAACAGATGGTAATATTGGCAATCAGAACCTTGTTTGTTAACAGTGATTGCAACCATTCCCACCAGCATGACTTTTCATATGTCTCTGTGAGTTCTGTCGCACCATGGAAGACAGATTGGCAGCAGACATACTACTAGTGGTCAAGAAAGGTGCACAGGCAGCAGTGACTCAGGGTTGACATGTTTAAGCCTTGCAGACTCCCGTGAGTCTATACAGGTGCTCGGGAGTGGGGCACTGGCCATTATGAGAAACAGGTCCCCTGGTTATCACAGCCAGATTTGGAATGCTGTGAGCAGGATTCCTGATTCTCGTTCCAGCCAGTTTTTCAACAAAGGTAATGATTCAAGATGTTGAGTGTGTACGTCAAATTGATCAATTTCTGGGTCTGAAACGACTATGACCCTATGTTGCAGCCGCACAGCTGCAGAGGACTGGAAGGTGTGCCCGAACCTGGCTGACCTCCAGGACTGACGAAAGTAGCCAGGAGAATTTTCTCCCTTTTAAGAAATATTGTTTTAAAAAGCTAATCCATAGTGAGGAAGAGAATCCCAATTAATTGCCAGCAAATGCTTATAATGAAGAGTTTTTAAGTAACATAATTATTAAAGTAAAACTCAGCCATAGAAACAAATGTGTAAAGTTTTGTAGCCTATAGCAAAATAAGAATAATGCAAAAAAAAATTGTTTTAAGTATATGAAACTAAATTATTTCTAGTATACTGATGTCGCATTAGTGCATGATTTCGAGACTTTCAGAATGTGCTTCTCTGCTACAGTTGCTGTGACATTATGGTTTCTCAAGAGAGAAATGCTAGTTGCAAAGAGACTAATACATGCAAACGCAGCACCTCCACAAACAGCATGCAGGTTTTTGTCACCAATTATGAGGCAGTCGATCAAAGTCTAGGGAAATCAAACGCAATTTTCTTACAAGTGACATGGAATCCTTATTGACCTATCTGTTCAATCACAATACTTCGCTCCCATACATGCCACCTTCTGTTTCCAAAGCTGGAATGCCTGCCAATAATTAACCAGCTGCCATTCGCAAAGAACGACTGTCTTCATTTTACATGGCTGACTTGTTTCCTGATAGAATAGAAATAATGGTCAAGGTGTTGTAATATCATAATAAATGGCTTTTGCAGTTACCAAATGTTTCTGTTTAGCCTGGAAATCAGTCTATTTACATATCCGTAGATGACAAGGGACAGAATCCCAAAGTAATTAGAGATACCATATTGTTGATTTTCTTAACTAAATAATAAGGACGCTGAATGCCCTAGTGTGACGGCAAATTAAAAAAAAAAAAAAATCCCGGCATTTGGCAGGATTGGCTGATTCTCATCAGCTCGAATGTCACTTCTTCAGAGTGGCCTTCTTTGATAAGCTCTGTGCCGTCCCCTATGACCCCTTTCACAGCCCCGGTGTCATGCATGCCCCTCTCCATGACATTGTGCTGTTTTATTTAATCTATACTGTTATCACTTCTGAAATTACCTTTTAAAAAATCTTTCATGTATTGTCTATCTCCCTGACTAGAATATAAGTTTTATAGAAGCGGTGTCATGGAACCTTTGCCATGTTTCCCACAGCCTAGGACGGTGCCTAGCACATAAAGAACACTTGAGTAATGATGAAATAATTACAAAAGAAACCTGACTCCATAGGTAATAACTTCCTGAGCTTTTGGAATGAAATGATAACAGTAGTAAAGCGTGATTCCATCTAGTTTCTAGTGGGAGTTGTGTTCCAGACTCTTTGTGATACTGGGTAGAGAGTAATCTCTCAGAGGCACAAAATATAATACATAATCTAGATTCGCTTTTTTGTTGTTGTTATCATTAAGAAAGATAAAATTTAGAGAGACTAAAAACTTGCTCACAAAGCAATTCGACCAATAGACACAAGATCAAAACCAGGGAGTTCTGACTTTTAGTCCATTACCTTTTCCACAATTATCAATCTCTTAAGCTTCAAAAAGTATAGTGTT
>NW_011888877.1:4835404-4842790 GCF_000151845.1 Pteropus vampyrus | reverse complement strand
TTTTCATTTTCAGATAACTTTTCAGCTAGACAGCCAAGTCTCCAGCACCTGCAGGGCTAGAGCTGGGCAGTTTCCTCAGGAATCCCGCCCCAGTCTTTCTGCGTAGGTGTAATCAATGAGCAGTAAATGCCATTTTCCAGAGGGAAGAAAATATTGAGAAAAGACATATAAAAAGCCAAAGATGAGTAAAAATGGAATTTATGTAGGTTTTTAAAGTACCGCTTCAAGTTGAAAGAGAGCATGAGAGAAAAATCACAACATACGAAAGCGTGCAAACTGTTGGATAATTTCCTCTGAAAATCAGTAACATTGGAAATTAAACCTGATAGAGGTACCAGCAACTTTAAAATAAGGTTAGCCAAGTATCATCCTCCGCTCTCTAGGTAATAAAAGCACATGGGTCATTTTCTAATTGAATATTTCACGGTTTCAACTAGCCTCACAAAACTAGTAGCCAACAAAATTCAAACTATTTATGAAGGCCGAGTCGGCATCAACTGACACAAAACGGAGATGTGGAACCAACTGGTTTTATTGCAAAATCCAGCTTTTTAGTCTGTATATTTTTTCAGATCCAGTATGCTTTTCACAATCCAGAATAGCCTGTGTTATAACAACATTCCATCAGGCGGAGAAGGAATCTGGACTCTAAGGTGTAGAGATGAAATGTATCTGAATACTCAGCAAATCGGGATAGAAATAATGCAGAAATAATTCTTAAGTTAAGAAATAATGACTTTGCCCATCCATTTTCTCTATTCATTTCATAAGACTTTTAAAGCAGTAAATAACACTTTAAATAAGTTCCTTGAGCAATCATCCTTAATATAAAAGTTTGAAACATTCTTAATATGAACGGGAACTTCCTGAAAGATTTTGAAACTAGCTCAGGTTATCATGGAGGATGCTTATAATGTGAGCATTCTAATTTAAAGGATGAAGCATCTTTCAACAAAGTGATATAAATAAGAATTTTAAAACAAAATAATCTCTTTCTTATACAGTTGAGAGCAAAAAATCTATAGTAACTACAATCTATGTTGTTCAAGCCTATTATATTTATCCTAATGGTTATATAGCACAGCAAATATGCAGCCACCAGAACAATGGAAATGTCAATACTTTTTCGAAGTGACAACACCTTAAAAAAGGACAAAGACAAACCCAAACATCTATTAACACACATTTAACAGTAGAATGTTCTCTCTTTAAAAGCATCACAATGAAACGCTTTCCAGATCACCATCTTTTAATAATGTTTTAACATATTATTTTAGGTACACCAGAGAGTGTTTCAAATTAAATTAGTGTGTGTTTCACTAAAATACGGAGAATTCTCCCATTATCTTTTTTTGCCCTTCCCCCCACTTCCTCTCAAACTGCCACTAGGGGGCAGTATGAAGACACAGTTCCTCTCATGTTAGAAAGCAAGATGGAACTCTGAAAACATTTTCCTGTGAAAAACCCTAGGCAACAAAGACAGTAGCTACACAACTGTAGCGTTATTAAGTCCAACAGATACTTCATGCCTGTAACAAGAGTTTGCATTTTTTCATAAGACTATTTTAATTTTGTGAATCATTGTGGGTTATTTCTGTGGTCAATGTTCTTTTAATAAAAAAAGTATTCGAAGTGACAAGATTACTTATTCTATGTGAATCTGTGTGTATTGGCTAAGACATATGATCCAGAGCAGACATTAAAATTTATTTTCAAAAGGTGATAGTACACATCTCTAGCCATCTCAAAAGTAGATATCCCGTCTCTTCCTTTAGAGGAATGGGGGGAGAGAGTCAAACGTGTTATTTTGCCAACTTTAAGAAAGGCGCGTTTTCTCCCCCTTCAGAATGACTATCATCATTCACTGCACTACAGCTGTAAATGCACGACAGAATATAGGCAATTCTAAGAAATGGCATTAGTCTATACTTAAATCTACAGAATAGACGAAATAAAAAGAAATGATAAAAAATAAATATACAAATATATGACCTTCCCCCAACTCTGTTTAATGGGGTGGGAATGAAAAACAAACAAACACATGCAAAAAGCCTTAAACAGTGCTTTCTGTGCACACTAGAGAGATTTAACATTCCAAGAAGTCACTTAAGATCAGGCTCTTCTCTGACAATACTGACATGACCGATAGGGTCTGGGTCACTGTGAATAAATGAAGTTCTGTCTTTTCTTGAAGTGCTTACTTTTCTGGACAAGGCATACCTTTTAAATATTTTTTCTACAAGTGACATGGCTTTCTTAGGCATGGTACTGCATGAATAATTCTACTAGGTATTAAAATTCAGCCAATGCTTTATTTTTATGTGAGTGAGAAGAAATATTAATACTGATAATACGAAAAGGACAGGTTGTCCATATATAATAAGGACATTCGAAAGTTCCCAAAGCACTCAAGAGCACATCCATATAGTTTGGGGGTATTCTGTCTCTATCTGGAGTCCTTTTGGGGTGTATTCCTTAATGTTTCCTGACTCCCTTTGTTGTGGTACTGACCATACGTCACACAACGGCACGACAGTCCCTAGGGAGGAGCTCTTTGTCTCTGCTATTGTGGAGGCCAGCAGTGGCTCAGCCATCCATCATTTTTCTTTTTTAAAGTAACCACTATATATGCTCCCATTAGAACTTTATTAAGTCACTGATGTTGAGGGAAGTCAAGAAGGGGTATAAAAATTAAAAATAAAAAGCAAGGAAATGGAGACAGAAGGGGTCTTTAAGATTTAGGAAAATCACCCAATTCTTTGTGGACATAGCATGGAATAATGACGAAGAATCAGAATTAGTATAATCTATGTGTAAATAATGGCGTTGATTACGTATTTTCTATAGCAAAACCACAGTTTCTACTTACTTCTCTATATGTATTAAAATAATTGTAGTCGTTACTTTTTATATTTTATTTTATTGTTTTATTTCCTAAAATAATTGTACCTTTTGAAAAATATCGTCAATAATCATACTATTTTCTAATCTCTTCATAATTTACCAATAGCCAAAATTTGGTTAGTGTTAACAAAGGGAAATGAAAAACACTGAACCCTTTTCATTCTTGGGATAACTTAAAAACTCTAATTCTGATCAGATCCAACAGATGGCAGTGATGTTATAAATTAATAGTTGAAAATATTATAATATGTAGGACCTGCCCCTAAGAAGAATGTCAACCAAGAATAATTCTCTCAGGTACTTGCATAAATAATGCAAAACTTTGATATTACTAATTGGATAGACGTGTACAGGTAAATATAACATGAAATGTAATTGAAAATGACATTTCCTCTTTCAAAAATTAACTTTTTCCTTTCCAAAAAGTATTACAAACTGAGAATTGTCAAAAACATGAGCAGTGAATCAAGAAAGGGTGGGCAATGGTGTCTTAATTAAATGGAATCCATTTTTATATAAAACTCATGATTGCTTCTTGGGTTCCATTTTCATCTGTTTCTCCATATGGAGTTGTTTCGGCTTTCTAACTTTTTATTTATTCACTTAAATAATCATTTTACTTTTCTTTCTCCTTTTATCGCTTCAAATATGCGATTCTGGCTGTTCTTAACCTCTTTTCTTATGCCTTCAAATCGTCATTTTTTATTCTGAGTCCTTGCCTTGTCATATTTTTATCCATTTTGTGACATTTATTATGTAGATACTAAAGAATGAAAAGTATGAATAGAAAACTCATAAAGACTCAGGTAAAGTCTCCACTGTTGCTTCTGTCATCCAAACTGTGTAAAAACGAAACAGTACAGATGATCACTTTCTGTTTTAAGTTTTGGGTGTTGGTTGATGTCAGATAGACTTTCTTTTTTTCACAATACTTTTTCATTTTAGTTGTAAGCCCATTTTCCCCCTGAATGCCCACTATGGGATAGGGACTATTCTAGATGCTTGGTATGTACCTGTGGATTAAACAGACAAAGGTGCTCCCTTCATTGGTGCTGGTCATAGAGGTGGACAGAAAATAAGCAATAAACACAACGATCGAGTTATATAGTATGTTATAAAGTAAGCGCTATAAAAAAGGGCCGTGGGGAAGGAGAATTGAGAATATGTGTGTGTGCGTGGGTGCAATCGTAAACACTGTATTTTCATGGTAGGCTTCGTGGAGAAGGTGACGTTTGAACAGACTTGAAGAGGGTGAGGGAGTGAGCCACGGGCATTCTGGGGTAGAATAACATTTTTTTGCACAGAAGATGGTCGATATGAAAGGCCTGAGGTGAAAAATGCTACTGGAAGTTGAAAAGGCAGTTGTTCCTCCCCTTATCCATAGTTTCGCTTTCCATGGTTTCAGTCACCCATGGTCAACCACAGCCCGAAAATATTAAATGGAAAATTCCAGAAATAAACAATTCACACGTTTTAAACTGCATGTCATTCTGAGTAAGGTGATGGAATCTCGTGCCACCCCGCTCCCAGGAAGCGGATTGTCCCTTTGTCCAGAGGGTCTTCTGTGTACACTCCCTGCCTGTGAGTCACTTAGCAGCTACAATCTCACTTATCCATAACTTGAACTCCTAGGAAATTTACATAGGCAGAATGCACATGAGAACTATCAGGAGAAAAAAACGAAAATAAATAGCCTCTGAGGACCAAAAGTACTTAAAGAAGAGGCCTCGGGCCCTCACTTACAGTTTTTTATATAAAATTTGATAAAATTACCTGGTATGGATGGTTTTAACTGACTGAAAGGAAGGGGTCTGAAGAGAATGTTGGCAAGACTGGCCCTGCCAATCATATCTCCAGACGTAGTGAAAATTCATGCTGACAGTCTGCCAATAAGGAGTTGACAAAATGCATCAATACCCAAAAGACACTGCCACCCGAGGCTTTACTCAGTGAGTGGGGCAAGCACTCCATCTTTCCTAGGGGGCCCCGACAACACCACCCTGAAGCGTATGATGGCCTCTTACGCAAAATGATAACTTTACTCCATCCCCAAAGTTTAATAACAGTACGATCAGTTTCAGAAGGATGAGAGGGAAGGATTTTAGAAGATTTAAATTCAAACGCATTACAAATTTTAAAAAGTTTTGTTGCTTAAAAAAGTCATGTCAAATATCTAGAAAACTTGAGACTCGGGAAGCCTTGTTCACAGAGAATACCAATTAGGCAAGACCTTTTGGCACCGATCAAGGTGATAGTCAGTGAAAGCTGAAAATCTTCCAGAGGTGGATGAATGGGCTGGTTATTTACTTATCATTCCTAACAAAGTTCTTCATCTTCTTACTATTTTATTACATACGAGTGTGTTTTCTTTTGTAAGAAAGGAAGGCGTGTGAAAATATAAATTCAGATATTCTAGATCGTAAATTATTTTACATATATTATAAAATTCTACTTTTAGATTATTAAAATGCTTTTGTTTTATAAAAGCAATTGTCAATTTCACAATAAAAGTCATCACAAAGAAGTATATTTTTCCTTTCCCTGGTTGTTCCCTCCCCATCCCCCCGCCCTTTAAATTAGAAGATTTTGATTTGCCTACAATTTTTTTCCAGGCAAAAATTCATTACATAAAGGAAATTATACCGGTATTTTATGTTATCATAACACACCAGTGATTACTCAGTTCATGAGATGAGCCTCCAACTCCAATTCAGGTATCCTGAGTTTTAAGAATTAGAAATCTATTTTAGGCACATCGAGATATAAGTATAGGAGGAGGTGGTTCCTTTTTTTTTTTTATTTTTTTTCATTTTGCCTCTGTCTTTATTGTTTTTTAAATTTTTTTATTTCATCCATTATAGCCGACATACATTATTTTAGCTTTAGGTGTACAACATAGTGATTAGACATTCATATAACTTACGAAGTGATCACCCCAAAACAGATGGGTGAAAAAGGAGAAGGGATTATGATATAGAAATTGCCAGATATAAAAAGAGTCGCAAGAATGTAAAGTATAGCATAAGGAATATAGTCAATAATATTGTAAAATCTATGTACGGTGTCAAATGGGTACTAGACTTATGAGAAGGGGTTACACTTTAACAAAATTAGAATTCGTGGTGCTTAACTGCATTAAAAAAAAAATGAGTCTAGGCAATTCTAGGGTATCCGAATAGTTACCCAATGCAAGAAGACATGAGCTCTGGGTTTTTGTCTTCTTCTCTTACCATTTAAGTGTGGTGGAAAAGCAACTTTCTATCTCTAAACCCCCCGACTGCAGCCACTCCAGCAGGAGAGCCACGAGTTGGCCTCAGTCCTACAGCACTTTTCTAGGAAAGCGATAGAATGGACTGCTTCTAAAAAGTGATGCTGGAAATAGTCACTAATAATAAGTTTAAGCTAAGAATGTTTTAAAGACGATCTAAGTAGGAAGCATTTTTTATAAAAATAACCAACCACCTTTGTTGTCTCCTCTGTGTGGTTAGTTCAGCAATTAATACTCTAGGAGGCTTGCTAGAAGGATCAACAACATGGCCTATTCGTTTCATTCCTTTTGATTGACTGTAGAACCTTTTCAGCTCCCATCTTCAGCATTTGGAATTTGGCACAAATATGTCAATTCTCACTCCATTTCCTCCTCAAAACCATTTGTTTTCAATATCTTTTTAGCTCAAAAAGTCCAAAGTAAAACTATAGAGACCTCAAAGAACATCCATAAAACCATTTCCCTTACCAAACACAAATTGGAAAAAAACAAAAAAACAAACAAACAAAAAAAAAACAATTGACAGTATATAATAGGTTAAAGAAACAACAGCAATTAAAACCTTATAAAAATAAAATTAATTTATAAAAATAAAGTTGATAACATAGAGGAAAAGTCAGGTATCATTTTGTCCTAACTAACCTTTCTATATTGATAAAATGAAACTAGAAAGTCAGGTGACAAAAATCCGAAATAGATAATTGAAAGAAAAAATCCGTTGGCAGTCTCTTTTAGAACTACTTAACATTCTAATTTTCTATGATTTTATGTAAAATTATGAAACGACATAAGCCAGGTATTCTCACATCAAATCAAGACATCTATATACTCTGGAGGCCCATTAAGGTATTCTAGATAATATGTAAATCTAAATGCACTGGCAATGGAAGTGTTTTAGTGCCACTGATAAGATTTTTGCACTAGCATGACTACACTGGAAAAAAATCACTCGATACACTATTTTCAAATTGCTACATATTATGACTCAATATTCTAGAAATGTGTGTGCTTTCATACAGATGATGATGACCCCGAATTTAGGAAATTACTGTGTCAAAGATTGTAGCTATTAAAGGAATACAATTTCGTTTTGATGCCTATGCATTTTGGCTATGTTTTTATTGGGCATCATTAGGTTTTTATTCATTGCATTAAAATATTTGTGTGTGGGAGTACATAAAGGGAAGAAAAGGGTATGAAATGGATTCAATATA
>NW_011888877.1:4819519-4835354 GCF_000151845.1 Pteropus vampyrus | reverse complement strand
CCCCATCCCCCCGCCCTTTAAATTAGAAGATTTTGATTTGCCTACAATTTTTTTCCAGGCAAAAATTCATTACATAAAGGAAATTATACCGGTATTTTATGTTATCATAACACACCAGTGATTACTCAGTTCATGAGATGAGCCTCCAACTCCAATTCAGGTATCCTGAGTTTTAAGAATTAGAAATCTATTTTAGGCACATCGAGATATAAGTATAGGAGGAGGTGGTTCCTTTTTTTTTTTTATTTTTTTTCATTTTGCCTCTGTCTTTATTGTTTTTTAAATTTTTTTATTTCATCCATTATAGCCGACATACATTATTTTAGCTTTAGGTGTACAACATAGTGATTAGACATTCATATAACTTACGAAGTGATCACCCCAAAACAGATGGGTGAAAAAGGAGAAGGGATTATGATATAGAAATTGCCAGATATAAAAAGAGTCGCAAGAATGTAAAGTATAGCATAAGGAATATAGTCAATAATATTGTAAAATCTATGTACGGTGTCAAATGGGTACTAGACTTATGAGAAGGGGTTACACTTTAACAAAATTAGAATTCGTGGTGCTTAACTGCATTAAAAAAAAAATGAGTCTAGGCAATTCTAGGGTATCCGAATAGTTACCCAATGCAAGAAGACATGAGCTCTGGGTTTTTGTCTTCTTCTCTTACCATTTAAGTGTGGTGGAAAAGCAACTTTCTATCTCTAAACCCCCCGACTGCAGCCACTCCAGCAGGAGAGCCACGAGTTGGCCTCAGTCCTACAGCACTTTTCTAGGAAAGCGATAGAATGGACTGCTTCTAAAAAGTGATGCTGGAAATAGTCACTAATAATAAGTTTAAGCTAAGAATGTTTTAAAGACGATCTAAGTAGGAAGCATTTTTTATAAAAATAACCAACCACCTTTGTTGTCTCCTCTGTGTGGTTAGTTCAGCAATTAATACTCTAGGAGGCTTGCTAGAAGGATCAACAACATGGCCTATTCGTTTCATTCCTTTTGATTGACTGTAGAACCTTTTCAGCTCCCATCTTCAGCATTTGGAATTTGGCACAAATATGTCAATTCTCACTCCATTTCCTCCTCAAAACCATTTGTTTTCAATATCTTTTTAGCTCAAAAAGTCCAAAGTAAAACTATAGAGACCTCAAAGAACATCCATAAAACCATTTCCCTTACCAAACACAAATTGGAAAAAAACAAAAAAACAAACAAACAAAAAAAAAACAATTGACAGTATATAATAGGTTAAAGAAACAACAGCAATTAAAACCTTATAAAAATAAAATTAATTTATAAAAATAAAGTTGATAACATAGAGGAAAAGTCAGGTATCATTTTGTCCTAACTAACCTTTCTATATTGATAAAATGAAACTAGAAAGTCAGGTGACAAAAATCCGAAATAGATAATTGAAAGAAAAAATCCGTTGGCAGTCTCTTTTAGAACTACTTAACATTCTAATTTTCTATGATTTTATGTAAAATTATGAAACGACATAAGCCAGGTATTCTCACATCAAATCAAGACATCTATATACTCTGGAGGCCCATTAAGGTATTCTAGATAATATGTAAATCTAAATGCACTGGCAATGGAAGTGTTTTAGTGCCACTGATAAGATTTTTGCACTAGCATGACTACACTGGAAAAAAATCACTCAATACACTATTTTCAAATTGCTACATATTATGACTCAATATTCTAGAAATGTGTGTGCTTTCATACAGATGATGATGACCCCGAATTTAGGAAATTACTGTGTCAAAGATTGTAGCTATTAAAGGAATACAATTTCGTTTTGATGCCTATGCATTTTGGCTATGTTTTTATTGGGCATCATTAGGTTTTTATTCATTGCATTAAAATATTTGTGTGTGGGAGTACATAAAGGGAAGAAAAGGGTATGAAATGGATTCAATATATGATGGAGGCGCAGGAGGCTGTATTTCAAGTTCAAAAAAGGTAATTTTAGCCACAGAGCTACAAGATAATATTATACTAAAAATAATGAGTAACGTATTGTGATGATTAATTTTATGTGGCAACTTGACTGGGCTAAAGGATGCCCAGATCACTGGTAAAACATTATTTTTTAATGTCCGTCAGGGTATTTCTGGAAGAGATTAGTAAAGATCCTCCTTATCAATGTGAGGGGCATCATCCAATCAGTTGAGGGCCTCTCTGCTTCAGCTGCAACATCTTCTGCTGCACTCAGACGTCAGCTCCTTGGTTCTCAGGCCTTTGACTCAGAGTGAATTATACCACCATCTTTCTTGTTTCTCCGTATTGCAGACAGCAGATTATGGAACTTCTCGGCTTTCATAATCACATGAGCAAATTCCTATATCTATATATCTATCTGTCTGTCTGTCTGTCTATCATCTATCTATCTATCTATCTATCTATCTATCTGTCTATCTATCTATCATCTATCATCTATCTACCTATTTATCTATTTCCTATTGGTTCTGTTTCTCGAGAGAACCCTAATACATGTACAAAATGAGATTTAGGGAGGGCAGATCATTATTTTATTTATAACAGTTACCTTCGAGGAATTCTTACTGTGTTATAAGGCAGTCTGATCTTCTGTGGAGGAAAGAACACAGACTTTGGGGTCCAGCAGACCTGGATTTAATTTCCAGGTCAGCTACTGAAATAGATATTTGTACCCAGGAAAATTAGGTAACCTTGCAGAGCCTCAGTTTCCTCATTAGTTGACAGATCATCTTGATAATCTTTTTCGATGAACATAAATCACATACCACAGTGCTTAAATACAGATAGCACTCCTTCCCAAACTTTCTTCAGAGTATTTACTATGGTTTTTTTGTTTGTTTGTTTTGTTTTTTTTAGGCGAGGCAACCCTTAGTTGACTCACAGATTGCAAGGACCTTGTCAGCTTGCAATCCCTTATTTTCTATTTTTTACGCTTACAGCACCTGGTCTTCCTAGATGGTCTCCCATCCAAGTACTAACCAGGCCCGATCCTGCTTAGATCCAAGATCAGACGGGATTGGGCTTGTTCGGGGTGGCATGGCCGTAGACTTACCCATAGATGTTTTAAATTCACTTTTTAAAACTTTCTAGATTTATCTAATGTTTATGCCCTTTTAAAATGGATTTTTAAATTTTTTTTCCAGATTTATCAAATGTTGTCATACAATGTTGTCTTTAAGATCTCCGGCATTATCCAGTTTTATTTGTACTGGAACCTTCCATGAGAGTTAGCCTGTTACCTGAATCGAATGGCCTGCACATTTTCCAAATAAACCCAGAAATAGTCAAGATTTTATAATAGTCATGCGTCGCTTAATGATGGGGATGCATTGTGAGAAATGTGCCTTTAGGAGGTTTTAGTCATCAGGCAAACGTCACAGAGTGCACACACACAAACCTAGATGGTCTAGCCTAACTCACACCCAGGCCATGTGGTACATACAGCCCATTGCTCCTAGGCTACGAGCCTGTACGACATGCTACTGTACTGAATGCTGTATTTGTGTATCGAAATGGTAAGTACTGGTGTATCTAAATATATCTAAACATAGAAAGGTACAGTAAAAATACGGTCTTCAGTACATTTATACAACTGGCAGCACAGTAGGTTTGGTTACACCAGCATCACCACAAACACATGAGCAATGTGTGGCCCTCTGACTTCACAAATGCTACAGCATCATTATGTGGTGGGAATTTTCCAGCCCCATCATAATCTTTTGTGACCGCCATCATATATGTGGTCGGTCATAGACCAAACACGTCATCACGCGGTGCATGACTGTAGTTTGGGAAGACAGGCCTAGCTGATGGCTTATTTTCAATAAGGGTTTCTGAGGGTTGCATAAGAGTTTTATACTGAGACAGACCATCTGAACCAACATGTAAACTGCTTCGAAAGCCAAAATGTTAAAACGAGCACTCTTTGGACGTGCTCTCTCCCACACACAACAGCCGTTTTGCACTTACTTTGCGTTAGCGGGATTGCAAGTGGTCAGATTAGCCAGGGCCAGGGCAGCCGCCTCCCTCACCTCCTCATTGTCACTTTTTAGCAACTGAATTAACTGTGGAATCCCTGCGGCAAAAAAAAAAAAAAAAAGTAATTCGTGACTTCACCAACATCCAGGTAGACTAGAATATGGGAACCTAAAAACGTAAGCAACGATTTTTTCCAGTCTGCTTACCCTGATGATTGAAAAATTCCTTGCTGCCTGAATGCTCACTCATCGCTGAAATAGCCTGGGAAGCAGCAATTTTAGTTCCATCGCTTTCAGAGCTCAAAAGGACTATGAGGCACTTTTCGACCTCCTGTTCATGAAAAAGTTTTCTGTTTTCAGCTTATGTAAACCAAAAGGGGGAAAAAAAAATCAGAATTTTTCTGCAAAAACCGTGCAAGTGTAACTACTTCCCCAACCAAAATATGATAGGAATTCAAACTGTTTGCTAGCTTTAGTCGTGAAGCGTCTAAACAAAATATATATCTATTTGGCCTTTAGAACACAGTGATTATGCAAAATGAAGCACAGATATTGCCTTTTTTCTTATTCTCCTATATGTTACCAATACTATGGCATGTTTCAGACGTAGCAAGAACTTATTTGCACTAATCATGTGCCTGGCATGGTGCTGCGTTCACACACACTATTTTCTCACTAAGCACAAAAACCTGTTTATCTGATGTTTATTCTAAATACAAACCCAATATTTGAAGAATGCCTAAGATGTACAAGCTGGTGAGCTAGATGCTCAAGAGAAGAGGAAAAGTAAAAATGAGTAATAAAGTATGATTCCATGGAAGTCTTAAGGAATTTATAATGTTGTATCAAAAAAAAAAATCATAATCATTTTTTTGTCTTAAGTTACATGCCGATGTAGCAAAAATTTAAATAATTTTTTAATTGCTTGCTAAATTCCCAGAAACATAATCTAAACATACATTAGCATAGTTTTCTTTATTTGGAAAAAAGTAATGGCTCTAAGTACCTAGAAAAGATCTATTAACCAAACTCAGTTTTAATCTCATAAGAAGTACCAGAGACTACTTTGAAAAGAAATAGTTTACAAATAATTCCTGTTATTTATCTAAGTTCTTTCATAAAACTTTATCGTAGGTTTGATTCTCCATTAACCTTTACAAGGTCAATTTACATGATTAAAATAGAAGAATGTGATATATGTTATTAGGATGTTGATATATAAGACTAATCTGTTAAAATTAAAATCTCTGCAAAAATGCTGATACTAATTTAGATTACACCATCCACATGTGGAACTTATTCATTACTTATACATATTTTAATTGACTTGTTTTTTTTTTTCCAGAAATACTTTCAGAAATTATTGCAATTCGGTTTCCATTTTAAAGTTAATATATAATTTCTGTCTTCCTTCAACAATAATTTCTTTTTAAATCTCCCCTTTCACAGAAGTAGTATCACATTCAGATGCCACCATATTGGCAAATACTTTTAGCCTTTGTTCATCTGATACCCAGATGTATGCTGAACGATCTGGCCATAGCTGGCACAAGCTAAATTGCTAACACTTCTGTTCATTCTGTCTTATACCAATCATAAACCATGTCCTGTAATCCTATCATTTTAATCCCTTACTTCCTTTCCTTTAGAATTCAGGCAGACCACAACGGTTTCATTAAAAAAAAAAGATGCAATTATCACTTAAATATGAAGTATGTAGCTTCTAAGATATTTAAAAATACATGTAGCCCTTATTAGTTTTCCCTGAATAAACAAGATCTGAAACTTTTCTAGCATAGCTGACCTAAAATGCTTAGATTTATAATTAAGAGTTCTCTAATGTCTCTAAATCAACTTTACTAAATAGAACACTCTGAGTGGATTCTGTCAGGAAAATCGACCAAAAGAATTAATTTGAAAAGACTAACTTTGTAGTATGTAATTGTTACATTAAAAAAAAAAAAAAGTATATATGCAATTAATGGAAAGATTTAAAATATAATTTAAATACTGTGGGCCATCAGTTTCTCAACCCTGCTGATAGTGTTCTCAAAATCCAGCTGTGTTCATCAAACCTCAAAAGTGCTGACTGCAGTGTGGCTATAATAGATTTAAAAGATGAATTAACATATTAACCAAGAACCTTCATTGAATTGCTACACGAGGAGTATTTATGTTTTAATTATACAGATAATAAAGATGGCAAGGTAATTATGCTACTACTAGAGGAATGTCCTTTAAAAATAACATTTATTCAGTCTCCCTAAAATAAAAAGCATGAGGTTTAGTAACTGGAAATAAATCTGTACATAATGATGATTTTCTTCACTCCGTCTCAGAAGTCGCTATTGTTCCACCTCTGCTCCTGCTGAGATGTTAATACCAGTCCATAAACCTCGTGGCAACGTGGTAATTAACACCTTCCTCCTCCTGGTGCCAGGTCAAAGGCATAGTGATGTGGGGATGCATGTTAAAACTTTACTAAATCAGCCAAACTTAAGGAATGTGCATTATGTGTTTGTGTGTTTCAAAAAAAAAAATGATTTTGACATGTAATGACAATGCATTACTTAGCCTATGAAATTTTTAAAATAATTATGAAAAGTAAAAAAGTATTATAAATACTGATAGTTACATTGTTATTAACGACAGTATAAAAAACAGTATTTTACAGTATTTGTTAAAACCTCATTATGAATGAAGTTTGCTACCTGTGGAGAATTATTTTAAAGCTTCATGATTATTTACTTGCAATACAGAAGTATTAGGAGATAATTTTGTTAATCCTGATAAGTTTTTAGAGTTTATCATTGTTATTAATGTCAAATAAGGCATGTCTAAAATAAAATAAAGCATGCCAGATCTGGCTGGGTCTGGCAGAGAGAGTCAAGGCAGGCAACAGTTGATAAAAAAAAAAAAAAAAAAAGGTAGACAAGGAATACATGTAGGACCAGAAAAGGCACAGTCTAGAACGTAGGCAGGGAGAAAGAGGTGATTATTGTGGATTATTGTGAAAGAGGTAATGGCGTTAAGAGGTAAATAAATCTACAAAAATAGAAGAAAATAATCAGGTAAATGAGGAAGATGCCAGCCAATCCCCTAGCGCTGGCCCTAGGGAACAGGATATTGGTTCTGTGCTAGCATTGTGTTCTGAACAGAGTGGGCCACTCCACCCACAAATGTTCTGGATAAGGCAGTTCCAAATCCTCAGGGGAATTCTGCTTCTGGAGAAGCTTGGAATGGAGAAATGTTCTCAAAGCCCTATCCTTCCAATCAGAAGAGGGTTCATGCCTGAGGATTTATTGGGAGATGTGGACAGAGAGAAAGCTTGACTCTTTGTAGAATCAGCTCTGTCTAGAAGCTCCAAGAGTCAATCTTCCAGACCAGATATTGCCTAGGCTATAAGAAAATTAAACCATCTCTTTACCCATTAGATCTGCAAATTCATTTGACACACTTTTCCAGTGTTTGTACAGTCACAAAAGGTGGAACAAATTTAGGAAGGAAGGAGACTATGCCAGAATGGATAGAGGAAGGTTTCCAGCTGAGCAATCTGGATTATGAAATGTAAGCTTTTACAGTAACAGATGAAATCTGCCAGGTAACGGTGAAGGACTGCTACCATAATATACACGGGTAGTCGGTTGAGCAGTTAGGGTAGATGTAAATCTCATCCCATCTGGAAAATGAGGCTTCTGCTAAGCAATGGAAGTTAACTTTTGTCCCGTGCTTGCTTGGTATTCCAAAATAGTGGGTCAGAGTACCTGAGTTCCTGTACAGGTTCTTGTTTAATCTACTATAGTAGGGATAGATGAAGGCTCTGGTGTGAGGAAATTGATAGTGTATATAACGCAGAATGGGCTACACTAGATTAAAGCATGAGAAAATACATTTTAAAATTTCTTACAGAAAGATAGGAAAAAAAGTTATTTTATAGAAACCTCAAAAAGCGGTGGAATTAAAAAATGTGATTTTCCCTCTAAACCTAGCCACTGGAAGAATGTGGATACCAATGGGTCAAAACAGGATTTCCACAATCAGAATCCAGACTAAGGGCCTAAACCAGAGCAAATGTGTATAAAAATTATGGTCTGGCATAAGTTATATGCTCCAGAGCACAACGGAGAGTATGCAAGCAAGAACAAACTGATAACCAATGGCCATGTGATAGTACGAGATCGAAGAATCTCTGATTCCAAGCTTGGGCATCTGGACTTAATCCTGTTTATTCTAGTCCAAGAGTTATTAAGTTGGAGTTTGTGGATCCGGAAGGCATAGATGGGCTTCTGGTAGCCCATGAACTCCCTGAAATTATGTGCAGATTGTTGTGTATATATATGTGCGTTTGGGAGCGGGGGCACTTTCATCAGATTTTCAAAGAAATTAAAGATGCCTCAAAAGTTAAGTTTGGGTAACGTAGTTGGATGTGCTTGGAAGTCATGAGAAATATAGGCAAGAATTCAGAAGACAGGTCGTAATTAGATACAGATCTGGGTATTCATAAGCAAATGAGGAGTCAGCTGAACCATCTGTCACAAGTGAGATTACTCATAAAGATTTCAAAGACAAGACTGAACCAAGATAGGAAGGCAAGTTTAATCCTGACACGACAGGCGGATGAGAGGAAGCTGGTCAAGGCAAACTGGTCAGTCTGAAGATTAGGGTCCTCATCAAGGAAGAGGTGTGTTATGGAAATCGAAGAATAAGAATTTTCCAGAGAAGAGGGCAATCAACAGTGCTGAATGTCACAAGAAAATCAAGTAAAGAAAAGGCTGAAAATGTATCTGTAGAATTTAGAAGTTGGGAGGTCAATGTCAAATTCTACAAGGACTGTTTTGGTGGAATGGAGGAAGCAGAAGTCACGTGCAGGAGGTTGATAGAGATAAGAGAAAGAAGTTGATTACGAAGAAAAGGAGAAAAAGAGGACCGGGGCATGGGCACAAGAGAAACAAACAAATTTTCATGGGACACAAGAGAAAGAAACAAATTTTCATAAAGTACCCCTGGTCAATGAACAATTATAGGCTCCTCAGAATACTCCGAACTTATATCAACTTCCTCTTATAGAACATAGATAACTATAATACTATTAGAAGAAAACATGAGGGGAAAGCTTCATGACACTGGATTTAATGTCACTAATGACTTCTTGGCACAGGCAAAAAAATTTATATATATAGTGAACCACATCAAAATTTAAAACTTCTGTGCATCAAAGGGCACAATCAACAGAGTGAAAGACAACCCACAGAATGAGAGAAAATATTTGCAAATCATATATCTGAAAAGGAATTAATATCCAGAATATATAAAGAACTCCTACAATTCAACAACAAAAATTAAATAACTTAATTAAAACAATAGGCAAAAGATTTGAATAGACATTTCTTTAAAGAAGATACACAGATGGTCAATAAACATATAAAGAAAATGCTCAATATCATTAATCATTAGAGAAATGCAAATCAAAAAGCAGTGAGATACCACTTCACACCCATGAGGATGGTTACCATAAAAAAAAAAAAAAGGAAAATAATAAGATTTGGTGAGAAGTAGGAAAACTGGAATCTATATGCCCTGCTGATTGGAATGTAAAATGGTGCAGCCACTATGGAAAACAGTATGGCAATTCCTCAGAATATTAAATATAGGATTACCATATGATTCACTTCTGGGTATATACCCCGAAGAATCAAAAGCAGGGACTTGAATAAGAGATATCTGTACATCTATTTTCATAGCAGCATTATTCACAATAGCCAGAAGGTGGTCGCAACCCAGATGTCCATCCAAGGAATGAATGGATCAACAAAATGTGATCTGTACATACAATGGTATATTATTATTCAGCCTTAAAAAGGAAGGAAATTCTGATAAACCTTGAGGACATCATGCTAAGTGAAATAAGCCAGTCACAAAAGGACGATTATTGTATAATTCCACTTATTTAAGTACTTCAAATAGTCAAAATCATAGAAACAAAAAGAATGGTGGTTGCTCAGGATCACAGAGAGGAGGAAGTGGGGACTTATTTTTTCACGGGTACAGGGCGTCATTTTGCAAGATGAAAAGAGTTCTGTGGATGAATGGTGCTGATGATAGCACAACAATGTGAATTTACTTAATGGTTAAGTGAATTTACTTATTGGTTACTTAAGCAGTTAAGAGAGTAAATTTTATATTATGTGTACTTTACCACATAAATTATAAAATAGAACTCATTTCTTTTCCTTTGATCAAAACCTGCTCCTCTCTGGAGTTACCCAGAAACGCGGGTGGCATCATTCTACTTCCAGCTGTTCAAGCCAGAAACTGGGCCTCGTCCTAAACATCACCTCTTCCTCCCCCAACACATGTAGTCATTCAACAAACAATGATGGACCCTCCCAACGCGCCATGCATTGTGCTGGTGGTTCTTGCAATGCCTCTGAGTCCATTTCGGCCACCACATCTCTGTTTCAAGACACCTTCACCTGTCACCTACATCAACCTCTCAATCCCCTTCCTGGTCTTTCTGTCTGGTCCTGCACGTTTCCATCTCTTCTCCACGTTGCAGCAAGAGTGCTCTTTCTTTAAAAAGTAAAAGTGTGCAATGTTCCCTCCCCTCTCTAAGACAATTCAAGGCTCTTTGTTGCCATCAAAATAAAGTTCAAAGTCTTTAACTTGTCTTATGACGCTCATCGGCTCCTCCCTCTACAGCCTTAACTCTCAGTCGTCTCCTGCCTTCTGGTCACTAAGCATTCTGAAAACCTCCACTTCTGGAACTTGCCACACTCTATCCATCTCAGGGCTTTACAAACACTATTCCTTCGCCTTAGAGCGGGGGTCCCCAAACGCCGGGCCACAGGCCAATACTGGTCCCACAGCCTGTTAGGAACCGGGCTGCACAGCAGGAGGTGAGTGGTAAGCTGCAAGCAAGAGAAGCTTCATCTGTGTTGGCAGCCGCTCCCCAGTGCCAGCATCACCGCCTCAGCTCCACCTCAGATCATCAGACATTAGATTCTCATAGGAGAACCCCTGGTGCTGAAAAGTTTGGGGACCGCTGCCTTAGAGCATTGCTGACCCCACCATCCCCACCCCCCACCCTCCATCCTACCAGGACTGTCTTTGCGCAGCCAATTTCTATTATTTACAATCGATCCTAGCCTGAATAGGTCCTTCCTATTTCAGGAGGCCTTATTTGATCCAAGTCTGCATTAGGTGGCCCTCCGGGGTGACCCTGTTTTTCCATTGACAAGCACTTTTAACACTGCATGGTGATTATCTGTTTACTTGCCTGTTTTGGGTTTACTGACACCAAGTGAGTGGCTCATTAAATCATTAATAAAGAGGTCCAGAGAGGCTGCAGTCACCCACAGTCACATACCTAGGTCAGCGCGGCACCAGTAATGGAACTAGTAGTCAGACTAGACCACCAGGAACTCTCTAAGAAGTGCTATTTCCGGTGCTATGTCACATGATGGGTGATGAACTCATGAAACTCACTATCCCAAGAGGGGCTGGGACAATCTTCCAGTGACCCAGCCGCACTAATAATCCAAAGAGAAGTTGCGATATGCAAAATTTTAGATGTGACATTGTTCCTGTCTTCCCACTGCCCTCTCTTTGGGTCTCAAATAGGTAAGAAGGCCTAGGACAGATGGATGACAGAACCGACCAGGAGTGATAAGGTCTACTTCCACTGGGCAGAACACTGAACCAACCAACTTTGCCAACATTGAAAACCTTAATTTTACAGCCTGTCTTTAGATTTGGCACATATCATGTAACTCACAAGACCATGCTATATCTACAGTGTACTGGACAGTGAAATTTGGCTTATTGCTTTAAAACTTTGCCTTGAAGAAATCCAGTATGGGTTGAAAAGGAAATGTTTCCCATAACATACACATAGACATATGTACAGATATGAGTATATATGTTTAGAATATAAATCATTTAAACTAGTCGGAGTTGTCATCATTAATACAAGGAGTGATGTGGAAGGAGTAAATAAAGTCACATCTTTTACTAAATAAAATACTCCAAACATACATAAATTAAAACCATAATTTCATCTTTGGTGCTTGTGATATAATTAATCTCTCATATTTTACAGATTTATGTCAACATAGCTTGCTGCTGAAATGAAAATTGTATTATGTATGTAGTATGAGCATATTATTTTTCACAGCTCTATAACATGGCACTGACTCTAGCTGAAACTTGAAATTACGATGTGGATATCATTCCAAATGTGGATTTATTGAAACAATGTTTTCAGGATCATGAGCAACGTGTACATTCTACATAATTCCAAAATCAAGAGAAATAAGGCTTAAAACTTAATTTAAGATTGAATGATTTAAAAAAGATAGAGTTATAATTAAATCATATTAGGTTTATTATATCCTTGACAAAGTAATCTCTACTTTAACTCATTGGCATTGAGATAAATTTTGGCCTTAAATAGTAAGAATAGCACTATTCTCAAATAGTCATTGAAATGGCAGACAAATATCTAGTGTTTGTCAGTACTAATCCAAATCAAGAATACAAGAGAGAATAGGGATGCTTGGTATAAAATGAGACATACGATCATAAGCTGCTTTGGTAATTGCTTTTGCTGCATTCTTCTGAATATCAGGAATTGTAGAGTTTTCTGCAAATGCTAGGAGCTTCTTAAGACCCCCCGTCTGCTGAATCAGCACCATAGTATCCATATCTTCTAGGCAATTGGCAATCACGGAAAGCGCTTCTATGTGAAGGTCATTCAATTCCTAACAATAAAAGCAAACTCTACTTTAGAAAGTCGTACTAAAAGAAATTTATACTTTCCAAGTTTTACTACCAGAGGGACTAAGGTCAGTCAGAACACAGTAAAATTAATTTTGTTGAGATGGAGATCCAAGGAAACAAATCTGTCGATTAATAAAACATCATTCTAACTATTTGCCCCACCTCTTCTCATTTCCCCTATTCCAAAGTGTTTTACAGATAAAAAGTAATTACTGGAAACTTCTGGTAATGGTATCCAAGTGAAGGTGGTCATATGACCTTCCATTAAAAACAATTTTAAAATCTAAAGGAAATAATTTTTGATTAAGCAGACAGAAACAGAAGGAAATAAATATAGTCCTTATGATCTCCAACTGGTAAAGGGAAGTATTGTGAGTGTGTGGCCTTCCTGCCTGAGGAATCTCTCAAATCCCCATAGCAGTGGGAAACTGCAGCTTACCTGAACAGCTAGAAATTTAAGGTGGAAATCGTTAAAGTGAGAGAAACACAGAAAGGATGTACTGCCATCATGGCATTTCTCACAGCAAAAGCGTGGCAATGGGCTCGTGCTCATGGAATTCACTGGCCTCACCCTGGTCCCCAGCATCCTAGAGCAGCAGGCCTGATAGAATGGCCTTTTAAAGACTCAACTGCAGGGTCTGTAGGTGGTGATACGTTGTCGGTCTGGGGCAAGGTTCTGCAGGAGGCTGTACGGGCTCTAAACTAGCATCAGTGTATGGTGCTGTTGTTCTCATAGCCAGGGTTCATGGGCCCAGGAATCAGGGGAGGGAAATGGGAGTGGCAGCACTCATCATTACCTCTAGTGACCCACTAGCGAAATTTTTGCTTCCTGTCTCTGTGACCTTATGCTCTACTGACCTAGAGGTCTTAGCTCCAAAGAGAAAAATGCTTCCACCAGCGAATGCAAACAGTGATTCCACTGCACTGAAAGTTAAGACTCCCACCCGGACACTTTGGGCTCCTCATGCCTCTAAACCAATAGGTGAAGAAGGGGTTAACTATGCCAGCTGGGTGACTGATGCTGACCACCAAGGAGAAATCAGACTGCTACTGCACAACAGAGGTCAGGAAGGGTATATTTGGAACACAGGGGACCCCTTAGGGTGTCTTAGGATTACCGTGCCTTAGGATTAAAGTTGATGGAAAACCACAACGACCCAATCCAGGCAGGACTACTAATGGCCCAGACCCCTCAGGAATGATGTCTATGTCACTCTATCAGGCAAAGAACCAAGGTGAGCTGAGTATCTGCTGAGGGCAAAGGGAATATGGGATGAGTAGTGGAATAAAGCAGTTACAAACAGCAAGTATGACCATGTGACCAGTTACAGAAAAGAGGCTGTAATTGTCATGAGTATCTCTTCCTCATTTTGTTTTGAATACGTGCGCGTATATGAAACATCTTTGTGCTCTTCCCTCTCTTATCCCCTTACACAACATAAGATGTACTGATTTTAGAAACTAGTATTTAAGTATTGTTAATTTTACATCATAGTATTTAAGTTACAGGATATCAAGGAGAAAAGTAATCATCACCCCAGAACTTTGCGTTCTCTTCTGAGGAAAGGGTCAGTGTATTCTCGGTCGTACAGAGGATAGTCGTATCGTGTTAGGCCGAAGTAGGACCTTGTTATTGTCTTCATTTGGAGATTAAGTGTGATTTAAGGAGATGTGTGTGTGTGCCAAATTGACAAGGGATGGACTTGTGATGGTTAATTTTAATATTTTAACTTGGGTTATGCCATGGTATCTGGCTATTTGGACAAACATTATTCTAGACCTAAAAAATTTAACTTTTAACATGAAATAAATATTTAAATCACTAGACTGAGTAAAGCAGTTTACTCTCTATATGTGCGGTAAATTACTCTTCTTGCTTTACCATAGAGAAAACTATGGCGAAGTGTAAAAGACTAATTCTAGGCATTTCAGAAAATCATGAAGATCACGAGTAATAATTTAAAAATATTAAATCTTCTAAACCAGAAGGTTTTTTTTTTTTCTTTAGGTGAGGCAACCCTTGGTTAACCTCACAGATTGCAAAGACCTTGTCAGCTTACAATCCCTTATTTTTTATTTTTTTAAAAATACGAGCAAGACGGGATTGGGCGTGTTCAGGGTGGCATGACTGTAGACTCTAAACCAGAAGATTTTAACTGAGGTATAATTGACATATAACATCATATTAGTTTCAGGTGTATTACATAATAATTCATTGTTTGTATATTGTACAAAATGATCACCATAGTAAGTCTAGTTAACATTGGTCACTATGTATAGTTACAATTTTTTTTTCTTGTGATAACTTTTAAGATCTGTTCTCTTAGTCATTTTCAGATATCCAATAGGGATTGTTAACTACAGTTACCATGCTGTATATCACATCCTCATGACTTATTTATTTTATAACTGGAAGTTTCTTTTTAACCGCTTCACCCATTTCGACCAACTCCTAATCTCCACCTCTGAAAACCATCATTCTATTTTTTATATCTATGAGCTTTATATTTTTTGTTTTGTTTTGTTTTTACAGATTCCACATATAAGCGAGATCATGTGGTATTTGTCTTTCTCTGTCTGACTTATTTCACTTAGTATGATGCCCTCGAGTTCTATCTATGTTGTTGCAGATGGCAAGATTTCATTCTTTTTATGGATACATAATACTCCATTGTGTGTGTATATAGACATACATATATGTATACATATGTATATATACGAATATTTGTATATATACACACCACATTTAGGTTGTTTCCATATCTTGGCTATTATAATAATGCTGCAGTGAACATGGGGGTGCATACATCTTTTCAAGTTAGTATTTTCGTTTTCTTCAGATAAATACCCAGAAGTGGAATTGATGAATGATATGGTAGTTCTATATTTAATGTTGTGAGAAACCTCTCAGAATATTTAAAAAATTATTTTATAATGGCCTTTATCATTTGTCTGATTTGATTGTGGTGATAAACTATGTAGCAATAAGCAACTCAGTTCATTATACATAGTACCATGCTTGAATATAATAAAACTTCATTTAAAAAAAAAAGTTCTACAATTCGTATTTTATA
>NW_011888877.1:4779564-4819469 GCF_000151845.1 Pteropus vampyrus | reverse complement strand
AATACTCCATTGTGTGTGTATATAGACATACATATATGTATACATATGTATAGATACGAATATTTGTATATATACACACCACATTTAGGTTGTTTCCATATCTTGGCTATTATAATAATGCTGCAGTGAACATGGGGGTGCATACATCTTTTCAAGTTAGTATTTTCGTTTTCTTCAGATAAATACCCAGAAGTGGAATTGATGAATGATATGGTAGTTCTATATTTAATGTTGTGAGAAACCTCTCAGAATATTTAAAAAATTATTTTATAATGGCCTTTATCATTTGTCTGATTTGATTGTGGTGATAAACTATGTAGCAATAAGCAACTCAGTTCATTATACATAGTACCATGCTTGAATATAATAAAACTTCATTTAAAAAAAAAAGTTCTACAATTCGTATTTTATAACAACATTTAGGAGACATACATTTTGTCGTGGACAGTTGAATGAATGTTATAAATACCTTAGTTTCCAGGATCTTAATAAGGAGGTCCATTCCTTGACTATCTCTCAGCATTGCTCTTGACTCCTTATCATTTGTAATAACGCCTAAGGTTTTGAGAGCCAATAACTGAATAATTGGATATTCCGACTTCAAGAGCTCTAATATAGAAGGGATTGCATTTAGTTCTTGTATTGTAGCTCGACACTGAAAATCCTGCCATGAAATACAAATGATCAAATAAGCAACTTTTAAAGCAAAATGCAGTTTCAAGAATGAGAAAATTATATTTTCTAACAAAGAATGTTATAATTTTCAAATCTTTTATTCCGGATTCCCTTCCAAAATAACTCACAAAAATAAGCAAACCCTCAACTGACAACACCAAAATATTCATTTTAACCATGCAGACATTGTCAACAACAGGAAATAGACATGATCTATGACTTTTTCCGCATCTATTTTTTCTTTATTACACAGCGCATTTCTATTACTATAAACAGTATTACAACTGTTTATTACAAAACCTATGCATAATGAAATTCTCTTCACACTCTATATCCTGTTTTAAATAGTGTTTGATAAAATGAAATGATGGCATCAGCTCCTTATTATTCTCATTTTAATGGCTTGTTTATGAAATGCTTGTGTGCATGCAGTGCCATCGGTAGGCCCTGTGCATGCAAATTTACATCAGGTTTTTATTTAAGATATTTACAGTATCAAGGGGTCATTAGAGTCTAGACACACTGCTCTGCATTGTGTGTCTGTAATTCTGTAGGTGAGTTGGGAGGAAAGGAGTTGGTTGGGGTGAGCAATGGAGAAAACAAGGCAAAAAGCTATGAATAACCCCCAAACTCTGAGTGCCAAATCATGACATTCGAAATGTAAAATAATATTAAAGGTGGAAAAGCTTCACTTACAGCTTAGTTTTCCTCTATGCATCCTTCAACTGACCTCTAATATTTAGCTTCCTTTAGACCTAAAAATTGCAGGTTGCTGTTTGTTTTGGGTTGGATTATATGTCCTCAAAAAAAAATATGTTGAAGTCATGACCCTTAGTACCTTAAAATGTGGACTTATTTGGAAACAGCATCATTGCAGATGTAATTAGGTTAAGGTCACAGCGGCGTAGGGTGGGTACTTAATGGTGTCCTTACAAGATTGGTGTCTTTGTAAAAAGAGAGAGAGAGAGAGAGAAATGACAGAGGGAGAGATTGTGGTGCTGCAGATGCAAATCAAGAGACACCAAGAATTTATGGCCACCAGCAGAAACTTGGAAGAGGCAAGGAAGGATTCTACCCAGAGTCGCAGAGGGAACGTGGCCCTGCTGACACCTTGATTTTGGGGTTCCAGCCTCCAGAACTGTGAGGGAGTAAACGCCTGTTGTTTGAAGCCACCCAATTTGTGGTACTTGGTTTCAGCAGTCCTAGGAAATTAATAGTGTGATTAACTAGTACTTCTGTTATGAAGAATAGTGAAGTCTTTTCATTTCCATATAGGAAAATAGAGCTACAACGAGTTTGAGGATGAAAATCAAAAACGTGTGTAGTTACTTAGGCCTATTGGGCGAAGGAAAGCCTTAAGCAACCGGAGAAGGGAAACGAAGGTGGAGGATGCTCTTTTAGGGAAGAGCGAGGGTGACACCGTCAGTGCCCAGACAAGTGGCAAGGACTAGGCCCAGAGTATGTGCGTTTGCGGCCTTCAGCATGAGCCCTTTTGTCTCTTCTTTTATGTGATTTGTCCAGATACTCTGCCTCTCAGTGACCCCTCCTTCACCTCTGCTTCACCATCTCTTCCTTTCACACTCCACTGGTGGCCACTTAAAACGGTGTTTTTATATTTTCAGTTGATCAAAAAGCCGATCGAATGTGTGTGAGGATCGTTCAGGAACGTGAGCAGAATAGAAGAAGAAAAAGCTGTCCACAGGATCGGGGGGCTGACCTGCTGTGGGTATGAGGGCGTGAATGTCGGCTGGGAGGTGGGGGCGCTGGTGGGGGACAGAAGACAGGGCAGGTCGGGGAGGGGAAGGCAGGAGGTTTCTTTCCATCACAAAGGAAAACAGCACAGCGAGGTCGCTTCTTGAGATTGTGAATAATGAGCTGTTTGGCATACTCAACTTGCTGCGTTTTCACCAATAAATAAACCTAATCCAATATCTTGGTACACGGACTAGGGTGTATGATTCATCCAATGTGCTTAGTTCACCAGAGTCCAGGCCATTAGGTAACTGCCCAGGTCAAACCCAGTTCAACATGAATGTCACATTTCCCGTTTCAGAAGAAATGCATTTTATCTGGCATAATCCTACCTTTTTCTGGAATTTGTAAACCATTCTATTCTTTTCAAATCTAAATACATTTCTAAAATGCTTTTTCATGAGAGACAATTACTTCTAAGGTGTGAAAACTGAAAGGAATCTATACTACCATTATTTTTTTCTCTGAATGATAACTATTAAATAGTACCAAGATGAACCGATTAATCAAAACTGATGTTGTAAGCCTTTTTCTTTTTTCTTTTTTTTAATGGGAAAATAAATTCTATAATCAGTTTTGCTCAAAACATATTTTTAGAAGTTAATCTCACCTGGACCAAGTTGTAAATGCACTCAATAGAATTCTTCTTCACGTCGGGGTCTGGGCTGCTCAGCAGCCTGATGAGAGGCTCTAATCCACCGTGTTCAAATATTTGCACTTTGCTGGTGTACTCTGCAGACATGTTTGCTAGGCAAAGACTAGCAAACTCATGGATAACTACTTCTTCTGCATATCAAAAATAAATAACACAAGCATGCTAAATGCCTATTACTCAACCATTACTCTAAAGCATGTTTTGAAAACCAGAGCTTCCCAAATCTTACTTGGTGGAGCCCAAGACAAGCCACAATGGCATTTCATTAACTATTTTCAATAAGTAGTGTAATCAAATGTGAAAAATAAAGCAGCCTCATTTTCAAGATCCACATAGATTGCCAAGTTACCTTCTGGAGCGAGCTGAGCGATAACAGAATTCATGACATCTAACTCTCTTAACAATTTTTTAACATCATCTACAAAAGAAGAAACAGCATATTAATGTTTATTAATAATAATAATGGCCATGTCTGTTGAATAGTCCTTTATGAGATAGGTTTTATTATTTAATTTTACAGATAAGGAAATCAAGGCTCAACACCACACAGCAAGTGAGTGGTGGGGCCAGGTTTCATGCCCCGGTCCGCCTGAACCCAGAGAGATTCTCGCCTCTGCTCTTTGGCCACTGAGCTATTATATTATACTCTCTTCCAAAACACTAGAAAAAATAACCATAAAAGTGCAAAATGTGCCTAAAACATATGTCTGTAAGTTGAGTTACTGTATCTTATGCTTGTTTATTATGTAACACTAATTTTTTGTTGTTGTTTTTTTGGAAAGGGATTTTCAAATTTTGATTTTAATGAATCTTACGTGGAATGTAATTTAAAATTATCCTCAGCCTTTTTTGTATTAATGCATCTTGTTTACATTTTATTTCATTAGCAAAAATGCTTAAAGGTAAGTATATTCATTTTTTAAGTTCATCTTTGTATTATTTATATAAGCCTAATTAAGGCTAGACAGGTATGGCCTTGCTTTCTTTTTGTCATCCTTAACCCCCTTTTTCTGAGAAATAAAGAATAGCTGATACTTCGGTTTTGCAATTTCTCTTCTTGGTCAATTACCTTTGTCTGTAAGCCAGAATTAGCATTACCAGAATTTTGGAAAAGTTCACTTTGCAGTAGCCAAAGCAGATGGTCTCTGGATGAATCTTTCCTCATTAACCGCTAGATATTCTAACCTTGTGTTGGACACCTTTTCCTGTGGGCTTCAGAGATGTGGCTGTTCGTCAACCTATTTCTGTTTAAAATGGCTAAATGAGGGCCGGCAAGAGTATAGCCAGCTACATGTATGTGAATAGGCTTGAAGCACAAAAGAGTGATGGAGCTTCTGGGAAGGGTTGTGTCTCATGGTGGCGGGCATCATTTTACAGTTGAGACTCATTAAGAAAAATACATTCGCTCCACGGGTTAAGAAATAATAGCTTTGGCATAGCACTCAGATCCTTCCAAGTGTTCTGGTGAACTGCACAGATGTGTGCCTTCTGGAAGAGGGTACTGGTGGTCTCTTCTCATTCTCATGAGTCCAGTGTGTATTGCTTGGCATGATTTTTGCGAAGGCCCTACCAGAGGCTCCTCTTTTTCACATGCTTGAAGAAAAATATTTCTGGGCTTTTAGATCTCCAAGTACATGCTCCATTTAATAAACAAAATAAACTTCCATGTACTTCAGTGTTTCTGCTGCAACGCTGAACATAAGTCATGCTCTGTGTACTCTTATGCTACTCTTAGTTCTCTGCAGGAAGGGTCTGCTCCCCCGGGGAGGGGCCACCTTGCTGCATCTGTATGTGACGCCATGCCTTGGTCTGCTCAAACGAGTAGAAAGTGTTCATCAGAGGATTCTCGGTGCCATGAAATTCCCTTCTAGATATGAATTTAGCCCAAATCTGTTCAACAACAGATCTAGTAGATCCATCCACTAAACAATTTCCTTATAGCTCAATGGACGGTTCGATCCACTGGCAGCTCTGATAAATTGGTGGCACCATCGATCGATTCGTTATTCTGCTTTTTGACACTAGATTGTTTAAAGAATCTCTCTTTTCTTGAGATTAAATCAGCAAAAATAATGGATAAGCTTCTACTTTCATCATTTTAAACACAATATTGATCTCTATCCCCTTCTTTCTTAACAGAGAACTCTCTTAGATATGGCAAATAAATAGAAACCACTACTTGTGGTTGGGCCACACAAATATGTTCTAGCTAAACAGTGTGACACCTACAATTTTAGTCTGTTTCAAAACTCCCAGCACCTTACTTCCTGGGGTACCGTCGTGCAGTCTGTTTTAATTGCATACTTATTCACAATTTTTTGGTTGTATAAAATTGACCTTCTAATTTATTCTTGACCTTGTGTACCTTTTTCGATAACCCTTCTCCTCTGATGGCAAACTCTTCAGATTGCCTGAAGTAATTCTGCGTTTCGAAGGCTACTTATTTCTCAAGGACCCTAATGAACTCTCTCTTCAACTGACTTCGTTAAGTGAGTCTCTGTTCTATGGCTTCATCAACTAAATACAAACTGGCAGGTAAAAGAAGACAGTGGCCCGTTTTGATAAAAAGGTTTAATGAAGTAATTTACGTGTCTGTCTTGAACGACCCAGGATTAGCTCAGGCACACAGCTCAATTACTCTAGGAAAAAAGCGGGGAGTGGGGAAGAAGCAGCAAAGCTGCAGAAAGAACTTGTACGCAACTGCACAAGGGAAAGACGGCTCTCATAGCTTCCTTTCGCGCCCGGCTTTCTGTTGGAACATTCTGTGGGTTTATCCACTATGAACGTAGTGATATCATTGGGTGCATGTGAATCAAAGGAAGATACAAATTTCTGAAGAACAGAAGTTATCTTACGACTGCCCAAAGATGACAATTTAACTGTGTAGCTTCAGACGTGCATTTATTTGTAAATTATTCCAGAAACATGACTTTTCATTTAGATCAAATGACTAGTTGCTCATTTTCTTATTCCACGTTTTCATGGACATGGGTGAAAAGTGAAGCAATAGCTGTTAATGGGTTGACTTAACAAAAAAAGAACTTCGCATGCAGTTAAAGGATCCGTGTCATCAGATAGTTCAAATGGGAAATCAGTTTAATTAATTCCAATAATAGTTTGTTTGTTTTTTCACCCAAGTCATAGTATCAAAAGAAAGCTCTTAGAAGTTCATTTAGCATATCCGAGACTCAAACACTCAGTGGAGACCTCAAAGGCAGCAAAGCTCTTTCCATCATTAAACTTGGCAGTTGCAGACTGCACTGGTCCTAGTGCTGACCACAGCCCAGCTGGCCAACCTGCAGAGTGTGGTTTGACAAGTCTCAGAGAGCCACGTCATTTAGCAACCAAATGTAATTGTGATTCTCAATATTTTGGGACCATAGACTTCTTCAGAAACTTGTAAAATTCAATTTATAAGCCCACTCAGAAAAATTTTGCAAACTATTTGGAGGGCTTTACAGATTATAAACTCCACATATATTGGACAATGAGAATACTAAATAAAATTGAATAATAGAAATTAAGAACAAAAGTAAGAAAAAAAATCATACAGACCTGAACATTTAATTAGAAAATATAAGTGTAAACAGGAAATTATAACTCTCCTTTCCAAATGAAATGCATTCTCCCCCAAAATTATTTAGCAGGAGAACTTCACTTAGATGTACACTAATGTTAAGAATCATAAAAGATTTGATGAACAGAAAGTCTACTAAACTGTGAGTCAGAGAGTAAAGTTCCAACTCTAGCTCTAATCTCAGTTCTGGTACTAACCACTGCATGACTGAGCAAGGAAGCTAATCTTTTAAGGCTCTTTCTTATTTTTAAAATGAGGAGTTGCACAAAAGGTATTACGAAGCATCTTTAGTTCTCAAATCCTCTGTTAACAGAATAAAACATATAAAAATTTTAAATTTTCCCTCTTTTGATTATAAATACATTCAATACAGCACATTCAACACAGCAGAGTTTGTATACAGGCAATCCCTGAGATAAATTTATGAAGGCCCTACAACATAAATGATTACTACCTTATTGAATTTCTCTGTGCCTCAGCTGCCTCATATATAAAGGAAATAATAATAACACCATCCTCATTAAATGATTTAATACATGAACAGCCTGTAGGAACAGTGCCTGGCACGTCGTAAGTGCTATGTAAGTGTTGACAAATGTTATCGTAATCCAGGTTGGTGCAACGTCCACTCCCCCATGACTGTACTCATCCTGCTGTCATCCCCAGAAATACTTACAGCACAGTCACCACTAAAGCTCTGGCAGTTGCCCCTGAACCCCTTCCACTGACAACCCCGACAGAGTCCTGACACTGCAGGTGCTGTTCGCGGAGTCTCTGCAGCTGAGGTGATAACGGTGCAGATGCCAGACAAAGAAGCCCCCCCGCCCCCATTCCTCCATTCGTAACTGTCTCCGAAGACACTAATACCACAGTCCCTTCCGGGCACCACGGAATAAGGAGACCCCACTGCCTCTCACAGGGTCCAGGAAAAGTGAGGTGAAGGGGAGGCAGGATGTTGGAAGAGGAATCTGTGCTAGTGTTTTTGCTGAGACTGGTAAAAGGAGAAAGTATGATGATTTTAGCCACATGCCATGATAGAGACATGTTTATTCCTAGGAGCCTGAGTTTCATATTAGAATTCAGACTCCACCAGAAATATCATTTTTTATTATAAATCACAAAGTTTTTGTTGGCTAACTTAAAAATCTACCATTATTGCATGAAAATGACTTACAAATGGAAAACACATCTTGTTCATTAGTCAGGGACCACCTCTATTGGCATGGTTTTGTTCAAACTGATATTCTAATATACATAACAGCCTATTTTAACAAATACTATTATTCCACTCTATTAGATATATGAAAACATTCAAGCAACTAATAGGTCTGATTTAAGGAGTAAATACGTGTCTAAATTTATTTTTGGCAAAACATAGCTTGCAGCTTGAAATCAAAATTTTTTACCATGGCTCCCCTTCACTGTGAAATACATATGAAGTGTAACTTACTTACAGGCAGACAAATTACATTATACTAACTCAAAGAAAAAACCGTTTTAATTTTTAGAAACAATGATTGCTCCTACAGCTTATAAGACCGGAACAAACTACATCACCAACTTTGAGAGTTTTTGCACATCTTTATACTTAAAAAATATCCCTTGAAATATGAAAGCATACATTTGTTGCATTATACTTACTTTTTCATGAATATTGAAGTCAGTTTAAATAAAATTAAAACAAATCCCTTAACTTCAAATTTAAAAGAAGGATAAGGCATTTCGTGAGATTATTTGCTTCTTTTTAAAAGTTGACACTTACTATTAGAAGCCAGGATACCAAATATCATAGTAGCATTTCTTCTTACAATCTTATCTTCATGGGTGAGCAGTTTAGTTAAAGGTTCCACAGCTCCAAGTTCAAGGAGGGTTGCTTTATTTTCCTCACCTGCCATCACAGGTAAAACAAAATCATCAAGCTCGCCAAAACTCTTCTTTTTGTCATTCTAAATTCTTATTTGCCATCCACCTTTCACATTCCTCTTAGCTCCCACATGTTTTCCTCTCAGTATAAACTTTAGAATACAAGTATCTTGGACATTCGTTCCTCCCCCCGCCTCATGTTTACCAAGCTGGCTTCCTCTTGTCATTTAGTCCTTAGCTCCTCGTGCGCCTCCTGAGGGGTGTCCTCTGGCCACCGTGTCCAAAGTTATTATCACATCCAAGTCTTCTTTATCTCTCTCTATCCATCCTGCTTTATTTTTTTTCATACCACTTACCGACCTCCGTGCATTGTTTGCCTGTTCTGCTGTGGCTTAACTTTCCATGAAGACAGATAATCATTTTATCTTATTTTCTCATATCCTCAGTGCCTAGCACAGTGCCAGTCATGTAATGACATAATTATAAAATCAATTAACCTGCATAGGATTGTGCTATTTACTTTCCAGCTATTTAATAATGGCCCAGAGTTGTGTTACTGATTTTTAATTTAAGTCTATTGCGGTATGATATATATTTTGCATAATTGGAATTCTTCTAAATTTATTAATAAGACTTATTTTATGATCCGGTCTATTTTGAAAAATGTCCTCTATACACTTAGAAATAATGTATATTCTGCTGTTTTTAGAGTGCTCTATAAATATCCATTAGGTTAAATTAGTTTATATCTCTGTTCAAATCTTTTAGATCCTTAGGAATTTACTATTTACTTGTTCCTTCATTTGTTGAGAGGGGGATATCAAAATCTCCAGCTATAACTGTGGATATCTATATTTCCTGGCATTTCTAGCTTCGTGTATCTTGAAGGTCTGACATTAAGCGTATAACTGTTTAGGACTCTTCACAGCCTCTTGATTAGTTGATCCCTTTATCATTATAAAATGACCCTCTTTATCTCTGGTATTACTCTTTTCTCTGTCTACCTTTCTGATATTAATATAGCCAGCCACTCCATTTTTCTTTTGATTAGTGCTATCATAGAATATCTTTTTTTCATCTTTTTACTTTCAATAATTTGTGTCATTACATTCCAAGTGAATTGTTGGTGGTGGGAGTTAGTGTGCTCTTGCCTTTTATCTGACATAAAACTCTTTCCCTATTGATTGAGGTACTTAGACCATTTATATTTAATTTGATTATTGATATGATTAGGTTTAAATTCACCATCTTGTCATTTGTTTTTATATATGCCATTATTCTTTCTTTTCTTTTCTTTTTTTATTTCTGCCTTCTTTGTATAAACCGATATTTTCCCTTTGTTGGCTTACTTGATATTCTTTGTTTTGTTATTTTACTGGTTGTATTAGGGTCTGTAGGATATGTCCTTAACTTACCACAGTCCACTTTCATATGAAATTTACAATAGTACACTTCCATTTTCCTCTTTCCACCTTGGTGCTGTAGTCATATACTTTAATTATACATATATTTCACACTACAAGTATATGATTATTATTTTTGTTTGAAAATATATGTAAGATCTAGTAAGGGGGTTAAATCTGGCCCGTTACTCGATCTTGGCCAGAAGGCAAACAATTCACCTTAAAGAACTGTTTCACAAAATACAGCCCTACAAGAATTTCTGTATTAGTTTCACATAAAATACATGCCTGCCTATTTATTTACCTCTTGTCATGTTAAAAGATGATATATAATTAGGTGCATATGATGGCCAGATGACATGATGACTCTGTAAGACTGAATGAGACTTAGGCTAACACAGATGCATGATCTAATGTCTCCTTGAAAACTGACTGAGAATTCTACATAATCCACTCAGGAACCATACCTTCTAGAACCACTCTGGCTTTTCTCTGGATTCCCAACGATGACTAGAGTGACATAGCAAGGTATTTTACCATTCGCTAATTGAATGATTTGTTCTCTGATACAAGCCCCAAAACAATGTTTGAAGAATCATTTCTTTAAAATCAAACTGCTCCTTAGGTTAAAAGGCTGTGTTAAAAATACCAAGTTACACTAAACTCTTCAAATAGTCCCAATTAAAACATTATACTGTATAATAAAAATTTAACTTAATCACCATTTGGAATGAACTAAAATATGACCATCTTTTATGTTTGTAAATCTTCCATGAATAAATATTTCAATAGAATTAATTTGTAACATTTACGATGTTTTAATAAATTTGATTTTTTAACAATGGTTTTACTTTGACAGAAAAATTGCAAAGGTAGTACAGAGAATTCCTAAATATCTAACACTAAGTTTCCCCTGTTATTAATATTTTACATTAGTGGGTACATGTGCTATAATTAATGAGCCAATATCAATACATTATTATTAATGAAAATCAATAGCTTATTCAGATTTCCTTAGTTTCAGCCTCATGTTCTTTCTCTCTTCCAGGATTCTACCTGGTTCCCCCGTTACACTTAGTCATCATGTATCCTTAGCTCCTCTGGCCGTGAGAGTTTCCCAGACTTGCCTTGTTTTTGGTAGCTGTGACAGTGCTGAGGAGTACTGGTTAGGTATTTGTAGGATGTCCCTGAATCAGAATTTGATATTTTTAAAATCAAAATTAGACTGGGGTTATAGGTTTTTGGGAAAAATAACACAGAAGTAAAATGCCATTTTCATTACATTATGTTGAGGGCACGTATTATCAACATGACTTATCACTGTTGATATTGGATTTGGTCACCTGGCTAAAGTAGTTTTGTTGAGTTTCTCCACTATAAACATTTTTTTCTCTGCTTCTGTATTGTACTCTTTGGAAAGAAGTCACTATGCACAGCTCACATGTGAAGAAGTTATATTACACATCCTTGAGGGCAGACTATCCATGTAAGTTATTTGAAATTCTTCTGCATAGATTTGTCTTTTCTCTCCCATTTATTTACTTACTCTTTTTTTTCCACATAGACTCATGGATATTTATTAACTTTAATAAGTAGTATAATCCAATTATAATCCAATACTAATTATAAGTAGTATAATCCAATACTACTTTATTTCGTTGCTCAAATCGTTCTGGCTTTGACCACTGGGAGCTCTTTCAGCTCCTGTGACATTAACAATTTTTTAAACGACAATACAACTTTCAAAACGACTCTTCCACCCAGTGACAAAATTACTTCTTAAGATTAAGTTAGGCACTTAGGGAGATAGATACATTACTTTTAGGTATTGCATTAAATGATATTCTGGTTGTCTGAAAGAATTCAACTAACAGGAAGTAAGTTAAAGACTCACGAGAAAAGTGCCCCTTATGTAGTAAATATTTTAAGCAATGAATGAAATAGATAAACTGAAAAAAATCCAAACCTTTTAAAGCAAATCTATAAATGGCTTCACATGCTTTGGCCAAAATTTCTTCTTCTGGAGAATTTAGCATTAACACCACGGTTGCTGCTTTTTTGCTTTCAATTGTTAGTGGATCAAACTAAAATGCAGAGAGAAAAATATCAGGTTGACATTTGAGCTTTAAAAAGCACATAAAAAAAATAAATGGTGTCTTGAGACTTAAAAAGAACACAATCTTACAAAAAGGATGTGGTCACTGACCAGTAAGTGCACTGTAAAGTTTTTCTTTGAAAAACATCACCGATACAGAGGCAGCTGTCGACATTGGCTGCTTTGGAATTGCTGGTGGATGGCGGAAAGAGCAAAGCGTTTTGGAATCTGGCAGGTTTAGTCTCTCCATTTAGCCATGTGGAATCAAACAAGTTATTTAAGTTGCTAGGGTTTCAGTTTCCTTTTCTGTGTAATGGGTATAATACTACCTTTCTCATAGGACTAAGGAGAGAATTAGAGATCATCTATGTAAAGCACTTAGCACATTGTCTGGCACATGATAGATGCTCATTAAATAACATATGTTAGTATATTCTCAATACATAAGAATTCTTGAGTACCAGTATATGTTAGATGCCTTGACAGTCTCAATAATCAGTACCTGTTTTCTGACCACTACGCTTTTTCTAGGGAAGTACGATGGACATATGTGAAACAACTAAAAAGCAATAAAAAACAGCATATAACAAAATGTAAAATTAGATAAAACGTGGAACTGGGAAATGGGTAATATCATATAAAGAAAAAGTATAAGACTCTAAGTAGACCTGTATCCTGCTATGAGAACTTGAGAATTTATGTGTAGCTGAAATGGACAACAACAAACTCATGTCTCCTGTAGACTTTCTTTGGTTAAAGAGAAAATAAATTATTACACTATTTTTCTTCCATCTCTAGAGATCAATGCAAAAGGTAATTCTGCTTATGTTAAAGAAAAAAAAATAGAATTTCAAAGCTTTGGCTGGTTTTCTGCGTTGACCTTCCTAAAAACAGACATCTTTTTGTGTTTTGGGCTATAACAAAAATTGACATTCCATTGTAGGTAAAGGATGGAGAGATAGATTACTCTGAATAAGGAAACATAATAGTTGAGGTTGGAAGAGTGTAAGAGACAGAGAAGATGATAGTGATCAATGATCTGAAGGACTTGGCTGGGATAAAAATTCCCGTTGGAGGAGAAACGGCTATTGGATTTTAGGACAGCATTCTCTAACATCCAAATTAAAGTTGTTTGTGTATGTCTAACGCTATACTGGAAGCTCTAAGAGTTACGAAAGTCATGTCGTTTATTCTCAAATCTTCAGTAAAAGTCTGCCACATACACCAGGCTCGTGGCTCTTGTGGATTTCCGGTGATGGGACCAGTAAAAAAAAAATGGCTCCTAGCAGAGCCTACAGCAATGGCTAGGACACTGGCTGCAATAATGATCGGGAGAGTGTGAGGACCTGGACATCCACATAAGTTTTAAGGAAGGACTTCTGAAAGTATTTGGGGATTGAAGCTCGAGAATCATTTTATCTAGGTATTAAAGGGTAGCCACAGAGGACTCAGGGTCATCCGGGTTACAAATGTGGCTTACTAGCCACCTTTTTTTAAATCTGAAAAATTAGGAAGTTGGATTATATCTCCTAGATCTCTTCCAGATATCAAATTCTAGGATCCTATAAAGTACAAAAATATATGGCAGAGATAGATAATAAATGTTGTGATGAGGAAGGGGAAATTAATTTGAACTGGGGTAAATGGAGAAAGGTCCACAGAGGTGGTAGAATTTTAGATATAATTTGAAGAATGGATAAAATAGAGTAGGTTGAAATGAGGAAGGATCTTTAAATAGGGAAAACAATACTAGAATGGTTTAAAATAGGAATGAATGAATGTTGTATTTATGATGATAAAACAGGAGTTTGACTAAACAGAAAATATATAATAGGAAGCAGAAGTAATATCAAATAATAAAGAAAGATGAGGCCTCAGCAAATGACCTAGACCTTCCCTTCATCTTGCTCTCTATGGAGGATAATCAACTAAGTTCAGAGAAAAAAGGATTGTGACTCTAGAAATTTATATCTGGCTGAGAGATCATTTATATGGAAAAAAGACATGTTCAGGCATTCACAGACTCAACTACATACTCAAACAAATTTCTTGGCAAATACTCCACCAAAATTGGGGAGGACAAAATATAAAAACAATTAGTGGTAGATGGATACAGTAAAATATATAGTTAAACCAATAGTAATGATGTTGTGAATCATAATATAACTTTTAAGAAAGGATTCCTGAAGTATTGGTGACACATTATAAGAATAAAAACTAGTCTAGGTGATTTTGTTGTTGCTATGTTGTTGTTTTTAACAAATCTCAGGTAAAAGAAATTTTTGGTAAAGAGAACAGAATCATAGCCTAGTTATTACTCATTTTTTATAGTAATGAGTATTTAACATGTGTATTTAATAGGCTACAGATAAGTAGTAGACGTTCCAAATTACCAAAAAGAAAGGTTAACAAAGGAATGTTGTTCAATTCAGGAAAAAGAAAGATAATACAAAAAAAAAAAAAAGATAATACAAAAAAAAACCACAACATGATAATAAAGCAAAGAGAAACCAAAAACTTAACATGATAGGAAAAATATAGTAATGATCAAATAAACATCAATAGGGTAAATAAACCTCAATATATAGGATTGTCAGATTGGATTAAAAAGCAAAATCTACTGTTTTTAGTATATTGATATTTCTTCTACTTTGAATTTGAATTCAGATCTCTCTGACCAAGATATAAAATATTTCTATCACCCCAGAATATTTCCTCATCCTCCTTTCCCAAAAACCCTCCCAGAAAGATAACTGTTACTGACTTTTAAAATATTCACTTAGTTTGTCCTATTCTTGAACTTCATGTAAATAAAATCATATAACGCACTTCCTCTCACATCTGCTTCTTTAGCTCAGCGCAATGTCTTTGAGATTCAGTCACATTTTTTGTGTTATTAAGTCATACTTTTTATGGCTATATAGTATTCCAATGTATGGCTATACCATTTTGGGTTCTTTCAGTTCGAGGCTATTGTGAGTAAAGTTGCAATGAATATTCTTATTTATGTCTTTTTGTGGATGTATTGCTTTGGTTTTCTTGGGTATATATCTAGGAATGGAACTGATGAGACATAGAGTAGACATATATTCACCTTTCACAGTTACCGTTGTACAGTTTTCTAAAGTACTTTTATCAATTTAGATTCCCACTAGCTATGAATAAGAGTTCCAGGTGCTCCACATCCTCACCAACACTTCATATTAACAGTATTTTAAATTTGCCTTTCCACAGAAAAATTAAACTTTTTACTTTTAACTCCATCTGCTTTATTCATAGTTGTCATAATGAGAGAAACATCCTACTGTTGTTACCTATTATTACTATATCCTATCCGGAAGCAGAAATGTTCTTATTACTTTTTAAAGGTCTTTTCTGTCTCTTCTACTAATCTAAATCAATAGCAACCATCTACCATTTAGCTTTGTCTTGCACTATTATGTTTAATATCCCAACAATTTTCCTTGGCCTACTTACTTTGCTACTTTCTTTAACATCACAACATTCAGACTTTAAGGGTTTCTTAGTAGCCAACCAGGAAGTGGCAAAAGATACAGATTCATTGTTCAGCTACTCCCATAGCAGCTATTTTTCAATTTCATTGGGATTCCCAGTCTATTTACTCTCTCTACTTTCACTTCATCAGCTTTTTCATTTCTTAACTCCTTATCCTGCTTAGCTTTTTATGATCTGTTGTTTTAATAACACTCCTGCCAAACCCTAAACCTCCTTGGCCCTCTGTCATTTCGCCAAATCAATTTTAGAAAACCTAAATCATAATGAATTTGCATTTGCTTTCTTTGCATTTGCACCCAAGCATTCTTGGAGAATATTAAATGACACAGAAAATTAGTATCACTATAAATTCATGATCAACAATTTCAGAAGGGCCTCACTGCATATCAAGCCCACTACATTTCTCTTGTAAATCTGATTCCCCTTTCTTTCCTCAAAAATTATTTCAAACCTTTCTACAATTCTCGAACTCTCAACACTCTTCCTCCTTGCCCTTTTCTCCTCCCCACCCCAGCAAAATTCTCCAAGAAAATAAAGTCATCAGATGGAAACTCCAACTTCCAACTTCTAGGTCCAAATTTATCTATATCTTCACATTTTCTTCTATTATGTTAGAGAAAATGTTTCTCCTGCTATCTCAGCCCAATACCTAATGTATGCTTTGAACCTTTAACTCATTCGCCTTAATCTACTCATTCATCCAATAAACATTTATTCAACCCCTAATGAATCCCAGACACCACTAAGAAGAGCACACGAAACAAAACAATCAAGTTCCCTGTTCTCAGAACTTACACATTCTCAGTTATCTCATCAACTCAATTATCTCATCCTCCCTATCAATAGAATTAGTCCCATTTCTTCTTTTAAATCCACTTTACAGGGGGCCAATTTAGATTCAATACAATGTACCTGTTATTCAATACAATGTACCTTCTTTTAAATCCACTTTACAGAGGGCCAATTTAGATTCAATACAATGTACCTGTAAGTTTGATGAGTTTTGAGAAATGTATACCTCCATGTAACCGACTACCCCAAACAGAATGTGCAACTATCCTTAATGGTATCCTTTATGCATGGTTTCTTTCATTTGGCGGAAAGTTTAAGAGATTCATCCATATTGTTCAATGTACCAGTAGTCATTCCTTTTTACTGCTGAGTAGTAGCTCATTGTATGAAAGCATCACAATTTGTTTGAATTATGATGCATTGTATGGATCTATACATTCAACTGTTGATGAATCTTTGAGCTTTTTCAGTTTGGGACCATTATAAATAAAGCTGCAATGAACATAATTTTATATGTCTTCATGTAGACTCATGTTTTCATCTTTCTTGAGTAAATACCTGGGAGTAGAATTTCTGCCTTTTCTGGCAAGTGTATGTTTAACTTTACATGAAAATACAATTTTTTTTCCAAAGTAGTCTTGTCAGTTTGCATTTACACCTGAATCCAACATACTGTATCTCTTCACTTATTTAGGTCTTCCTTCTTTATCTCAGCAATATTTTATAGTTTTTAATATACATTTATTCTGTTAAACTTAAATCTGAATATTTCATTGTTTTTGATGCTATGGCAAAGGATATCTTGTTTTTTTCTTAATATATTTTAAACCAGCGTTATTAGGTGAACAACATTTAGTACCATTTTTCCTCTTAAAAATGACTTTTTTATTATTGTGATTCAAACATCTTTTTCTCTGGTAATATTCTTTGTCCCGTAAGATACTTTGTCTGGTATTAACACAGGCACTGCAACTTTCTTATGATTAGTGTTTGCATGGTATATCTTTTTCCATATTTTTACTTTCAACCTATCTATATCTTTATATTTAAAGGAGATTTGTTGTAGACAGCTTACTGTTGGGTCTTGTTTTTTTGTTTAGTTAGGCAATCTCTCATTCTTAATTATGATATTAGATAATTTACCTGTCATGTAGCTATTGATACAGTTGGGTTTTAATTGACCACCTCTTTGTTTTCATTTTGCCCCATTTGTTCCCTGTTCCTTTTTACCTGTCTTCTTTTGGATAATTGAATTTTTTTTTACTAATCAATTTTATCTACTCTATTGGCTTATCACTGATTTTTCTCCTAGTTATAAGTCACATTTTCCTTGGCATATATAATAATTTTTGACTGGATACTGGAAATTGTGAAAAAAGGTTTGCCGAGTGTCTGAATTCTTGGAGGAGGGGTCTTCTCTTGAAGGATGTTGAATTTTTTATTCTAGGTAGTTGCCTTACTTATGGATCAGCTTGATTTATTTAAGCCTGTTTTAAAATTTTATTAGGGCAGGTTTAGGAAAGCCTTTGCTCTAGGGCTAGGTTGGCCATCCTGCTACCAAGGCATGGCCTTTCTAGAGACTCTGCTTAATGTCCTAGGTGTTCAATAGGTCTCTCCTCTCTTCTGATCAAAATTAGAACATCTCCTAGACCTCTGTGAGCTCTAAAAATTATTCAGCTTATGGCTCCCTAATAGTTATTCATGCTTGTTCTTTGTCATATGGAGTTTCATCTTGTGTAGCTTAGAATTCAAAAAACCAAGGGGACTTTGAACCAGGTTTCTGGAGCTATTTCTCTGTGTGGGTCCCTCCTCTCTGGTACTCTGCCCTGAAAATTCCAGCCATCGTAGTAGCCTCCCTGAACTCTGATTTCTCAAAATTCTCTTATTTTAAAACAAAAACGATCTTTCTCTAGATATTAATCATCCTCCGAGTGTCACACTATTTCTCCTTCCCTTTTACAGTCAAAAATCTTATGAATTATTTACTTTTCTTCATTATCTCACTTTACTTCACGCTGAATATCTCCAATCTTTCGCTCTTATCAATTTACTAAAATAGTTCTCAAAAAGGCCATCATCAGTGACCACCATGTCGCCAACCACTTCTTGATAGTTTTATTTCGTCTTTAGAGAATTAAAATAATACTTGAAACTATAGAAGCTTATAGCTTATTTCATAATAATCAGGTCTCCATCTTCCTGGATACATTTTCTGTTGTTTTTTGTTCAGGGTAGTTTGGGTGTTAAAAATCTTTCTCACAGCTATATTCTTCTGAATTTCTCTATAATAGCACTTAACACCCTGTACGTACTGTTTCTTTGTTTTACACGTCTACTTTAGTGTGTTATACCATCATTCCCTCAGTTGCTCAGGCCGAAAACCTTGAAACATTTCAATTCCTCTCCTTCTCACACCCCACATACAGTCCATCAGCAAACCCTTTCAATCTTCAACACGTGTCCTCACTCTGGCCACTTCCGGCTTTCTCCATAGTTGCTGCCTGGCCTAGTCTCCAAATAAGACATCCAGTTTTCATTCTTCTTTCACACTGCGGATAAACAATCTTACTTATTTTTCTGTTTTAAATATAAACCACAGGTTGCGACTCCTCTATTTTTAACCTTCCAATTGTTCCCTTTTTTGCACATTAGAAAAAATATCTACCTTCCCAACATAGCCTAAAAGGCACTAGATGATCACCACCATCCCATCACCTTTGTGACCCACCTCCTATTCCTTGATTACTAATCTTGTCATATCAACCTTTTTTGCATCCCTTAATATACTGAATATAGCCTTAGTTATTTTTCCCTTGCCGGGGTGCTCTCACTCAGATATTTTCATGGCAGACTCTTTCATTCCATTTAAATCTTTTTAAAATCTGACCCCACTGGGAAGGGTTGCCCTGATTTAGACCCTATTTAAAGCAACCCCATCACTCTCCATCCTGGCATCCTACTTTATTTTTCTTTATTGATCTTATCATTACCTGAATTATATTATTGTTTGTTAATGGACTGTTTCCCCCACTAGAATGGAAGCTGCCTTGAGGCCTGCACTTTGTTTTGTTTCTCATGTACATACCCAGGATGTAAAATAATACTCAATATTTGCCTAATAAATGGATGCATTTCTTCAGGCAAAATACTATGTTATTTCTCTATCTCCATTACCTAGAAAAAACCTGGGGTATCGAAATTCAATAAATACCTATAGGGGAATGTATTAAAGTGACTCTGCAAACTTCTCTTTTAGGTTTATGGCCTAAAGTGCCTTAACTGTGTACTGTCTTGATGACAGGAGAGAAGGTTCTAAACCAGAGGTGCACAGAGCCGTCAGTGGGCGCCAGGCGTCAGTGGGCACACTGAAATGTATGCAAAGCTTTCGGTGTGCACTTCTATGGAGAGAGAGTCCACAGTTAGCATCCCACCCTCACCAGGCCGTCGACCTCCCATCGAACCCTTAAGGATCACAGGCCTGGATTACCTTTTTCACTTAAGACACATCCCCCAGCATTCCGGCTGGTTACCTTCTCCACCAACCCCCATTCAGAAGAGATTTCTTTTCCATTTTAGCACTTTCACTTAGGAGACCTCTGACATTTCGATATTTTTAAAACCGATTTTATAAGCATGTGAATAAATATACTCTGTTGAAACATGGATAATGACTATAATTCTCAAAGCAGTAGAGTACATGAAAATATGTTTAAACAAAAACTATAGTAAGTATCTTTTCATTCTTGGACGGTTTAGGAAACACAATATTTCACCATATCTTCCGGTCATTGTTAATAAAAACAACGATATGGAGGCTAAGAAGCTGAAAGGGAAGATTGAGACTGTGAGAGTTACAATCTAAAGAGCTGTCAGAGGAGGAGAAATACCCGTTTGGCAGCGAGTGGAGAGACTTGGCACGATATTTGTTTCTCCTACAGAGCCTACAGCATTATAGTAATTTTTTATTTAAAAAGGCGCTGAGAATAAAATGATAGCTATAGCAGAACGCCACACAACTAAATAAATAATACTGTGCTGTAATTACATATCCCATCTGCTTTCCCGTGAGGAACTCACAGTCAGTCACTAGCAAGCTGGTTGCGAAATTATAATTTCATGCTCCGCGCAAAATAAATGATGAACCAAAATTATTTACAAAAAGAATGAAAGAAAAGGGAAGCATTTTGGGTAAGCTTTGAATTTTAAGCTCAGTCAATTAGAGAAGCCATAGATTCATAGTGTTACTTTTATATCTCTGTGAAGGAAGTAAGGCTTCTAGGATAGTGCTATCTAATAGAACTTTAATGATGAAAATGCTAACTGTGTTCTCCAATCTGGCGGTCACAAGCAACATGTGACATTTGAGTACTTGAAGTGTAATGTGACTGAGGGACTGAATTTTTTATTTTGTAATTGTTCATTTTAATTAACATAATTTTAATTATTATAAATTTAAATTTAAATAACCACACACGGCTAGTGGCTACTGGATTAACACAAGTCTAAAAGAACACAGAATTACAAAGTCGAACTTAGTGAAAGTAGACAAACATGACAGGTAAGTGATTTTTATGATGCCGGTAAGTGCAAATAAAAGTCTTTTGATATCTATTGGAAGGTGTTGCCCACTGGTCACAAGGAACAATTACACAGAAAAAGAGAGATAAACAGAAAGAAGTAGATAAACAGAAAGAAGAAGTTCATACACTGCTCTAGTATGAACTTTTAGTAGAGAATATATAGATATCAGTTAAAATCTTCTAAAAAGTTTAAAGGTTAAAATGAAAACAGCTAGTTTGTTTGGCTTCTAGTTGGCTTTATAACCCGAATCAAGGTAACAAACACTCAGAACAAGGTGAGCAAGTTGATTAATTATTTATACAGGTTTGTATATGTGTATTATTTAAGAATTTATACTATATTTTTTTTATTAATTCAAGTTTTGTTTATCCATGATGAATGAGAAAGATGGGAAAGCAAGTCCCTGTGATGCTTCATTTCTAGAAGAAAGTCTATGGCAGTTTTGGCACTCTCTGACAAAGAGTTAAAGGTTGAGCTCTGAGGTCAACCAAGAGGATTCAGGAAAAACAAGCCCCAGGAGATATCCCAGTCTTCCAAAGAATGGGGTTTGGTTGCTCAGGCGAGGGAGCATATTCTACTACTATCTGCTGCTCTGATTCAGTACTCACTCACTAAGCTTAGTGCCCCGTATGCGCTTAACTACGGGGAAGGTAAGAGCTGACCCATTAACATATATGTTCAGCTAACTTGATACTTAATCACTGAGATTCCGGAGCCAGGTCATAGTCCTTTGTGAATTTAGATACTGTGAATTTATCCACTGATGCTCAATCACCTCTGAAATATTAAGAGAAACAAATCGCCATGCATGTAAGCTCGAAGACCTGACCACAAATCATGACGGTCACATATCAGGCCTCCAGGAACTTCGATAGCTGGCTGGTCTTCCACAGCTGGTCACCTGCCTTCTTTGACAGTTCATACAAAATTCTACAGTTTTGTAGAATGATGAACGGCACCCTCGACTATGTCATTGATAACAGCATTTACTAAGTTCTTATGCAGTTCTAAGCCTCTCATATTTATCAAACCTCGCCTCACCTCTATGAGTGGATATAAAGTGGGTATCCTGTGAAGTGCATATCATTATATCCTCACTGGGGTATACAGAGGTTAGAAAATTTGCCCTAGATCATGGATGGTGGATGATGGCATGAGGATTCAGATTCTGGCAGTACAATTTTAGATCCTTAGTTAAATATCTTGCCTTATACTAAATATTGCCTAGTAAGGTCATTTCTGTTAGTAATTCTTTTACGCAATCGTTCCACAGAAAGTTTGCCTTGTATTAGAGCATCACAAACCACCTTTCAGCCAGACACGGAAATAATTTGGGAAGGCAGAATATAGTTATGTTGGCCATTCAAGCCATATCTTCCTTCTCACATTTATGCATCTTCTTAGCTAGTGTTCCCTTTTATGAGAAGGAACGGAGATCGAGGCTCTCCCAAGGATTAGGATACAGGGGACAATACCAGCAAGATATTATAAAATTACAGAAAGTGTATTAGACAAATATGTCTAACACTATGTTTAATAGTTCCTTAATTCTAATTTTAATGAGAAAGTGTCATCAAGTACTGTGTTCATGAGTTCACTTTATAGTAATAAGATGTCAGCAATGCTCTTTTGCAGGAAGAGCAGCTTCCCACACTAAGCTCCGTTTTCTTCAAACTACAAAATCCTATGCGTTTACTGCACTCATTTTTTTCCACTTACATTTTATTTGGAAAAAAAAAAAAAAACACCAAGCAGCTTTCGAAATATGTTTCTAAACGGAAAATTGTCCAAGGTCTTTTTTTCTTTTATATATAATCTTCCAGTCATTTGAAATTTTAAAGAGAAGATACAACCATGCTCTTAAAAGAGAGAGTGACAGGATTTTGTGCTGCAAGGAATGCGTTACTTAAGCATTTGGAATGGAAAATCATGATGAACACAGACTTCTCTCTCCACAGAACTGGAAAATACAGAACTCCTGATGTCCAAAGGGTCATCTTCAGACAACCTGATACACACATCTAATAACTATAGCAAACCTTCTAATAAATTTTGAAAATTCACTTGGGTAATTAACATTAATGAGAGATTGGCAAATGTAAAGTATTTAAAAGAAGAAACCAAAACTATTTATTCATTAACTAGGCTTATAAACATGCCATCCACATACTGGAAAAGCTAATAATCACTCTCTAATTGTGCTAATTATGTAATGACAATGTTGTAAATGTTTGTTTATATGATGTTAGATTTCTCTGACTAATCTTATCATTAGTCAGACTTTGGACTTCTGCCACTGTGTACTCATGTATATACTGGTACATGCCAAATTGTTTGAACAATTTATTTTTAAAACTGGTTGTTAATGTGCTACTAATTCTCAAATCAGAAACTTACCACATCCTTAGGAGGGGGTTCTGCTTCCTTCTTTATCTTTTTACCCATCCTGGAAAAGATGTAATAAATGATTAGAGTGTCATTTGTACATTACATATGAACAAATTTCTCATTTACCTATGTTCTTATGAGATTTATTTCCTCTTTTAATTTTACCTAAAAAAGACTATGCAATACATATAGAAATTATCGCATATGTACAAATATGTTACCTACATCCCTCTTTCAAATTCCGCAATTTTAAAGGAACTTATGGATAAGATTGTTGAGTATTAGTCCTGTTCGGAAAAGAGGACTAATATTAGTGACTTGACTTTGCTTACATAATTTACCATGCTGATAGCTCACTTATGTAGGGCTTGGGAGACTAAATCCAAGTTAATTTTGAGATCTGTAAGAATGTTTTGCCAAAAAGGGAGGGCGAAAAGGGAGGGCTTTCTTGCATTGAACAGTGTTTGGTACATAATAGGCACTGGGTATTTATAAAAATAATTAACTGTTTTTTCTGGAAGTAATGATTTTGTGAATTGTAGCCAAGATCTATAAACCCCAACGAACATTTGTGTCATTTTCCCAGATAACAAAGTTTTTTCTAACATAATCTATACCTCAAGAAAAAGTCATCGAGAATCTGAAGAAATGAGGAAATTGGGATTATTCCTTGCAAGACCCTTTTCTACATGCCCTCATATGTCCATGCCTGTACAGAAAAAGAGTCAAAATAACAGTATACGTTGATACACCTCAGAGGAATAAATCCACCTGGGTACCAAAAACTTTCCGAGATGTTGGTGACTGTTAGAATAACCCTAGAAATCTTTCGAGTTTTCTCCTAAGAGAGTTTGTGGGGTTATGTTTGGCATTAGGCAATCTCAGATGGTATAGTCTAGTCTCAAGGAAATTACTACAGTCTCGAGAGAAATCCTGGGAAGTAGAAAATCCTTGGAAAGAATCTACAATGTCAGGGTTAGTTCAGATGACTTGTCAAGAAAGAAAAGCAGCTCCTGGTATTAGAGATACTGACTAGAATTTATCACATATGTTAAAAACCACATGTTCATAGAAACACATAGATACTTCTGAAAGACATCTATTCCTAGTCCTTAACTTCAGGTCACATATCTTTCAATATCTTTAATGGCCTGGGTAGCTTACTCTGTGATGCACTACTTCACACTATATCCAATATATTAAAATGTTAAAATGTACCCACATCCTCCATTATCTATGATTTTCACCATAAGAGGTTTTAAAATTTTGCATTTGAAATCACTCAGTGGTTTGAGCACCTGGAAATTCTTGCAAAATGAGAAAGTTATTTTCAAATGTAATGAAATTTTAACGTTTATGAAAAACAATTTAACATTAATTTTTTTCATTCTTTTCATATTTTAGAACCTACATATGTGTGTGTGTGAGTGAGTGTGTGTGTGTGTGTGTGTATTTAATCTCAAACATCTTTCATAGGTGCCTGAAAAGCACGCAGGCCCTAGTTTTTGTGCCTATAACACTTCAGTCAGCCAGAAACTATGTGGACAAATGAAAATCTATCCTATGATTAATCTCTGGAAAAAAAAGATTTCATAGCTCTTTGTAATTAGTTCTGTAATATAGCAGTCTTAGATTTACGAAAGAATTATTTATGAATATTTGAGAAACAAATTATACCTGCCTAAAGTTGCTTTATGTCATCTAATTTTCACTCAGGAACTTATTTTTCCTATTTCGGGAGAGTGGTTTTGAGTAATTGCATACTGAAGAGTACAGGAGCTGGAAGGATCTAAACATACAGGGTTACAGTGATGAAGCTGGTCCTAGGAAGCATTCTGAAGTAGGGAATGTTTAGTTTGTGTTTTTATTACCATATTGGGTATAACTATTAATGGAAAAAAAAGTACACAGCTGATAAAAGCCAGGGATATGAGCTTCCGAGATGACCCTAAGGTTTAAAAAAAAAAACTTTGTAAGCTCAACATTTCACTTATAATCAACAGGATACAATTAAATTACCTTACATTATTTTATTCTTTGAAGATTTGTTTTCCTTTAAAGCTACAGAGATATTGAATTAAGAAAATAAATCTCTTCGACTTTTTGAAACAAACAAATCTGCTTTCTTTGACTATTTTACCACCTATTGATTTATTTAATTGTGCTAAAATATGCCATAAAATTTACCGTTTTAACCATTTTTAATTGTACAGTTCTGTGTCTACTGCCCACTTATAAAGGTAATATGTTTCATTATAGAGAATTTGTGAAACCAAAGAGGGCACATGGAATAAATTAAAAATTAGTGGGAAACAAGCTCCAGAAGAGAACACTATTTGATATAGTTTCTTTTTCATGTGTCTTCTGTAGTGATTTTACCATCTTACCTGGATTTCTATCCCCTATTCTCAATTTCACTTCCTGGGACCATTTTCCTACTAAATTCTTAAATTAATGAACAAGTTTTGAAATCCCAGTCTCCATTTATTGCTCTAATCATTTCCACTGGATCAGCATATTATGTCATTCAAAATAATATTTTAAAAATCCACTATGTACCTAGCCATTCTCCTATTGGTGAGCATTTGTTTCCAATTTTCTAGTATTATGGACAAGGCAGTAATGAATTCCAGACATAAATGAATGAATCCTTAGACATAAAAGTTTCATCCACATTCTCAATTGTTTCTTTGTGATAAATCTCTAGCAGCAAAATAACTGGGTGAAAGGTATGAAAGGTATTGCATTGGGTATGCAAACAATTCGGTTTTATATTTGCATCTTCTTGATTATTGAAGAAGAGCCACATTTTTTTCCCCACGAGTTTATTGATCATTCGTATTTCTCCTTTGTGAACTTACAGCCTAGGCGATCTTAAATATTTTCTACTGGGGAGATTTATTTTGAGAAAACTTAAAGGAGAGGAGAAGGGCTAGATCAAGTCGGGATCCACATCTTGAGTCATGTAACTAAATCTAAAACCCTCAGATCTCTTTCCGCGGCCTCATCTGTAAAATGGGAGGTGGCCACGGGATGCTTATGAAACCCACGCCAACCCGGGTCTAACACTGCGGGTGTAGGACAGGGACCGACAACCCACCACAAAGTAGTCCCTCTGTTGCCCCAGGTGTCCCCACCTGCGTGGCACCTTCTCCGTCATCAAGTTTTGATGGGACCTCTGCCCCGGGTCTTTCCGAACTGCGAGGGTAGGGGTGCCAGCAGTCCGCCTGCCTTTACCTGCCGGGAAATCCCGCGGAGCAGCGGCTCCTCAGACCTGGCAAACCGCACCCGCCGCTGCCTGCTGAGCCTTCTAGTCCCGCGTTGTCCCTGGTTGCTAGGCGACACAGAGCCGCGCCTGCGCGCGCCGCGGGAACGCGCGCCTCCGCCCGGAAGCTCGCGCTCGGCTGTCCCAGGCGCCCATTGTCCAGCCCGAGGAACGGTGGGTACCTGAAAAGCCACGTGTGTCCTCAGTGTCTCGAGTCCCGTGCTTTGAGGCAGGATAGACACTGGAATCGTCCTCTTTCTAGTTGTTGAGGGCCAGTCCTGGTGGATACTGGAAAGTAGGAGGTAGTGCAGCCTCAGATTCTGGCCAGAGGACTGGCTGTGGGTTTACGTGCCCTGAGATGCTATTGCAGATTCCCAGCGAAAGGCCTCTGTCAGAGTCTGTGCAGATGACTTCCAGATGAAAGGATGTCCGCTCTTTCTCTACAGAACTTAAACTACCTTCGAAACCTCCCCTTCCTCCTCTTTCCTTCTGTCTGCCATTCCTCCCAATGGCCTAGAATCGGTTTCCCTTTTTCCTCTTCTGTCTCCCATTTCCAATCAGTAGTTCAGTCAATTAGCCATCTATATATATTTTTTTCCCTCTATTTCCTCTCTTACATTCTTACTGTCACCCCAATCCAGGTCATCATTTTTGGCCTTCTAACTGATAACTTAGGTTTCTCCCCGCTTCCAGTACTTTCTACACACCACAGACAGATTAACCTTCCAGAAATTATTGCTCTAGTCATGTCACTCCCCTACTCAAACTTCAGTGGCTTCCTAAAATAAAGTCTAAACTCCTTAGTCTGGTATTCAAAAATGTCTGCCCATCCCTATTCTATCTGTGCCGAATATTTACCACCACACGAGCCCCAGCCAAACTTACTGCCCCCAACCCCAATTTTTCCATACTCGTCTCCGCTACAGTTTTGCTCACTCTGTTCCTTCATCTATTCAGCAAATATTTATTAAGCGATTACTATTTTCCAGGTCATGTACAACTCTTGGAATATTCTTTCATTTCTACTTAATTAAGCCCAGCTCAAGGGCAATCTTCTTAAAATACGCTTCGATTGACTTTAGCAAAAATTTTCTCCCTCTCCTGAATTCCCTTTACACTTTTCGAACCATATTCCACCTGCTCCCTTTGGTCCCCAAGCTCTGAGTGTTCGATGCTTCATGTAATTGCTTCTTTCATATCGTTTCTCTTCTTGTCTTCTCAATTACCTGATAAACAGCTTTTTATATATTTAACAATTATTTGTATTAAATTTTCTATGGTCAAATGACATGTGATTTATGTCTCCTGATTGGACGTGGAATATTACACTCCTGGATCTTCAGCCTCTCCCTCTCTTCGTGCCTTTTTCCTTTCAGTATAAGTGAGGTCTTTCCTAGGCCTCATAAAAAAAAACAAAAACAAAAAACCCTCCTTTGATTCTGTATCTCCTTCTAGCTCTCATTCCATTTTTCTCTTTCTTTTCTTAACTATGACTCTCCAAAAAGTAGCCTGCTTTTGATACTTACACATTTTTAAGCTCTCATTTACTCTTTAAGCTGTAGTGATCTAGTTTCGCCCCACCACTAAAACTACCCAAATCTATTGGCTATTTCTTAGACTTCATCTTCCTTGACATCACTGCCGCATATAACTCTCTTGATGGTACCTCATTATTGAAACACTGTCCTTGGTTTCCTTGATAAGACTTGCTCTTAATCTCCTCCAACTTTTATGAATATATTTAAGGGATTTTCTATAAAGCCTTAAATGTTGATATTTCCCAGGGATCTCTTCCTGGCTCCCTTTTCATTCTATATGATTTTCCCAGTGATCTTTTTTATACTCCTGACTTTGACTGCCATATATATATATATATATATATATATATATATATACACACACACACACACACGTATACACATATACACATGCACATTTATATGTATGTGTGTGTGCGTGTGTGTGTGTGTGTGTGTGTGTATATTTCCAAATCAGACTCTGGTACTTAGGGGTAGGCTTATACATCCTTCCTCTTACTGGACACCTTCACTTGGATGTCCACAGGTACCTCATTCTTCAACACTACCAACCTACACTCATCATTTTTCCGATATAAACATGTTTTTGTATTTATCAAAGGGTACCATCATCCAAACATGAAGTTTGCAGTCATCCTAGAATTATCCTTCTTCATATACAGTCAGTTACTGGATTCCCCTAAAAGTCTCTTGAATTTATTCTGACCTTTCCATTTCCATAGTCCAAGTACATAATGTCACCATCCTTTACCTGGATTTATCTAACAAGCCTTCTCAAAAGTCTCCTGTCTTCTGGTTTCATGGAGCTTCACTCCATCTTCTCCAGGATGATCGAAGTTATCTTTATAATATGTTTCTGTCTTTTCTGGCTCCCAATCGCTCCACCATATACATGATGAGATGTGGCAGGATTCTTAAATTGGCACTCAAGGCCTTGTTCTGGCTGTCTCCTCTCTACTGTAATAGCTTCTCTAATCACTAAAAAAAATCAAACTGCTCATAATTCTCCATGTACACCGTGACATTTTATGCCCTTCACTCTCCTAACTGGCCTGAAAACCATCTATTGGTCTTTCAAATTTTATTTTAATCGTTTGGCTTCTCTAGACACAGTGAAACATTTCTCATTTCATATCATCACTGTACCTTACTTACACTTGCTCTGTTTCTGCTGTTTTTACATGACATTGTAATTCATTTGTTTATATATGTGTGTCTCCCACCTAAGCTGTTTCTAAATGTTCTTCAAATAACTAACATTTGTCAAGTGCTCATTAGGAGCCAGGCAATTATGAAGTGGTTAAAATGCATCATTAAATCCCATCATAACTTTATGAGGGATGAATAAAATAATTGGCATAAGGTCACTATACTAAAAAATGGCAGAGCTAGGACTTGAGCCAAAGTCAAGTTCTTGACTCTCATAGCCATGTTCTGAACTAATACGTCATACCAGTCCACTCTGAAAATACAGTGTTGTAACAAATTATAAAGAGTTTTCATGAAATCATTAAAACCATTGTTTTGATTCTTTCATTCTAGTGTTTGGTCTTTACTGCAAGTGTCTCTTGGTTGGTCCTATTTATTTTACCATGTACAGTTGGATAGTTTTGACAAATGTTTACAGTTGCACAATCACTACAACAATGAAGATATAGAACACTTTCATGATCCCAGATTTCCTTCATGCCCTTTTGAAGTCAAACCTCTTCCTCTACCCGCTTCCTTGGAAACAACTAATCTGAGTTTTTCCTCCTCATAATTTTGTCTTTCCTAGAATGCCTTATACGTGGAACAATATACTGCTTTTTGTGTCTGCTTCTTCAATTTAGCATAATGCCTGTAAGATTTGTCCATGGTGTTGCATGTATCCATAGCTTGTCTCTCTTGATTGCTGAGTGGTATTGCACTGCATGGATGTACAACATTCATTCACTGGTTGATGGACATTTGGGTTCTTTCCAATTTTGGACTGTTATAAATAAATCTGTAAACATTTAAACACAGGTTTTTGTTGAACATATGTTTCTCCCTCCTTGGGAAAATATCCAAGAGTGGAATTTCTGGGTCTTATGCCATGTGTATATTTAATGTTATGTGAACTTGCCAAAATTTTTTCCAAAGGAACTATGCTATATTTGCATTCCCAGCAGCAATAAGGGAGAGATCTAATTGCTTCATATGCTCTACAACACTTGATATTGTCAGTCCTTTTAATTTTAGCCATTCTAATGGGTGGTATCTCCATCTGGTTTTAATTTGCATTTCCTTCATGACTTATGATAATGAGCTCATTCTCTGTACTAGTTAACCATTTCTATATGTTTTTTTTGTGAAGTATCTGTTCAAATATTTTTCCTACTTTTAATTGGGTTATCTTGTTACTATTGAGTTCTAAGAGTTCTATTCTGGATATAAGTAATTTATCATACGTATAATTTGGAAATATTTTCTGCTAGTATATGCTTTATTTCTTTACATTGTGTTTCAAAGACCAGAAGCTTTCAATTTTGATTAAAGTCAAATTGATTAATTTTTTTTAAAGCTAGGAGTTTTTTTATTTTCACCCTAAGAAATTTTTGCCTAACCCCTGCCCCACTCCTAAAATAAAGAGCTTCTCTTATGTATGGTTTTAGAAGTCTTATTATTTTGACTCTAACATTTAGGTCTATGGTCTATTTTAAGTTAATTTTTGTATATGGTATGAGATGGGGGTTGAGGATAACAATTTTGCATATGGATGTCCAAATGTTTCAGTACCACTTGAAAACACTGCTCTTTGTCTATGAAATTACTTTAGCATCTTTGTCAAAAATGTATATAGACCTTTATATGCAGGTCTATTTCTGAACTCTGTTCTGTTCCATGGATTAATATATCTATCTTTATACTAATACCACAATCTCCTGATTATTCTAACTTTATAGTAAGTCTTGAAATCAAGTAACATGAGTCCTCTAAATTTGTTCTTTTTCAAATTGTTTTGATCATTCTGAGTCTTTTGCATTTTCCTACAGATTTTAAATTAGCTTGTTAATTTCTACTAAAAATCTGCTAGGCTACAGCCATGCTACCCTGAACAAGCCCAATCCTGTCTGATCTCGGAAGCGAAGCAGGGTTGGGTCTGGTTAGTACTTGAATGGGAGACCACCTAGGAAGACCAGGTGCTGTAGACATAAAAAATTAAAAAATAAGGGATTATAAGCTGACGAGGTCCTTGCAATCTGTGAGGTCAACCAAGGGTTGCCTCGCCTAAAAAATAAATAAATCAATAAGTCAATAAATCAATAAAATCTGCTAGGATTTTGATTGAGATTTTGAATCCATAGATAAATTTGGAGAGAATCGTAGCTTAATAATACTGAGTCTTCCCATTCATGAATATGGCATATCAATTTATTTGGATATTTAAAATTTTATCTCTACATGTATAGGTCTTGCATTTGTATTTTTAAAAAATTGTATCAGTATTTTGTGGGTTTTGATGTTATTGTAAAAAGGAATTTTTAAATTTCAATTTTGAAATTGTCATTTCTTGTATAAATGACATAAAAATATATTTGATTTTTATATATTGATCTTCTGTACTATGACCTTGTTAAGCTCATTTATTAGTTTTAGTAAGTTTCATCTGTAGATTCCTTAGAACTTTTGATATAGATGTTCATGTCATCTATAAATAAAAACATTTTTACTTCATCCCTTCCAGTCTGAATGTCATTTTTCTTCTTGCCACATTGCACTTAGTAAAATCTCAGTACAGTGTTGAATAGAAGTGGTAAAAGCAGACATTCTTGCTTTGTGCCAAATCTTAGGGAGAAAGCATTCAGTCTTTACAAAGAACTGTAGGGTTTTTTTTTTTTATAAATGCCCTTTATCAGATTGAAAAAGTTTGCTTTTACTCCCAGTTTGCTAGTGGGTTTTTCTCATGAATAAAGTTTAATTCTGTTAGGTTTTTGCCAGCATTTATTTATATGATCATATGGTTTTTCTTCTTTAGTCTATTAATATGGTGACATTACATGAAATTATTTTCAAATGTTGAACCAGCCTTGCATTCCTGATATATACTCTGTTTGGTCATTATGTGTTATCATTTTACATAAAACTGGATTTGATTTGGTAATATTCCCTTAAAGATTTTGCATCTATACTAGTGAGAGATATTGGTCTGTAGTTTTCTTTCCTTGTAATATCTTTTTCCATTCTCGATATCTGGATAGTGCCAGACTCATAAAGTAAAATGGGAGATGTTTCCTCTTTTTCATTTTTCTGGAAGTGTTTATGTAGAAATGGTAAAATTTCTCCCTTAAAATTTATCACTGAAACTGTCTAGGTCAGGAATGTTTTCTATGGAAAGATTTTTAATTGTGAACTTTTTAAAAAAATAGATACACAGCTATTCAAGTTATCTATTTTTTTTTAAATGACCTTTGGTAGTATATGTAATTAAAGGAATTTGCCCACTATAAATGACTTGCGAAATTTATAAATATAAATCTTTTCATAATTTCTTATTATCTTTTTAATAGCTATAGTATCTATATTGATGTTCCCTCTTTCATTCTTGATGTTGCTACTTTGAAAATTGATTTAAAATCCATATAAAAACCTGCACGTGAAAGTTATAGCAGCTTTATTTATAATCTTGGAAGCAACCAAGATGTCTTTTAATAAGTGTTGAATTAAAAAATTATGAGATATTCTTACAATGGAATATTATTCAGGGATAAAAGGATTGAGCTATTAACTCATACAACAAAACTGAGGGATCTTTATTTTGCTAAGTAAAAGAAGCCAAACCAAAAAGACTACAAAATATGATTCCATTCATATTAGATTCTGGAAGAGGCAAACGTATAGTGATGAGAACAGATCAGTGGTTGCCATGGGTTTGTAGAGGGAGAATATTTGACTAGGGGAAGCATAGGAAAGTTTTAGAGTGATGGAACTAATATGGTACTATAACCGTAGATGATGCCATGTATTTGTCAAAACCCATAAAACTTTACGGCACAAAGAGTGAATTTTAATGTATACAAATTAAACACTGGAAGCAGTAAGGGGGAACTGGAGCCGACCTAAATAACTCTGAAAATGTTGTTTTGACTGAAAATGAAAGAATTGTATATAAATAGTATATTCTGCTTGGTAAAGTTGTTTCTCATAGAGCTTTACAAAGTTTAACAATTTCAAAATAGCCATATATTTATTTGCAGATTGAGCAAATAAGCATGAAAGGCAGCCAAACTACTAATAAGTAAGATTTTAAAAGATCAGAGAACAAAGTATCTGATTAAGGGCAAAAAAGCAGTTTTCATTCACTGAAGAAGAAGTAATAATCTGATATTTCTCACCTCTACTTGTGTAAACATAATTTCTGACCAAGGTGACTAAGAAGAATATGAAAGGTTTGGATCAGGAATTACATATGGCAGTTTTGAGCTATAAATCATATGTGTGTATGTATGTATATGTACTAAATATCTGCAGAAGCAAACAACTTTTTCATTTAAAAATCTGAGGCAATTTTATTTGTAAATTTTTTGCAAACTCCGTTTTTAATATATCTCTACTAATTTTTCTTTTCTTTTTTTTATAAATATGTAATATAATGGAAATGTTATAATTTTTTCTCATCAAGCCCCATATCGATTCCTTCAAATCTCCTCTAGTTCATCTCAGAGTGACTTACAAATATTATCATTTTCCGAATGTGCCATGCTGTGGAAAAGTTTGAGAACCACTCATCTAAAGTCTTACTGACCACTAGAATTTCTTTGTTGGATCTCTAGGACTTTGTCCTCAATATTTTTGGTCCAGTAATGTGATATTATCCGCACATGGAGAGATCATCAAATGTGTCTATTAAATGATTTATAATGAGAGTTAGTCCCAATTTTCCTAAATCACTGCACTTCCTTTCCTGGTATTAAGGTACTTGAGCAGCAAATTCGTTGTCAGAACATTGGGAGTGACTATTAAGTAGGACTACAGGAAGTAAGAAACTTGATGGATTTCTACCCCACTACAGACAACACCTCTTTTGCATCTTGATTATCACTGACCTTCAGATTCAGACTCTTTCTCCCCTGCACCCTTTTACAGTTCACGTAGTCATGTTCATGGCTAAGAGACATTTTATCTCCTTGTCTTATGTATGTTTTAAAATCAGTGTCCCTAGGTACTGTCACTCTGACGGACTACCCACAACTGTGGTTTTAGAAGCTAATTAAACCTCATAATACTGTCTGTTCTCTACTGTTAACAACTTGAGAATCTTAGCATAACAAACTTCATTTGATTCAGTAGATAGGTTCCAGAAAATATGTTTTCGAAAAGAGTTTTTGAAATCTAATTATATTTTTAGAACATTTAGAGTTTGCTATAGAAATCTAAGGATGAATCACTTTATATCAAAAAACAAAAGAGCCCTTAAGTAAAAGAAAGCAATTATCTATTATTTACCTACTTCATAAATCTAAATTTGCTTAAAGTGAGGGGGCACATCTGTACAATATTAGGTAATTTATCATAATATGTTTCTTTTAATGTATTCTTTGAATTCATTTTTATTCAAATTGAAATAGTCATGTGGTTGATTGTTGTAAATCTATTGAAATTGATTGAAGACAAATAATAAAAATATAAGACTTCTGTTTATAACATTCCATTCAGTGTTACCCATGTAAGGAAACCCATAAACAGTATGGTCACCTTTCGCCTTTCTAGAGCTTAAGCATGCACAGTTTGCCAACACGTATTGTAAATAGTTGCTCTTTTTCTCAACAGTGGATTGCCACAAGGCAGTTTCTTCCACCACATTGTGTTATTTAAAAGTTATCTGCTTCTTGGCTGCTGTTCAAGGGAGTTCTTTGCCTGTAAATCCTCTTTATCTCATGCATTGGTTGAAGTGAAATCTTGGCACAATTTCAGTGCATTTGTCTTGTACCAGGGGAGGAAAAATTAAGGGCCCCAGAGACTGACACTGTTCTACAAATAATCATGAAGCAGTAGGGAGCCCTGTCGACCATTCAGAAGGATAATACTACTAAGCACCCACTGTGAAAAATAAGATCCCCTCACATGAAAGGCAGCCACACTATAAAAAAGATCATTTACAAGCCTGAAAGATAAAGTTTCAAAGTAAACGATGCTCATTGTGTACTTGACTCCAGGCCTTTAAAATCAGCTTAACTTAGTGGACTGGGTCCATAAGTAGCAGTCATTTAATTCTCAGTCTAGTTTTTACATTCTTTTGACTTTGAACTCAGCTTCTGTAATTGCCCAATGGAGATATCCATTTGTTTGCTAGAGGTGGTGAGGTTTAAGAGAAAACAGTGTGCATCATACTTAAAGAGTGATAACAGATATCTGAGACAACATAGGCCTTCTCTCAGATGAGAAGGGGTCTCCTTCAGACTGGTGGAAGATGACATACCTGTGGATCTCAGAACAGCAAAGATGCAGGCTCTGCTCTCTGTTGGTGCCACAGGAAGCTGCAGGAACCAGAGAAAGATGGCCGTATTAGTGATTTAGAGAAAAGACTACAAGCTCCAAGGCTTCCAATCTTGTTGATGTCAAACCAGAATTAGATGTGTAAGAGGTTTATTGGGAAATGCCTACAAATGATAAAGTGGAGGGAAACAGGAGTAAGTGGACGGAGCCCTCAGACCACGATGCAGGACTGAACCTGTAAAAAGAGAGAGGGAAGGGGACATTTGGGTAGGAAGAGCCTCAGACATCATTGCAGTTCTGAGAAAGTCTCCATCAGGCTGATGGGGATCCCTAGAGGAAAGACTGCCCAATGGAAGAGCCCATAGTGAACAGTGATGGTCTGGCTCAATATCCCCACCAAGTCCTACCACAGGCCAAGAGGGGCCAAGGACAGCATGAGAGCAGCAGCCACTTACTTTCTCACCGCAGGTTCTCTTAAAAGAAAATCTAAGTAGTACGTCTCCACAGCCACCACAATGAGTCTAAACTTCTAACTATGGCAAAATCAAGAAGCAAGAATAGCCAAGAGAATTCTGAAGAGACGAATTCTGAAAGGGGATTAACTTTATGAGATATTTTCTTTTTTACTTACTTATTTAAGTACAAATTACACACAGCAAAATGTAATTTGATGAATTTTTCTATTATCTGCCTGTGTAACAACCACCCAGATCAAGATATAGAACATCTCTGGTGCTGCAGAAGGCTCCCTTGTACCCCTCCCAGTCAACACATTTCAAGGGTAACCCTTATTTTGACCTATAATATGAATAATTTTGGCTATTTATGAATTTCATATAAATGGAATCATACACCATACTGTTTTATGTATAACTTTTTTCACTCAACATTATGTCTGTGGGATTCATCTATGTTGTTACTTATAGCAGTAGCTCAATCTGTCTCATTGAAGTAATTATTCCATTTTATGTATTCCTTCTATTTATTGTTATATGTATTGTTAATAAATATTTTGAAAGTTTCTAGTTTGAGGCCATTATGAATAAACATTTGTAACATATATTCATTTAGAGCACACTGCTTTAAATGTATCCTATATATTTTGATATATCATTCAATTAAAAATATTTTCCACTTTTTATTGTGATTTCTTCTTTTAACCTATTGGTTACTTGAAAGTATCTTGCTTAGTTTCCAAACGTTTCAGCATTTTAAGGCATATTATTGTTGTTGATTTCTAGTTTATTTTCACTTTGATCAAAGAATATACTCTTTATAATTTCAGTCTTTTGAAATTTAATAAGACTTGCTTTACGACCTTGGTTATATCCTGTTTTGATAAATGTCCACATACACTTAATATGAATGGGTGTCCTGAAGTTGTTGGGTACATTATTCTATAGCAACTAGGAAAAAATGGTTAATAGCACTATTCACATCTTTTATCCTTACCAATGTTTTGCCTACTTTCCCTCTCAATGACTGAGAAAGGTCTGTGAAATCTCCAACTATGATAGTGATTTGTTCATTTCTTCTATTAGTACTTTCAAATTTTGTTTTATATTTTTTCAATCTATGATAATAGATACATTCAAACAGGATTTTTATGTTTTTCTGTCAAATAATCCTTTTATCACTATAAAATATCCCTCCTCAAATTTACTTCTTGTGTTAATATTTCTTATAAGGTTTTTGGTTTTTTGATGATTGCATGGTGTGTCTTATTTCAACCTCTATTTATTTATTTTTTACTTTCAGTTGTTTAATAGCCTTCTCCCTTATGTGTCTCTGTGTTTCCGTCTTCACATAGAATTCTCACTGTGTATTTGTGTCCAAACTTTCTTCTTTTTATGAGGACACCAACCATTGGATTAGATCCCACTCTAATTCAGTATGACTTTATCCTAACTTAATTACCTCTTCAAAGACTCTATTTCCAAATAAAATCACATTCATAGGTATCAAAGTTTAGGACTTCTACATATTTATGGTGGGGGAGGGACACAATTCAATCCACAACAAACTGTATTGTCCTTATTTGCATCTATGTGAATTTCCCTTAGTAGACTATTAGCTTCTTGCGAGCAGGAACTTTATCTTTACACTCTTAGAGTCTAGCATAGCATCTCGCTTATGTTTAGGTACTCAGTAAATGAATTAGAGCAATGCTTGTGTTGCTAAAGATCGACTTGGGGGAAAATGTAGGAGAAAGAATACTATATAGTATTCCAGGTTTTGGCTGTGAATCCAAGTCTGTGTATAGCATATCACTTAGGATACAAATTTTGGTTGTAGGCAGAAGAAAAATCCAGCTCATACTGTCTTAAATTAAAAAAAAATTTATTGGCTCATGTACCTAAAAAGTCCAGAGGTAGGTCATTTTTCATATGATTCATTGGCTCAATGACACAAGCAGGGAAAATGTAGATTTCTTCTTTCGGCCATGATAAAAATAAGTGGTGTGGAACTAGTCATAAACAACTAGAAAACTGGACAAAATATCTGAAACAAGAGTTTTTAGACACTATAAATAGTCAGGAGTGTAATATTTTATTTATTTATTTATTTATTTATTTATTTATTTATTTATTTATTATGCCTACAGCACTTGGTCTTCCTAGGTAGTCTCCTATCCAAGCACTAACCAAGCCTGACCCTGCTTAGCTTCTGAGATCAGATGGGATTGGGCTTGTTCAGGGTAGCCTAGGAATGTAATATTTTAGAGAAATGAAAAAATAAGCTGAAACTAATGATCACAACTGATTTCTACCGAGGCACCTTCCAGACTGTAGCACAGAGAGGGAGAACCAAGCAGACCACAGTGGTCTCACTGAGCTGAAGAGACAAGAATTGGAGTCTGAGAATGCTAGGGTGAGTAGAATCTGCAAGGCAGAATACTGAGGAAAAGAAAAATGTGCAGAACAGGAGCTCCAGAAACCTGCAAAATCTGCACAAGAGTCTCTTGAGGTTTTAGCTAAATACTAAGTTGCTCATGTGCAGTGCAGACCTCCACTAGGCCTTGAAAGGAGCTATAAGCTGAAAAGTTCTCAGAGCGCACAAGAGGCTGGAAGATGTTGGATTTTCTAAATCGTTAGAATGGAGAGATAATATTGAAAACCTGGAGCATTCAGCAGAGATCACAGAAGGATTGCAACTTAGTAATAGTGCTAAAGTAGCCTACAGTAAAATCTACTATAGACTCATCTTAATGAAGCTTATAAAAAAGCATCAAACTGATCTCCAAATAACTTGCCTACTAGGCAAACAAAATTCAACACTCTCTAAAGGAATTTTTTAAAATTTAGACACCCAACAACATAATATTCATAATATCTAACATCCAATAAAAATTACTCGATATGCAAAAAAGAATATCGTGGCTTATATCCAAGAGAAAAAAATAGTTAAAAATAGAACCAGGATGATAGTGATAATGAAGCTAGTAATAAAGGACTATGAAATAGGTATTAAAAATATGCCAAAAAATGAAAATAATACATGAACATAATGAGGAGAGGAATAAAGCTTTATAAAAATAAACTCCATCACTGAAAAATACAACATCTGAAATAAAAATTTACCAGTTGGACTTAACAGCTGATTAGACTCTGCAGAAGAAAACATCAGTGAACTTGAAGACATAGGAAATAGAAACTTTCTAATATGAAATGTGGAGGAAAAAATAGCTGGAAAAAAAATGGAAAAGCCTTAATTGTCTATGTGATTTCACATGTGTAATTAGATTTCTAGAAGAATAGAGAGAACAGAAAAATATTTGAAGACATAATGGTCAACATTTTTTCAATTTGATATAAGATCCAAGAATCTTAACAAATCCCAATCAGGATTAAAAAACAAACAAACAAACAAAAAAACAAAGAAAAATATACCAATACGCATCATATTCGAATTGTCAAAAACCTATGATAAAGAGAAAATTCTAAAATCACCTGGGAAAAAAAGGCACATTATAAACAGAAAAATAAACATATATAAAAAAAGATAAGACTTCTTGTATGAAACTATGCAAGCCAGAAGACAATATTAATATAGCTGCCAGTTTCCTTTTGTTATGATTTATATTTTATCTTTTTCTATTTATTAAGATTCAACATGTCAGTGTCTTTATATTGAAAATATGTCTTTTAATAACCATGTAGTTGACTTGTGTCTTTTTTCCCATCTGGTGATTTTTGCTTTTTAATTAGAGTGTTTAGAACATTTACATTTAATGTCATTTTTTAAATAATTGGATTTAGATCTGCCATCTTGCTTTGGTTTCTATTTGTCCCACATGGTTTTTTTTTTTTTTTTCCCTCTCTTTTTTCTTTTGGGATTGAGTGTTTT